>NC_133357.1:30447369-30780702 GCF_030506205.2 Paramisgurnus dabryanus | reverse complement strand
CTGCAGCAGTACCCTTTAAAAAGGTATATGTCATATTTAGGTACAGATATGTATACATACAAGTACTAATGTGAACTGTTTAGGTACATAAAGTGTACCATTGAACGGGAACCACCCCATGTGACATATAGAGACTATTTCTTGACCAATTTCTGGCAAACAGCACTATTTTATTGCTTTGAGCTAGGTATTGGAATTAACTTGTGACCTTGTATTTTTTTTGTCAATTATCTTGTTAGCAGAATGTGATAGTAGATTTGTGTAGCCACTCAGAACAGCTAGCATATATGCTAGCAACTACTAACAACCTTTGTAACCACATAGTAACAGCGAATTATTGCTGCAATTTTATAAAAGCAATAAAGCATGTTTTTCCACTGTGCCTAATAACACCTTTAACTGTCTTATAACCTCCATATGTCACAGACTCTTACGGCTCATTTGCTTCTGTTATATACTTGTCATGACATTGGTACCTACCGTCTTCCTGTAGCTCAGCTGGTAGGACATTGCATTAGCCACAGAAAATTGTTGGTTTGATTTCCATTGAATGATAAAACATACCTTGAATGCAATCAGAGATGCTTTGGATAAAACCTTCTGCCAAATGCATATGTAAATTTAGGTCATTGTGGATTATAAGTTAACACACACAGGATGGCTTTTTAAACCAGTGATATTTTTATCTCTCTCTGGAGACCGGGGATGTGAAACTGTTAGCACCCTGATAGAAATCAATGGCAAGCACTCACCATTAATCAGAGTAATTTAATATCTGTGAGGCATCCATGCTCAAGGTCTACTGTCACACCAATCTATTCTGACAATGAGTGTGTGGATTCAGGGCACACACGCACGCACGCACACACACACACACACACACACACACACACACACACACACACACACACACACACACACACACACACACACACACACACACACGCATGCACGGACATGACTCCAATAGGTCACACAAACACATACTGCTAAATACTTTTGCCAAAGTGTGTTTACACATTTGAGCATATGTTTACATGTTTGTGTTTGCATGTGTTTACATTCATAAAATGTAAGTTTGTCTAATTTTTTTTGCCTTTGTTTTTGTTGCCTGTAGTGTTTTCTTGTAATTCACTACATTTGTTCTGTGTTTGCATTTATAATGGATATATTTAAGTGCTTTTGTGTTTGTTAACATATTTGGCAAATTAGCATATTTTACAAAACCTTGTTTCAAAATCAATGTTTATTATATTCAGATTTTTTATATAATATTGTGATATAAATGAACATCTGAAACATTTATAAAAAAAATGTTAAGGCTTTTAAAGTTGCATTTTCAATCTCATGATGACTGGAACTTGATGTTAGATATAAAGCTGGACGTGTTTGTGTGTTTATCTGGGCTGCAGAGCACTTATCACAAACACGACATGTCTCAGTATCTGAGTGTTTGTAGTGGTTGCGTAACAAGAGGTACAAACAAAGTAATGACTTCAGACTTGTTTCTTAAACTTTCTTTCTGAACTGCTCTTAAAGGACAAGCTTACCTTTTATTTGTGGGATTTTTTACTATTCAGTAACGTTTAAAAGAAACTAGGGTGGGACTTGAACCAATTGTGAGCACTAGCTGTAGAGATGTTGTAGATCTTGGTCAAGGTGTTGACCAGTCTGGTAAAGGACTGTTAAAGTCACACTGTGGAAGTAAAATGTTGCACAGTTTTATTTTATATTGTCTGTGAGAGAGATACAGGACTTAAGGGTTGGCGTGACCCTTCCATGGTTAGTGTAGTACCACAAAAAAACATGGTTATTTTTCATAAGGGTTATTTCTGACTCCATAAGAAAGTGTCCAAAATACAGTGCTTGAACTACTGCACTCCAAAAATAAATATTGTTTTCCTTTCATATCAGCATATAATGAGCTCAATCAGTCTGAGGTAAACTGATGCTAAAAGCACACAAAGAGGGATGAAAACCCAGCATGGTCAACTGGAAACTCCATTTAGTCTCTCTGAGCACACTGATCTTTACTCCGATAAAAACATTTGAGATCTGTGGATGTATGAATAAAAGAAAGGTGGAGATGTTGTTTTTGATGTCTCTGAAAGTTTGCTCAGAGCGAAGATCTTTGGGCTGTT
Organism: Paramisgurnus dabryanus; assembly: GCF_030506205.2. Taxonomy (NCBI): domain Eukaryota; kingdom Metazoa; phylum Chordata; class Actinopteri; order Cypriniformes; family Cobitidae; genus Paramisgurnus; species Paramisgurnus dabryanus. Next base: position 30,778,561 of record NC_133357.1, on the reverse strand, counting down.
GGCTCCTGCTGTTTTTTCAATGTTTGGTGTGGACGTGAAAGTACTCCTCTCTTTTCAAAAGATCTCTCCAAATTTGCTCTCATACATCCAGAGTTGTATAGTACTTAAGTATTTGTACTTTCTGCATAAAAGTAAATTTTCATTTAATCGTATTTTATTAGTGTTTTTCTTTGGAAAACATACATTCCAAAACACATTATCATAATTTTTACTCCACTACATTTCATAATTTCAAGATTTTGGTTTATATTTAATATTTAAGTACATTAAACATCTAGTCATTTTTTGTACTTTTACTTAAGTAAAAACTAATTTCATACTTTTACTCAAGAAAGTAAAAGTACACAATTTTTATGTAATTAGGCATTAAATAAATTTTAATATGCAATATATAATGAATACACAGTATGATTCTATGCTTAAGAATTTAGGGAAAAATTTTTAGTAAAGAAAAGTAAATTTTTTCCAAGACAAACACTCTGATAAAGCACAGATGCTTGGAAAATGTAACTAAAATACTTACAGTTTTTTTCAATTGCTAAACAACAGTGAGCACAACTGCAGCGACATGTGCAAAACTCTAACTACAGTCTGCACTACCAAAAGTCACCTGAGCACAACTTTTAACACATGGCTCAAAACAGCTCATTGCAGCCAAACACTAAACATAACCCTCACTGAGATAACACACACTGTCACTCACAACACACTGAGAGGAAAAACACTAACAGCAAACACCAATACACAAAATACAAACTTTTTATCTTTACAGTTTCAACAATTTCAGTGATGTCACACAAAGTAATGTTTTCTTCAAATAATGATTTATTTATTGATTTATCACATGATTTATAATTTTTTTTTTCAGAACATCATAATTCTTTAAGGTAAATGAAAATTAGCAGTTTGCTTCAGTAGTCCGCAGTAATTTACGGAATTACAGTAATGAGAAAATAAAGGTAGAAACTAAAAGTACATGAAAGGTAATATTTTATATATATAAAATATATATATGAAATTGCAATCAGCAGTGTTTCAAAAAGGCACAATGCTGAAATCAATTGTGTTTTGAATGTGTGGTTGACAGTTTTGACAGCAGTGTGTTAGCATGTGAACAAAGTGCTGTAAATCCACAGTGTTGTGCAGGTTGCGATTAAAGTCATGGGATAAGTGTGTAAAGTTTTGAAAACTGTGTTCAAGCAATGAAAAACGAACTAGAGTTTGGTCCACATGAACTGCTGCTGTGCAGACTGTAGTTAGAGTTTTGCACATGCGACTCCAGTTGTGCCCACTGTCGTTTAGCAATCGAAAAAAACTGTAAGTATTATACACCTCTGCATACAGTACATCACTGCGGAGAGAAGCACATTGCTCGCGGCCCAGTGAGGATCTAGAACCACCAGAACATGTGTTTGTGTGTTAGGTCTGCAGGGACACAACTTAAAGGAATACTTCACCGATTTAGCATTCAGCTTTGTATCAGTAGAAACCTGACAATATTTTTGAATGACCGTGTTTCCCACCCTCATGTTCCTGTGAGAGGAGAGATATCTGTATTCTGGTTGTGCAAAAAAGTCTTCGATTTTTGCGTCATTGGAAGAGATTTTGGCCAGAGGCAAAGACTACAGCCAGTATTAGGAGCTACTTCCGCATGTTTTCTCCCCGCCCATAGGGGTTGGACTGCGAGTGCATTTGGAAATGCCCGAATCAAAACGAGAGTCAGCCATCTTTAATCTTCGCTAAGCTAAGCTAGTCTGATCTTGCTTTGTGGAGAAAGCCGAGTAAACAAACCACGACGGCAGAGTGTAGTTTTGAAAACGGATGGCATAGGGGATTTTGATGACCTGTTGCTCGAATTTGATGTTCGCGGTTACCTGTACGAGCCGCAATACAACGAGGAACAGTTACGGATGATTGAGGAACAAGAGGCTGCCACCACGGCTGCTGTAGCCGATAACTAAGTAGCTCGGTAACTAACAGTTGTTTTATTTTGAGAACACCCAACTTAAGTGTCATTATCTATCTAGCGTTACTTTGCTAACCACTGTATCACTATGTAAAGGCTACTGTGTGATCAGAAACGAGTAAACGCGTTTGATACCAGATGGCTCCGGCTGTTCGTCGTGTCTGTGAAGGTAAACATGAACGGAATTGCAGTGTCCTTTCGCGTGTTTCGCTTCATTCCGAGTACATTGGGTTCGATGTCTTCATGCTTGAAATGGAGACTGCAAACCCTCTGGTTTTTTTTTTATTTTACCGCATCATTGTCTTCTCGACACTTTGCGTGGTTGATAGCCCGCAGCCATTGTTTACACCGCAGCAAACGATGAAAACTTACTGCTTGTCCTTTTCCCGGTTTTGGTTGAACATCCCGGTACAACGCAACTTATCATCATTTCGATGTGGAAAAGGTAGTATTTATAATAATATATCAACTAAATCGTCGCAGACTTGTCTGTAAAAGTTGTATTTAGTCTAGTTGAATCTCCCTCCCTCCTGCCGTCTCGAACCAGTAGGCTTGACTAGGGAGTGGCCTCGTAGAGCAGCGAAGCAATGCATTCTGGGACTTGGTGTTTTTCATCCACATAATCCAAAAAACACATTTTCTGGCTTTTCTCGGCCTAGAGGGCACCAATTTCTAAAATAACTTCACACTTCTACTACATAGGTGACCCAATTTAATAATATATTCAAATTTAAATTGTCTGAAGTCCTCCTTTAAGAAGAATACACATGTGATCAGATGATCAGAGGAAATCACAACAGAACATGCATGCATAAATGTAGTAGTGAGGAGGTTGTGTTTGCCTGTACGTATGCAATATAACATGTGTTCATGTTTCACGTGTAAAAAAATGAGCCACACACATGACGGGCTACATACATGTTGTGACGAGTATGCATCGTGCACCCTCGAATAAAGAAGTCACCGGCCGCCAGTGCTCACTCGCCATTCGTACCTAATATACGCTGCTGAAAGTACATATCGCTGCAGTGTGTTTGTGTTTTTCCGTTTAAAATGGGATTTTTTAAAGTTATGAAGCAGACACATACACAAAATAAAACTTGCTTATTTTTGATAAGTAGATTTGGGTACTTATTTCTTACTTATTTATTGTCACGTGTATGTAAGCGCCTCCAGTGGAAACTCCAACCGAAAGATACAGCGATATATACAACATTCCAATGAACCTGCTTTATAGACTGTCATTGTTTTGATATCTTCACCCATGGGAAATCTTCTCAACCTCTGTCAAATGCAAGTTTATGTGACCTCATTGTGTTGTGTTAACAGTTCCTGTGGATGTCAGTGGATAACAGCTCATCTATTTCTCACTTCCTACTTATTTTCCTTTCGTCTGCATGGCAGGACATCCTCACAGGTCATACTGCACTGATGGATGATTGATTTACAGCAGGTTAAAGGAAGGTCAGAGCCAAAATCAATGAGGAACCAGTGATGCTATTTTTGACGGGGGAGAAAGTGAAAGAGCATGAGAAACAAGTGAATAAGAAGGAGATATATTGCAGATGAATTTTGTTGATGGATAGAAAAATGACAATTTATTAAAAGGAGTAGTGGAGATTTACTAAATAAAAGTAAAGATATCCATAGTTTTCAGTCACATGACCTACCAAGGGGTTGCAGGGCAAGAAAGTGCCAGTTAATGTGCACCTATTTCATTGCTACAAAACATTATTTTGTGTATTTGGTATAATACAATGTGTTTGCGTGGTTTATGGTTAAAAACACATTATTTTCCACATACCCTACATTTTTGTAGCTTCAGATTTCCCTGTCTTCCTCATACGCACAGATTTTGTACTAAACTGTCCCTGATTGGCCAGCTAACCTGTTGGAGACGATATGTTTACTTTGGGGTTTGTACCTTTTGCATATTGTTAACCCATACAGTACTAACACACACTCACACATCAAAGGAAATGTAAAATCATCAATTGGATAATTGGTGCTCTTTAACATTGGCCTCTCCATAGAGATTAGAGTTTCAAGCCAATAAATATTTCAGTCACCTCTCAACAGAAGAAAAATTATGATATGAACACAAACTACAAGTTACGGTACATTCACACAGGGCGTCAGCGTTAACGCTTGACGGAGGACGTGCCCTGACACAATCGTCATAGTAACAACAGCCAATCACACATGCTACTCTGTTCTCCGGTCTTGCATAAATGTAATTGGCTAGCGTCTGCAAAATGTTATTTGCATAAGGTGATCTGATTGGCTGATGCCTGTGTTGCCACTTGAAAAGTTGAGAAATGGTCAACTTCTGCTGCGTGCCACGCTAGTGACGTGACGCCGATGGATCCACAATTCAGTTTGGCAACGCATGACATCACCTATTCAAAGTAAATGAGAAGTGTTGAGGCCCTGTGTGAATTTATATTAATATTATATCATTTTGTTTTGTCTTATAATATACTGTTTATAATTTTGAGCGCTCTCTTGGTCTCCAGTGGAAATAAGTACCTACGTGAGACGCAGCCAAGGTATTACGTTTTAGGCCCTGCTGGTAGATGTTGTAACTGCACCAAAGAGCATTCATACTGTACGTTGCTAAGTGAAACTTGGGAAAAGAAAAATATTACTTTGGAAAAGAAATTTAATAAGGAGACGATGCAGAAAAGAGGAGAGAAAGTAGGGAGAGGGGATGAATAAAACCTGTCTGACTATACTGTCCAGTGCTCAGATCACATACGCTATGGATTTTATTTTAAAAAATTGTTGTGCTAAGCAAAATTCCACCCATTTCCAATTGCATCCTGTGCCATCTCACATATTAAATTCTACATTAACAAGACAGAAAGATTGAGAGAGAACTGAAGAAATGTGATGCTAATATATCATATCATCCCTCAAATGCTATTTATGAATTATCCTTCAGTGCCAGACGGAGGTATTGATTCCTGGAAAACCGACCTCGGACTTATTCATCTTGTGAATGGCTCCTGTTTAGAGCTGTTCTCCGTGCTGATGTATTACAATATATGGAATTGTTCATAAAATCAGAAACAGAAAACCACAGTTTCCAAGACTGTTTGGATTCATTCGCCGTCTGCAGTGCTAAAACAGAAACCTCTGCCATACACTGTCCATTGTTAGTGGTCTAGGAACTCCCTGGTTTAAGTTGTTTTGACCATGTCTCATCCAGAGGCTTTTTGAACAGGCATTTTTTGAAAGTTTTGAGGTTTTTTTAATGTTTAAATTTTATCACATCATCTGCCATGGATATGAAATTATAAAATAGGAAAAAGTATAACAATCTGGACCCTCAATCTGTTTTCTTCATCTGTGCCTGTGTTAATATCTGACCATTCCACACTGAAGGACCTCCAGGGAGTTTCTTTAATGTTTCCCTTCACACTGTTTATGCACAACCGGATATTACAGATTTGGCACATGGGGTTTTATTTATGAATTCTCTTCCTGAAGTATTAGCGCGGTTAGCTGCTAGCATTTAGTTGAGGGATCACAACAGTAGTTGGATTGATGGGTTTGTTTTTTTCTTTTTGCCCTCGTGAAGTTTGCTTCTCAGCATGACGTGGCTCCAGGACACTTCCTGTGATTTTTACACACTACCAGCATTGGCGACTACAGCTTAAAGCTCATAGGGTAATGTCCTTTTGGCCTGGGGTAAGTTGATAATATAGCCATTTTGGTGTACATTTACACTGATGTGCGATTTGCTGAATTTTAAAAGATTGAAGCAGGGAAAATTCCAAGTCTATGACAAACCTTACAGTAGATAGGCTGGTGGTTTTAGCAACTTTAAACTTATCTATGAGATCCTTTAGCCAGGTCAAGATGGTCAACTGGTCTAGTTGGTCACTCAGTCTGGAAAACTTAGTGTTTAGCTAGTTAACAAGATTATTTAGGGTAGGGGGATTCAATTTAAGACATGTTTGTATACCAGACTCAAACCTGCCTCTCTTACAACAGCAGAAGGGCTCAACATGTCTGAAACAATGTGCTGCACCACAGCTCCAACATAACCAACATAACTATTACTATTGCTAAGTGTTTGGAACATCCCGCAATGACACTGAAAGAGACACAAGTGACAAAATATATTGCAATCAAGAACAAAAAGGGCACTATATTTTTTACATGTAATAGTTTGTTCTTATATGCTTTAATATATTGCAATATATGCATACACCATACATGTATATATATTACAAAATATATTGCAATCAAGACCAAATATATATATATAGCGCAACTTTTTATTTTCCTGATGTTTTTGTCATGGCCAAAGCAGCAACTAAGAAAAAGAAACCCAAGGTTTTGTCGGAGGAGACCAGAAAGAGAAAAGTGTAGAGTCACAGAATAAAAGTAAAAGGACGAGGATCAATATTCGTCCAGCATTCGCTCACTGGCGTGAACTAAAAGAGGAGGAGGGGTTCCCGACCGATGCTGACTTGGCCGTCATGCTTTTGGACTAGTAAGTAATGTTATAATGCTTCATATATAAATCCTGTCTGGTGCCCGAACACTATTTTTTTTTAACGTGAATTTTACTGGAGGCGTCTTGGAGAGTTTAGAGAGAGAGACTCTCTCTGACATTGTGGTGCTGTGGTAGCGTCATGGATCTACGACATGGGCGACCCCTGTTCAATTCCCCTTTAAAGCCCGGAATACACTGCACGATTTTTGCACTCCTATAAGATCATTACCTTATCACACTGTGCGACATGGCTTGTTTAAACTCGGGTACTAGAGGCATGTAGACTGTACGATGATGACACGGAAGCTTCGGCGGCAGCGTCACACGTTGCGCAACGTCATCAGCATACGCTCGTGGTAAACAAATACCGGCGCGCAGGTCGTAGCAGCAAACACACTGTGCATTGATCATGCCGAATTTCTGACACTGTCAGAAAACTATCGTAGGCTATCTTTGGACATAAGTCCGGGAAAACGGCCGTCTTTGAACCTCTCTCATTGTACGACATAGGACCACAGATGAAGAGCCACGATCACAGAAATCGTGACGATTGTTTCACGATGGCAATCTTTCATCTGGGACAGCCAATAATCGTGCAGTGTATCCCGGGCTTAAGGCAATATTTTTTTTAATTTAAACTTTAACCATGCGACCACCATTACAACTGGCTTGTTAACGTGAGCTACGCGATCTTATGGCGTTTGAAAAAAATTAAACCCATGAAATGATATTCATATGACATGCTGGAAGGCACACTTTGTGACCTAAAGAGTTGTCTTCTTTTCCTTTGCGACAGTGCTGCAGCGCTTGTGGCCTCTAGGGGCGCTAGACGTGAAAAATACATGTCTAGCATGTCTAGTGACCAAAAATTTTCACAGTGTGCTTTTAAGTTTTTGGGGATGGTAGATTTTCTCATGAAGTGGCCATATATTAATTGATATTCACATGAATATTTCATGGATATCTTCTCTTCAACTCAAGTTTAATGAAAACAAATAGAGTTTTGGAAAACAAATTAAAGGAATTATGTGATCTGCATAAAACAGCACACAACTAAAACCCACATGATCCTCTCAAACAACAACAGACATATCCAGAGTCATGATGAGGCTGAACCAAGGTAAATTTGGTTTGGTTTCAAGGTTATGACTTCAGGTTAGGTTGAAAGGACATGACTCTGTCAGTTCCAACTCTTGTCTGTGACTGTTAATGGGGTTTAATTGAATCCAGCTGTTTTATTGGACTGGTTAAGATTAGCAGAATTACCATTTTAGGGGTCAAACAGGGGGAACGTGGGTGAAGGTCAGGGCATGAGAAGACAGGTGCAAGACACGCCGACATATTTTCAAAAGACATGCAGAGATCACACGCATAAGGCTAAATGATTGAAGACCAGAGATCTGCTATGAGATTTTGCTTACAGAAAAGAGGATTCCAGACATGAGCATGAGCTGGGTATGCGTGTAGGAGACCAGGAATCAACACAAAGCTTTAAACAGGAGTTAAGATTCAGACACCCAACAAATAACGCAGACATATTTAAACTCATAAAAGATCCAGATTTTCTTAGAGAGTTTAGACTAATTAGTGACAATCAAACAAATGAAAGGGACTCACATCTAAGAATCAAACTAACAAGAGGCCTCAAAGTGGACCCCCTGGACCCTGGCTAGTAAGCAACTACACAAAAAAACTGTTTAAATCATCTATCAATGTCACAACAACCACTCTGAACAGCTGATCAACCACAAAAATACCACATACAGTCCCTTACGAAAATTAACCATGGTTATATTGTGGTAAAAGTGTAGTAACCATGGTTTTTTGGTGTATTGATTACCATCAGCAAAACCATGGTTTTACTACACTAACTATGGTTTAACTATGGTTTTTGAAAACCATGATTGTCAAAACCATGGTTATTTTGTAGTTACTATGGTTGTACTACAGTAACCATGGTTTTTTGGTTTTAACTGTAGTAAAACCATGGTTAATTTTCGTAAGGGGTAGCAGCTCCCTGTCAACCATCCACAGAGTCAGAGTATTGAAATGCTTGCACTAAATGAAAAATGTGGTTGTTACAGTATGTTAAATATGTTGTGACTTCTAAATCCAGGAAGGTTACTGTTAGATTTTAAAGCTTGGTGTAAATTATGCAATTTACAGTGTTGGGGAGTAGTTGACTACAAGAAGTGACACTACTAACCTAACTACATTTTCTGTAGCTTGATGGTAGTTAAGCCAGTAGTGGTGTAGTGCGACCAGGGGCTACATTGGGTTGTGCCTCCTCCGTAAAGCCTTTTAGCAGCGCACTGAGCACAGCAGCATCTTCTTCTCTTCTTAGATCACAAACTCAAATTGTTCATTACTGCCATCTATTGTTCTGTCATGCATCTTTGCGAAGATCGTCTGATAAATACGTACAGTACAGAAAGTACAGGGGTTAAGTCGAAACACTCATATTATAGTGTCTGTGATGGAGCGAGGCATGACGGCAGAATCTAAAGATGTAGAGATTAATTGCCCAAGGCCATATTTGTCCAAGTTCATGTCTCATAAAAAAACAGTATTACATGTTCATGTGTAATCTGTGCAAAGCAAAGATTTGTCTGTCTTTATCGAAAACCTCTAGCACATATAAGTGGGTAATAGCCATTTAAAAAATGAATCATCCCGCTTTATTGCTTCTGTATCAAATGTCTATTTCAATTTTAAGTACAGTTATGAATCCATGTTTCTCAAATTCAAAGTCTAATCTGTCCTGCCACACTTTTGTAACAAACCTATAAAAACACTAACGTTGCGTTCCCCGTGTGTTCACTGATTTCACACTGTACAAAAAATGTTGCCGCTCTGTCTGTTGCCACTCAGTGGGTGTAACCGCAGTCATTTTCGCTGAAAGTGACGTCACGTGCATGCTCAAACTGATTTTGCCAAGTGGTTGATGTCCTCATATTGTGCTGATCCAAGGATAACATTTTTCTAAATAAAACCTAAACCCACTCCAAACCCCAACCATAACCAAACCCTAAAATCAGAGAGACATGATAAGTAAAAAACAATGGTCTAGAAACAGATAATACTGGTTATAAGCTTAAACTTAAAACAAACTGTAAACTTATTTCTGAAATCTGATTGGTTGATTTAAATGTTGTCCCAGGGTGAACATAATGTTGCCCTGAGGACATGATCAACCACTTGGCAAAATTAGGAGAGCCTCAAGGCTCTACCCTCTGTTTTTTTTTATAAAAAAAAATGTCCTCATATAACTTTACTTAAATGTACTAATATAACTAGGGGCTAGTTCTGGATTAATTTAAACCCTGTCCGGGAAACCGCCCCTACATTGTTTTAAACCCTAAATACTTTTCTTAAATCATTCTTCATTTAAAAGTATATTCAGTTATATATACAGTTATATGTTTTATATTATGTCATTGTAAATAATCAAAGTAGTTTTAATGTAGTGTAGCTAGTTACTGAGTATTTCAAGTAAGTCAGACGAATTTCTTTTCTTTTTCCATCAGGATAATAGTGGGATGTTAAAGCTGATATTTTTCTGTTCTTACTCAGAAACAGGTTGCATTCCATCTTGTAACACAAGATACACAAATTCACTGTGACCCTGGAGGATTTTCCCTCAAAGGTTTTATTGTGAAGGAGAGATGAAGGCTGGGATGGACCTTTAATGGTGACCTCTTCATCAGAGGAAGACAAGAGGAAAACAAAGAGATTTAGATGTGACAGTGTCAGCAGAGTAGAGCACAGTATCACTAGAAACATTTTAAATATTCCCAGATTATAGGACTCAAAACAGGAAGAGGATCTGACTGAATCTCACAAGGGTTAGCTGGACTTACACAACCTATGAACCCTAGATGAGAAAAACATATATGTGCACTTATCAAACTCATGTCCCCCTCTCAGACACACATTTAACTGAATAAACCTGTCTTACCCCACAGTGTTTGAATGAAAATCCTCAGAAGGCTGAAACATTTTTGCAACAACATTTTCCTTCTTTAACTTTGCCTTTGCGTTATTCTTTTAAAAGTATCCTACAGACAGGGAAAAACTATTAAGGTTCACTGGTTGTTTTTACATAATGCCATATTTATGAATAAATTCCTTTAATAGGACTTTACATGAAAATTGGATTACCATAGCTAACCACCGTGTTTCTATAACTAAGGGTATGGAACTCATTAATTGTGTCCATACTAATCTGTATCATAAGAGAGTCCTGTAAAGCATTTATGCTTGATGTTTGTCATGTGTGTCCATTCTGGACAAATCTTGATGGGAATGGCCTTTTCTCAAACATCTAAATGGCCTTTTCTCAAACATGTGTGGCTGTCTGTCCTTTTACATGCACGATTCATTGAATTCTGGTTTTTTTTTTGGGAGGGGGGGTAAAGGGCAACCCTCTCTAAAATAAATGAACAATTAGAGCAAAGTGCAGTGGTGGCATTCATGAAATGTGCTGGAGTGCGGTTTGGCCACTAAGTAAAGTTGTATTCAGGATGATAGGAAGCTTGTCATGTCTCGAACTGGTTTCACTCTGGATGAATTATGCTCATGTCCTCAGGGACCGACAGAAGACTGATACAACTCCTGTTAAACTCTGGGAAATCCCAAGTCTGGCATGGTTGAACTTGAGGGTTTGTGGGTGACATGGGTGGAGTTAAACCACTTCCCCTGCTCGTTAAACAAGACCAATAAAAGCCATTAGGCTCTGGGCTCAGCAGAAACCCTTAGCATGTTGTTGCTTGTATCTTCTGAAGAGTGAGTGCAGTTTATTGTTGATCTCCAATATCACACATGGATTACACATGTATCATCCTAGGATATCATCTCCTTCATTTATTACCCACTATAAGGGATGCTTCCCTATAGGAAAAACACTGCATTGGTTTTAAGTGGCTGTTTTATGCTGGTCTACCTCATCACAGCCTAGCTGCTGTAGCAGGCCAGGCCTGCCGAAAAGTGTCTTGAAACCATCAAACAGAAGCTTGGTCCAGCAGGGATACCAGCTGATCCCTTTTTTAATGATGTACAGCAACCCACTGTATAATAGCATTGTTTAGACCTTTTTATGACAAAGGTTACATTTTTTAGGTCACATCTTGGTTTACTGGGTAACACTGGACAAATTTTTCTTTTTTCTATAGAGTGTTAAAAGATGTCTGTGCATAAACAATATCTATAAGGTTTTAAACCCAAAGATATCTTCTTTTTAAAAGTGAAGCCTCATCCACACCTTCCTAAAACATCTCGTTCAAACACACCCCGCAGGGAACATTTGCATAAAACAGCCCTAATCTATACCAAAAGAAAGAATGTGTAGCTTTCATTCGCACTGTAGCATTGTTGCTGCCGACATGTCGTGGAGACGTGTTTTTCCTTGTGTTTGGCAAACTAATTTGTTTGGCCTTTTAGTAGAGGAAACAAGAAGAAATCGATGGTTAGGTTTTATTTACAACACTGTTCCAGAAAAGTGCAGCTCAAATATTAGATTGTATGATGCGCATTTTCTGTAGCACTGTTTCCTGAACATGGGAGAGTACAAGACTGGATATGCACAAAGGCTTTGTTTACTTTTAAACTGTTTCTGCAGGTTGATGTTTTTCTGCAAGTTAGAGATGGAAGGACTTTGTTTATTAGTTGTTGGTATTTGGGCTGTGAATAGTCATTGGGCTGCTTTTGGACTAGTTTTGATTGGCCATTGGGCTGGTTTTGATACGCAACCCTGCCTTTCACTATTGCTTTGGGAGCTGATCTTCCAAATATTATAAGGAGCGTCACATTTCTGTTTACACGCTTACCCCGGATTTCCACTGACTGCGGAGCGGCTGTGGATCAGCTCCGCTTCGTTACGTCTCCGCACTCTGTCGTCCGCCAATACCCACCAGTTCCGTTTTTGTTGCAGAGCGGCTGCATGCTGAAGTGACGAGGACCCATGAGGTCGCGCAAATTCACGTTTTGATTTGAGTTAGAATGTACTCACACTTCAAGCAAGAATGATAAAATGTTTCTATTTCTTAATTAAGACCAGAGCCATTTTAAGAGCTGCTGGGTAATTCAAGTGACAATTTAAACTAAACTGAAGCCTGCTTTTTCCATGCTAAGACTGCAAATCCTCCAGTCCAAACAAAGTCGAAAGGCCTCTTAACCACCTAAAAGCTCTTAGTTTAAATTAAAACACTGGGCTCAGAAGTTTTTTCTGTATGAGCACTGAATTCTTGTCGATTTAATCATATCTCATTGTACTTCATGATGACTTTTCATTTGTTTGTGATTATTGCTTGCTTTAACCCAGTGTTCGTCACATCCAACCCTGGAGAGCCGGTGCCCTGCAGAGTTTTGCTCCAACCTTAATCAAACACACCTACTGTACCTGTGATTTTGTAGTGATCATGAGCATAGATATGTACACTAGATGTCACCTTGGGGTTCTAAGCATGGGTCAAAAACGCCACCATCTTGGAACAGGGGTCTTGTCATAGGAAGTAGCTACAGTAGGTAAAGCTGCTATCTGTGCCTGTACTTCGAATTCATGGACGATGCCGGACTTTTGTGCTGCAAATGGATGTTAGGCCTACTAGCACTATGCATTATAGTTAGAAAAAGTACATTTTCATAATATCAAAACTTGATGGACTCAATGCTAAATACATGTCTGACTGTTGAAACAAACCCAAATAAAACCAAGAAAATCGCATTTATGACCATTTATGGTGATTTTATTTCCTTTACACCATTGCCTACAATGACGCTGATGCAGAGTTTCCCTGTTTCAAGATGGCGGCTCTATTTGATGCATTCGGTCCAATGAACTGCCGTAGCCAAGGCGACATCTAGTGTACATATCTATGGATCATAAGGACATTGATTAGTTTGCTCAGGTGTGTTTGATTAAGGTTGGAGCTAAACTGGCTCTCCAGCATTGGACGTGAAGAACACTGCTTTAACCCATCAGTAATTCATATTTAAGTAAGAATTAATTTTGGTATTAGTTCATTATTCATTGACCCGAAAAATGAAGTGTATCTCTATTTTTATATTCCACTAAAAATCAACAGCTTGGTAAATCTCCATTGCAAAGACAGCTACAGTATGTTGTGTTTAGGATGATGTTTGGATGTTAAATCCCACCAGGTTTTCTTACCTTTGTTTGTAAACCAGCTTTACCAGCAAGACCATGCTAGCTGAGGTTTAGTTGGCCAACCAGCATTTTTCCCGGTCTTAACTGGCATTTTTACTAGTTTACTATCAGAGAAACAGATCTTAGATCAGCAGGTAAATAGGACTTTCATCAGCAGAGATGTTGTAGGGGGTGATGACCCAAGTGAGTTGGGGGATGAGGGGCTCTAGGATGAGGCTTATCCTTGTCATCTTCACAGGGCTTCTCATCTTGTTTCACACACTCTGTTGCTCCAGAGGAATTTAACATGTTCCATAAGGAGAGTTATGTGAGGCCAGTGCTTGCTTGGAGAAAATGGTGGGCACCCTTCCCAGAAAAAAACATACATTTGTGAAAATCTCTGGAACACTAGAACACCCAAAGACCAATTGGAGAACTTACGAAGAACAGTCATAAATGCAATAATTACCAGTTAGCATGAATGCATTCATCTCTTTTACTTAGAAAGTAAGTCTTTAATATAAGGCTAGAAACCAGGAATCCATTTCATTTCATTTTTTTTCACGATGGCTACTGTAGCTGTGCTATTCATCATAACCTTCAAGAAACAACTGAAAACACACCTGTTCTGCATTCACCTGACCTAACTGTCAACATTATTATGTTGTTCATATTTCCCTTGCTACAACTTTATTCTTACTTGTAAAAATTGCTTTGTAAACTACACATATTTTTGGTTCCTTTGACAGAATTTGAAAAGCTCTCTCATTTAGATAAATCCATTTATTAGACACTTTTATGTAATCTTGGCTCTGTATTACATTTACATTAACATATATATATGCTCATTTATGCCTTTATTTAAACAGTAATAGAGGAGAGGACAGGAAAGTAACGGGAGGAAAGAGGGTATGGGATCGGCAAATTACCATGAGCCGGGAATTGAATTTGGGTCACTTAAAGTGCGAAAGCACCACATGTCAGAGCACTGCCCACTACACCATTGGCTCCGACTGTCTCTGTATTATTATAATTTTTTTTTACATTTGTTCTAAAATCTAGTAATTACATATCTTATTTCCAAACTTCAAAAATCGTTAGAATTGTTAGGAAATGGTGGAATCAGTTTTGCATTCCTTACAATTACATTCCTTATTTTATACCAAACCAATGTCATTGTCAATTCTATCTTCAGCAGCGTCTGCATCCCCCCCATCCTTCGCTGCCAGCTTCTATCCCACTTCCAGTGGCTTGTCCATGTTTTTGTGGGTCACTTGATAGTGGAAAATTAGCCCTGTTCCCTGCGGCAGGGATTCACCCCACTTATCTCAAAATTAGCTTCCAGAGTTCCAGATGATAATTTGCGTGGATCGTCACGCCGCAACAAGAGCCACACTAACACACTAGAAAACACTCAGGATCAGCAGTATATTGCTGCAGCGCATGCTCTTGCACACATCACTGATTAGTGGTCTTTTAACTTGATCTCTTTCACAGAAAGAAAGAAGAAAAGTTCTACCATAGGATCAGAGGTCCATCTCTGTGGTTCTAATCCTCATCTCGAGCAGACACAACACTGATTGGATGTCCCGCAGTTTCTCTGGATGTTTAAGTTTTGCGGTTGTTGCTCTGCACTTTGAGGAATGGAAGAACTTTGCATGTGTTGTCACTTATAGCGCTATCATTGCTAAAAACAGGCTGGATTAGCTCTTCTTCTGCTTGATCTCATAATCCCCCTCTCTCTCTCGATATATTGCTGTCTCAGCTCGTCCCAATCCCAAAAACTTCATCATCTCGCTCTCTGCTGAGCTGAGGCAGATCTGAAGGGTATTAAAAAGGAATTGACCTCATGTATGAGGGTTCTGGCCGTGTTCTTTTCGAGGCAGCTCAGAGCTCATTAACATGATGGCCCTTACTGACTTGCTGTCTCACGAGTGAATGTCTTCATAGACACACCATTTATATAGCACAGCTTTAATCAGCACATCCATAACAATGATATTAGACTGCAAGATGAAAGCTTTTAAGACCCCATGAAATCAAAACTGTAGTGTGTTTTTTAGTTTACACAGTATATGGCAGTCCTATAAATTGATGAAAACTGCTATTCGCCGGAAGTGCATCTGCACCATACTGTATATGAGCACCATCCACTACACCATCAGATCCAACTGCCATTATTTGACTTCCTTTCTTCAGCAGCTCACAAACAATTATTTTATATTAAAATACTTTCATGTTATCTCTTATATGGGGCTCAACACGGCAAAGCTCCAATAAAGAACATCTACAGTAAAGATATCCAAATAACAGTGTGTTAATGTCCATGTCGTCTGAAGTGAAACAATACATTTATGAGATAAAAATTATAAATATTTGATCTTATTTAGGGATCGATTCATCCATGGAAACACAGATTAAAGGGATAAATTACTCACTAAATAAAATCAAATTATAACTTACATGTGTGACATCCCAGCATAGCTTAGAGGGTCTATATCCGGCACACTAGAGGTCTTCATGGGTCCACTTAGATCCAAAAACCCAAGGTCCGACCCAGGACCCGAGGGGGTTCGGGTCTAAAAGTTTCACATGTGCCTCGGACATGGGTTATGTATCATTTTAGCGGCATCATGTCTTGGGTAATTTAAAATGAATGTTTTTTTGCCGAACAGACCCGAGAACTATCTTGCACGTGTGCATCGAGTCCTTTTCCAACTTTTTCTCTGTTTGCCAAGAGCACTTGCCACTGGTGGTAGGTTAAATTTAAAGGCTCTCTAAGCGAATCTGCGAGACGTTAGTTATTGTTGACGTTTGAAACTGTTTTCAAACAGACGGAGCGTAGCTAACTCCTCCCCCTCCCCCTCCCTTCCGTGCTTTCATGAACGCGCCCAACCCCCACCCCCAAATCCTTTTTGTCGTTTATTGGCTGGAATAATTTGTTTTGTTTTGTGATGCTAGGTTTGGCCACTTGTTGATATTGCCATTTGTGAAGCCTGGGCTGTCTACAGAGATCGCGTTTTTTTACAGTTTGATCAGCGGACAGGCAGCAAGCAGATAGTGAGGAGATGTTTCCGGTATGTAACAAAAAATGTTTTATGGTCTAAAACGCTTCAATTCGCTTAGAGCGCCTTTAATTGAGGCAGACCTATCAGTCAATTTTAAATGCACATTTTAGCGGTTACCTTGGTGTCGTCGTCAGATAATTAAGAAAAATAAATGGAGCAGAAAAAATGGTTGCAAGGCTACCAGGGATTTCTTAATGTCTGAATGGTGCGTGCGGGGCTGCTGACTGCACACACATTGCTGCTGTTTACATTCGGGTCCAGTCAGGTTAAAACAAAATTGCCACTGGGTCTGGTCAAACTTGGGGTCTAATTTTCTCTGGTTTGTCTTGGGTCTTTAAAAAAACTTATTTATGCATGTTAGGTTTGGGTAAAAAGTGATTTCTTTGGACATGAGAAGACCTCTATGGCACACCTGACACTTGTACGATTAATGTTGCCATGGGGCTTTTTCACTCTGCCATTCTCATTTCCTTTAGTTACATTTTGTTTTATTGTGTAAATAATAATGTTCTTAAAGATCGGCATGTCTTGTCTCCCTCTTTTGTTTCAGCTTGTGAGCTAAAGCATACATTTTGTGTTCAGTGGCCTTGAACATTCTACCACATCATAAACAACATCTTGACAGCAGTGGTCACTTTGAACTCTCTAAAACTCCTCTTCTTCCACAGTGCAATGGACAATATCAGCTCAAGGGACTAAGTGGTTGCACACTTTGAAAATGCACCAAAAACTACAATTAGAGATGCTCTAATCCAAATCTGTTAAAATCTGTAGTCTAGATAGTGCATATCAGGATTTAGACAAAAACAAAACCCATGCGCAGGCCATGACTGAGTATGGGTTTAATTCAAAGATGAAGCATTCACTGTGTGATCTCCAGGTTGAGCACAGGCACTGATGGATGGAGAGCAGTGTTTGATGATGGATGCAAAAGAGAGGATGAGCCAGCCACACTACAGCAGTTTGGCATGAGACTTACTTCCAGCCTGAGCTGGTCTGCACTGTTCCGCATTAATATGACCTTGTCTTATTTCCGGATGTGCCTACAGGATTAATGCTCCGTTTGCATTTATCCATCTAACCCTCTGCATTCCTCTTTCTCCCCTACCGCTCTCTTCTACTGTACCACTATCATAACATTCAGTGCTGTCAAATTAAAGAGTGAGAGAGAGAGAGAGAGAGAGAGAGAGAGAGAGAGAGATACAATTGTCACCAACATTTCCTTTGCTTTCTTTTTCCACTTTTATAGCTTTTTTCATTTGCAAAGTGTGCATATTAGCACCACAAAGGTACATACTGGTACCTTAAAGGAACATATCTGACCTTTTTAAAGGGTGTCGTCCAAGGGACAGCTTTTGTACCATTTCTTCTGACAGTGTACTGAGTTACGTAATGTCATAGAACACTGACACAACATTAAAGCTTTGCACTTCATACCACAAATGTAAAATATATATTGTTTATATATAAATACATTTGTTTGTGCCAATAAGTTCCACAGGCACTTTTCCCATGGCGTTGAAACAGGAAGAGAGTCTGCGGTTAAATGTGGGGTGCACACAAGAAATTTAGCTTCCATAAAAACCACACGGATGAATTTATAAACTCCAGAAGGGAGGGGGAATGAATGTTTATTTTAGATGTTTAGATGTGACTCTTTTTAAGCCTTACCGCCAGTGTTTGGAATAACGCCGTTTAAAATA
Organism: Paramisgurnus dabryanus; assembly: GCF_030506205.2. Classification (NCBI taxonomy): domain Eukaryota; kingdom Metazoa; phylum Chordata; class Actinopteri; order Cypriniformes; family Cobitidae; genus Paramisgurnus; species Paramisgurnus dabryanus. The sequence goes on along the minus strand of NC_133357.1, from coordinate 30,760,173 downwards.
ACGGCGTTACGTAACGACGTTCATTTTTCAGTAACGGGCTAATCTAATTAATTACTTTTCCCGCCGTTACAACGCCGTTAACGTTACCGGACGTTAAATGCGGTGCGTTACTATGCACTGACTTGATAAACTGTGTGATGCAAACGCAACCCTGGCTCACATAGCTAGTGAGGAGGTAGGTTAATAACGAGATAAGCGATTATGATTGGCTAAGGCAGAGTAATGTGTTTCATGGTAGCCAATCAGAGCCAGTGTTGTTATACATATGCCAGCGCACGCGCCTGCGGCGACACACACAGGGCGAATTCCAACCGAAAGTGATGATCACTATGCCCTATTCCCTTCGAAGATCAAATCTCTTGATGTATAAACTCTAGATAAAGTTGCGCAATGTTGTCTCATAGTGTGGCTAATTAAAATACACTTGGTGATAAAATACAGCGTCTTTTTCTGTTTATTTGGATTTTACATCCCCTTCACGAAGTGCCCTTCAAGGGCGCACAAACGGCATTTGGAATTTACCCACACACACGCAACAGCTAAACAGAGATTCGCGGTAGCAGAAGAGATATGGCGAGTCAGGAGGAGCAATGCGATGAAAAGTTGGCATTTTCAAGGTGGAGATATAAGCACTACTTCAAATTCATTGTGGTCAAAGCAAGAACGTGCATGTAATGTGTACATTATGTCCGGGAGCGAAGACTTTGTAGACATCCGTTGTAAGCAACTCTAATTTAATGAATCATATTGTTAAACTGTTTACTTTTTTAATGAAGAAAACGAAATACAGCAGCCTATGTCTTCCAGACTATTTATTTCAGGTTGTTAGTTTGATTTATTTAATTTGCTACAGTTATTGCAAACACACTTTACTGTATATTATTTAACTGTTTACTTTTGAAGAAAATACCTGAAGTACAGAATGTCTACCAGACCAGTTGTCTGACATTTGGAGTTTGATTTATTTAATTAAGAATACGACTACAGAGCAAACACACTTTTTGTTGTTTAAAAGTTAACTTTTTGTGAACAAAACACTTGGAAGTACAGGTTGTTTACTTGACCAGTTGTCTCAGGTTGAGAGAGTTTGATTTAATTTAGTTTGCTGAAGTTAAATGCACTTTATATGGTTTAACTTGTTTACTTTTCTTACAAAGATAATACTTGAAGTGTAGGATAAAACTCTTGCTGTCTGTTGACGTGCAATAAATATGGAAAGTTATGTATGAACACCTGTCTGTTCTACTCATTTCAACTGACATGTGAAAACTGCTAAACAAAAATACAAATTCTTTGACATATAGCAACTTTTTTTTAACCGTAACGCAAATAGTTACTTTCCCTGGTAACGAGTTACTTTTATTATAGAGTAATTCAGTTACTAACTCAGTTACTTTTTGGAACAAGTAGTGAGTAACTATAACTAATTACTTTTTTTAAGTAACGTTCCCAACACTGCTTACCGCAACTTAAGGAAGACTAAAAGGAAAAAACAATTTGACAAAAGGAAGCCACAGGCTTACATGTCGATAAAGGCATAAACACAATAGAGAGAAAGTTCCTAAGAGGTGGAGGTTCAAATATGGTGGCACGAAAAAAGTTGTTTTGGTTCTCACATGTTTAGTGAGTGTGTGTTTTGTCACGATACATATCAAGGTATGAGACACCCAAGAACCAAGGGCCTTTTTTTTCCGAAATAGCCCCCATTCTCTAAAATAGTATACCGCCATATTTTAATCTAGAGCTGTCATGCCAATTGCTAAAAAGCTAAAAATATGAATAATTTCCTTTCACAAACCTATGGTTTAGCCTCAGAAGGCATTTATTAACCGGGTGGAGTCACATGGATTACTTTAATGATAAATGATTAACTTTTTGGAGCTTCAAAACATTGAATGGTCAATGCCATTATAAAGCATAGAAGAGCCAAGATATTATTTAAGAAAACCTTGATTTTGTTTATCTGAAGAAAGAAAGACATTTTAGATGACATGGGGGTAAGTAATCAGTAAATTTTCATTTTGGGGTGGAGCTTTCCTCAAAGGTCATTTCTTAATGGGAGTAAGTTAGAGCTTCAAACCATGATCCTGGGCCACAGCCTCAACTCTATACAAACCCATATGGAATTATTTATGCAAATTTTATGTTCTTCAAATAGGAATAATACAATAAAAAAGTAAAATTTTAAATGTCATTAAATTTTAGGCGTGCTTTCATCTAGCTAAAGTTAGCATTACAACATCTGACTTCCCTAAAATTGAGATATTTCTGGGTTTAGTGAGCTTTTGGGTTGGTTCTCCGGAATGGCAGAAATATGGAGTTAGTTTGTAAGAAGGAATGTGAAGCAATGGGGGGGTGGATGGTCTCATTAGGTCAGTGTACAGAAGTAGTTTGTTATTTACGGTGTAAGATTCCAATGTTTCAGCACTTCACCTGTGCACGCTCTCTAAACATTCACACAGAGGAACCACTGAATTCCAAGAGCCGGTTACAAACCCAAATCTCACATGGCACATCTATGATGCACTCAAAATAGGTAAAACCTGTTTGAAATGACCAAGGCCAAACATACTGACTGACTTCTATGAAACATAGGATGCATATTTGTTTCCTGCCTACTGGGAAAAGTCATATAAAATGACCCAATGTAAAGGATCACAACAATCTACTTGACAGGAATCATTTCCAATAGAGCAAATGTAGCAAACATCTGGTGAGAGGGTTGAAGAATGTCTCAAACATAAAAATTCAGATGTTTCAATATGTCATAAAAATCACATACAGTATAGATGGTTTCAGCAGGAACAACATAAACAAATGTCTTCCGTGGAACAAACGTAATTTTGGATAAAAAAAGAACAACAGAGTAATTTTAGAGTACTTTATTTCTGATAACAAGCTAAATATGTACATAACCTTACTTCAGATCATATCTAAAGCATATCAAAAACTACTCTGAGCTAACAGGAATGTGTAAAATGTGTAATATATAAGTTATACAATATTGTCCTTTTGAAAGCATTGTAGAGGAAGAACTAGTTGCTGGGTTTGATAAAGTTATGAAAAATAATGATATCTCTTAGCAAAATTAAACATATTGTTCTCAGCATACAAACTGTTGTTGGTCGCTTTTCAATTGACATGCTTTACTTCCTGCTTAAGTAGAAGATCTTGGCCAAAATAAGCTGCTTTGTGGACAAGACATTATGCCAACAATAAAACATCTGGTTATGCAAGACTGCCCTCTTACAAAAGAACCACAGTAATTTTCTTTCTCATGGTTTATAACCTCAGAGGACAATACTGACTGACTGACATGTTCATATGTTTATTTGGGGCAGCGTGCATAAAATGACTTTACTGAAAAGTTAATCGTATCTGGAGCCTTTTAGTCATTTTAATGTTTCAGCGATGAAAGTAATGGGTACGTCCAGTATTACCACGGCTTCTGTACCGTAACTGTTTAGAAATTGCTGTGGCAAATCCAGGGTCATGGGTTTGATTCCCAAGGAAGACATACAGTATATATACTGATAAAATGTATGGCCTGAAAGTGTCACTTTGATTAAAAGCATCTGCCAAATGTCCTCATGTGCTCTGAAGAGTCTGTTTTCACTGAATAACTAAAATAAGTTTATTTTAGTGCTCGGTGATTTAATTACAGCTATATCTCTAAACACCCTGGTCGATGGTTCATGTGCTGGGTGTAACGTTACCCACAATGCCTCAGTGCATCTGCTGGAGGTTTGCGTCCTATCGCCTGTTTAGATATAAATGCCACAGACCACAGCTTAGAGAAATATATATATAGAGAAAAGGAAAACAAAAATTGGCGAATCTCCTAAACCTGACCAGAACCTATTCATTTTCAGATGACAGTGAATATACCCTGCTTACTATTGCCTGGATTAGGAATGGTAGCACAACATTAGGAAAGATCTTTAGAAAAAAATGACTTAGTTTTACTTAAATAATCACTTAAATTTTCTTCTAATACCGCTTTCCAGATGAAGTAGAAGGACAGTTTGAATGTCCCACCTCTGACTTCAGTGTGTTCCAGTCAATAACACTTCACACTTTGATGCTCATCATGATGTCACAATAAGACAAGATATTTTCATGTTCTTGTGCCAATTTTGGCAAAAACATTTACTGGAAATTTTATATTATGTGTTGTTAAAATAAAGTTGTTTATGGTTAAGGTTGTGTAGAGACAGCCACCATCTTCCCCACGATGTTAAATGATGCGTCTAGCTGCTGTCGGGGTGTCGAGTTTAGAGATCGGATAACCAACGTTATTTGCTGTTCCAAATGTTTACTTCTGGGTTCGAGGTGGGAAATATATAAAAATAACAGAATTATGGTGGGTGTTCAGATGTCATGAAATATAGCACTTATATTCAACTTATATATTCATCCAAGACTAATTTTATAATCATTTGCTTTCTGTCCTTTTTTGAACTTTATAGATGTGGTCACTGTTGTTATATTAAAGAAACGTTGCTATTGTATCCTTTAAAGGTGCAGTGTGTAAATTTTTGCGGCATCTAGTGGTGAGGTTGCGAATTGCAACCGACGGCTCAGTCCACTGCTCACCCATCACTTTTGAAACGCATAGAGAAGCTACGATAGCCACCACCAGAAAGATGTCATCATCGGAGACAACTAAGTAAAAAAGTTTGTCCGTTAAGGGCTTCTGTAGAAACATGGCGGCACAAAATAGCGAATTCCACATAAGGTCTTTGCACCTTTAAAAGTAGCTGAGTATTCTTTAAACATTTTCCTCTTGTGTTACATGAGAGAAAGTCATATAGATTTGGAAAGACACGAGATAGACTAGAAGTTTTTTTTAAGCCACAGCATGAAACAATCGTGGCGATTTCTGTGATCCTGGCTCTTATTTGGTGGTCCTATGTCACACAGTGAGAGAGATTCAAAAACATCTGATTTAACGGTCTTGGGACCAAAGATAGCCTATGATAGTTTCCTGACAGTGTCAGAAATTCAGCATGATCAACGCACAGTGTGTTTGCTGAGTCACAGCCTCCAATTCACTTGGTGTCATCATCGTACAGTCTACATGCTTGTCGTACCCAGGTTTAAACTATCCATGTCGCACAGTATGAGAAGGTAATGATTTTATCAGATTGCAAAAATCCTGCAGTGTGTACCGGGCTTTAGAGTGAACTGTTTTTCTTTTTGAAGGATCTTAAAGCACATCTGCTCCTCCTTTTTCAGAATCAGATATAAGCACCTGCTTGCATGTTTTCAATGTTTTAGAAGTGCGTCCAGTGGAATCAGCAGCAGCACACAGCCCAGCGAATCATAAACTTTAGCTCCCACGAGTCCGTGCTGACGTCTCCACAGGTGACTCCAGAATGTGCTCATAAAAATGTATCTTTCCTGTAAGCTGGAGGGCCGTGACCTCGCCTCGACCCCGCTGCTCCCGGTGATTCATGGAAGTTCAGGAGAGATACAAACAATTCCTCGGATTCCTCCTCGACCAGACGCTCACTATTACATGACACTTGAGATCACAGAGCTCAGGGACCACCGTAATTCACAGTGTGTGTGTGTGTGTTTAAGACAATGACAGTACAGTGTACCTCTAAACCATAGACACCATTACACTAACGTCCATGACCGCTCCCTGTCTGTTATTCAAGGATTTACATTGCATGTTTGAAGATCTCAATTCCGTTTTTTTTCCTCATGTGGCACAGATCAAATATGACCCACATACGTGTAAGCAGGAAAAAACTACATAGATATTCAATATTCTCTGGTCGGTTTCAGCCTTCATTCATATGTGGTAATTAATTAGATACATGCATTCACATCCGAAATGTAATGTTTTGTCAAGTGTTTAGTATAAAAGGCGGGACACACCAAAGCTTTTTTACGCGACTGAAAACACCTGGAGGATGCCGAACGGCAGCAGTTTTTTTCAGCTGCGCGCCAGCTTTCTTCAGCCGAGCGCTTTGGTAGCTGGGATACTTCTGCTGTGAGCCGGTTGGTTGTTGTGATACTTCTACCGCCCCTCCTCCACTGTGATTGGATGGGCGTGTGAGAACTGACACTGACGAGCGGAGCTTTTCACCCAAAATTGAATCTCTTTCAAAAAACATTAAACATTTTTTAGAAGATTTGCAGTGACAGTCACTTGAGTTTCAAGTGTTTGTGATCCTGAGGTGATACTGACACACAGCTTTACTACAGCAGGGGTCATGGCGTATTAAATTACTTATATATGCTCACTAAGGTCGGTGTAATTAAAATATTACTAAAGCCTACATATTGACAGCCTACATAATGCTGAATAACTGCAGTTCACTCGTACATATAGCTTCACAGACGGTCTTATTAAGCACATTGTGTTTTTATTTTTGTTGCAGATACCCAAACAATCTCACAAGCACAATGAGGTGCACTTTATTTTAATAGTCCACTTTAGACATTCTACTAACTATAAATAACTTAGGAACTAACTTTCATTAATTTGCAACTACAGTATACGTCAACTAACTGTCATTAGAGTATTAGTAGACTGTAAGGGTTAGTGGAATAAGTTGACATGCACCTGCAAAGATACTTATAGACAGTTGAATGTCTGTTGAGGGATCATCACAATAAAGTGTTTGTAGATATTAAGCAGTCTACTAATTCTCAAAAGATTGGTAGTTGACAAGTAGTTGCAAAGTTACTTATAATTAGTAAAATGTATAATGTGGACTATCGAAATAAAGTGATACCCACAATGATAAAAGTTTTCAACACAAAAGGAAAAATATAAATGAATCACTAGCGAACACAGACATGTCGTAGGGTGCTAGGGTGTACAAACACTATGTCGTTTTTACTCTTTTAAAGAGAGAATTGAACCCTTAATGCATTTAATGCCACCAAGTAGACACACAGATTACCAAAACATTACAAACGTGCAGTGTTGGGTAAGTAATAGAAAAACGTAATTAATTACTAGTTACTAATTACATTTTCAATCATGTAATTATATTACTTTGACATTTACACTGTGACGTCATACATGTAGCCAATTTGCATTTGTTTTTCTTTTGGAGAACAACTACAAAAATGCTTTCGTTATTGATAAGCAGGGCGCTTTAAGGATGAATTAGCAGGTTGTATTAATGTTACTGTACCAAGACCTCTTATATGTCAAAAGATCAAGGGACATTTGATTCCTCAGCTTATGACCCCTTTAAAATAAACATCTTCTGTAAAGTTTATTCATTGTCAAACACATCATTCCAATGAAATAAACTAAAGGACTGGAAGCAAGATAATTCAGGGATTGGAAACTTCTCAGTTGTGTGTCCAAACCACTAATGTATATAAATTACTGGACTGCGGATGGAATGCTTAACGTAACAACGTAACCAAGTTTGAGCATCCAAAATCATGATCTAAATTCATCTAGTTTACAGCGTATCAGTCACCAACCCTGTATCACGAAATTATGTATCTATAGTCACGTATTTTTTTTTACATCTTTTCTGTGACACTGACAAGTGTTTACGTGTCATTGTCACGTATTTGTTACTCAGCTGCTTTTTCCTATTTTCAAACCATTGTCACTTCGGTTTCCGGTTAGATTTGGTATTTGTGTTAAGATGTCATTTTATGTATAGGTTTATACTATTTTTTCAGATAAATTTTTTATATTTTCTAATTTTCTTACCATTGTCGCCTGGCGTTAGGGTTATAGTTGGGTTTGGGTAAGGATGTCATTTTATGTAAATCTAACCCCAAAGTGAAAATGGTAAGAAAATAGGACACAACTGTTGAGTAACAAATACGTGACAGTGAGACGTAAACAGAAATGCGTGATATGTTCACGCAAAAAGCGGAAAAATGTGTCAGTGTCACAGAAAAGACTAAAAATTTACGTGACTATAGGTACATAATTTCGTGATACTGGGTTGCAGTCACACAAGATTAATTTGAAGGATATGTGTACATAAATGAATTGTTACTTCTGATGTTGCTATTTGCAGTTTTTATGTTTCAATCAGGCAGGATACATATGATTACATATATCTGACATAGATTTACATACGCTGCGTTCTGACCGCTGATCTGATACTGTAATGAAGATGAATGTATAGTAACTTACTGTGGTAACACTTTATTTTACGACCCGCAAAGTACCGCGTAATTAAACCGAATTTACAGCGTACCTATTTGTAACAACATAGTACCTCTACAGTACGTACTTGTAGTTATAAGGGAACAATATTTTAAGTTTGGGGTAATAAGGGGGTAAGAATATATGGAAAATTATTCTCTAAGTATTTCATAACTACAGGGTACATATTGTAATATTACGTGGTATGTATGACTTACGTCTATGGGTAATATGGTCTATGTGTAATATGTTTTTTTTTTTTTCATATTTGCTACCTGATGAAGTGTTTTGTATAGCCTACAGTTGATGTCTACAAGCCACGTCGGCAAATAAAATATAACACACAATAAAAATAATAGCAACTTGTCCCTCTTTGATCTGTATATGTATACATGAGTTAACAGGTAACTCTTATATTTGCGGGCTGTAAATTGCAGTGGAAGCCTTCAGTAAATGTTTCTTCACTGTGCCTTGACAGAAACAGAGTTTTCTGAGCCAGTTACGTTAATAACTTTAGGCTTACTTATGTGCTAGCTAACCTGCTACCGTTAGCTAGCAACTTTCTTGAAAAACATTGTTTGAAATGCGTGAGTCATGTATTAACAAAACTAGTCACCTTATCCAGCATGCGGATCCTGCTCACTCGCAGCCGTACTGCACAGTGTAGAACGTTTTTAAAACCTCTTAAAGAAATTTCACCTCAGGATCGCGTTCCAGCAAACCTCCTGCAGACGGCCGCGCGCTCTACACCTGCGCAGTAGCCTACGCATGTAGTCGTCTTTTGCTTTAGCGGGAGCTGATATCTGCTGTTGTTTCATTCTGGTTTGCCATTGCATAAATTATATTTGGCTAAAATACTTGTGTTTACAGTAAATAAATTGCAAAGCACCACTTGAAATATGTCTGCAAATGTAGGAGTTTCCTGGTAAATAGGGAATAAGTTGCTATTTTTATTGTACTTACCTTAAAAAAAAGATAACCACATTAAATCAGCTGGACTTTTGTTATTAAAAGCAAGTAATATAGGCTACTAAAATAAAAGTGATGTGCTGTTATATTTATTTGCCGATGTGGCTCGTAGACATTGACTGTGTACAACATTCAGTAGTCAATATGAAAAATTCACAATAAAAAATAAATAAAACATAATTTCCCCATAGACTTGACTAAGTCATACATACCACGTAATATTACAATAGGTACCCTGTTGTTATAAAATACTTAGAGTATAAATAATTTATAATTCTTCATATTCTTACCCCCTTATTACCCCAAACTTAAAATATTATTCCCTTATACCTACAGGTTACCTACCCTGTTGTTACAAATAGGTACGCTGTAAATTCGGTTTAATTACGCGGTACTTTGCGGGTCGTAAAATAAAGTGTTACCCTTACTGTTTAAAAAGAAAAATGTACAACTTTACATAAATAACTAAGTACATGCATAGGATGTTTGCGTTGTAATAATCCACATGGAGACTTCTGATATAAAAACGGAAACTAGTAAAGTAGTGTTTAATCATTAAAATCTGATAACGTCCTATTCATTTAATCGAATGTGTGGGCATACCAATATAGCGGAGCGGTGGCTTCACAATTGTGACGTTATGCGCAAACCAGTCATTTATATAGATCAGTGGTTATAACAAGATTTGAGAATATTTGATTTTATTAAACAGTCATAAACTGCAAACCTAGCAGCATCTTAGCAACCACTCATAATACTCTAGCAACCACAATAACCAATCAGAAGGCCTGCAAAGCATTTTACACACCCAACACAAATAGCATTGTGGCAATGAGTTATACAAGTACAAACCAGTGACATTTTCTTTAGGAAATGTAAAAATCTATTCTTATTTTGGAGGAATTCCCCTATGTTACTAAAGTCCTCTCTCTAATAACAGGTTTAAGGTTTCTAAACTGTGAAATGTCTCACTGCCTGATTATAGGTGTGTATGTCGTTTTTCTGAAGGGAACACGTTTGCAACTTCACAAGCACACACACACACACACACACGTCCACAAGCACAACGCAGGAACATTGTAAACTCAACTGCATCCATGTTTTTGAAAGTCATCTAATAGTGACTTGTCATTGGTTGAAGTATATTCCTCCATTTGTTTCTCTGGCAGTGACCTTCACTTTTGGACCAGACTTCTCAAACTAAACTCTCTCGCTCTTTATTTTGGCATCTGCATCTGAAATAATACTTACAAACTTCAGTATCCTTTTTCACAACTCTGCTGTGAATTGTGAGTGTATTTCCATTTGTTCAGAGGTGGGCTGGATATCATGGGAATGTGTGTCTGTGGTCATGTTGGCCCTGCAGTCTCTAATGGACTTCTAACATTAAAATGTAATATTTGCGATTTGGTTGATGTATATGTCTATGTATGTTTTGTTGTCATGTAAACCAGTGTCTTATCTCTATCCATCTGACTCTCTCGCACACACAAGTATGATGCTTATTAAGCTAAGTAAAATGGGACATACTGTACTATAGACTATTAAAACCATAATGGTTGTTGTTGTTAGCATTTTTTTTTACACTGAAGAAGTATACTTAATTGAATTTACTACATACTGTCACACCATTTCAGATGCAGGGAAGGTTTTTTAAATAAGTGTTAATTTTCTCTGAACAAATTACCTTTTACTCCCTAAAGTGTGTTAGTCACTATACAGTTTGTGTGTGAGGTTCTGACCCTTTATAATGTAATTCACATTAAGCGAGACAGATCCAGCAAATAACTATGATAAAACCCCTGCAGGCGAGCCAGTGGCCTACTAATGCTTCACTTTATAGCCATTCAGTCTGAAACAACAACATTTCTAGAATGTTTTTTCTGCCCTGTTGCACCATGGGCGTCGGAAGCATTATACGTGGGTGGGACAGGACCCACCCACTTTTTAAGACCAATGATAATGGACCCACCCACTTTTTCTCTAATTTAGCGCATTTGTCTGTTCACTTATCAAAGCGCTGTTAGTCCAAATCCATTCCACTAGAGCAGGGATCCATAACCTTTGCTTTTTTACACCGCGGACCCGTTTCAGCTTTTAAACATAATTCGCGGGGGTGAGTGGACGCTGAGTTGCTGTTCGAACATAGTGCTGAAAAACCTCCTTTGCCAAATGTTTTAAACAGAAGTAAATGTCAAACAATGCATTAGGAAAATTAATAACTGCTTTATTTATAGTATATTTTCTATAGACATGTAAAACCATATAGCGGATTATTTTACTTTCATTGTTTCACGAGTTTGCTTGCCCATTTAGTCTTAATAATTAACGGTAAACGAACTTAGCTTGGTGTTCTTAAAGGCAGCTCAAACCTTAGGTCGGACTCGAGCCCCAAGTTCAAGACACAGAAGAAAAAAGGAGGAGATGATGAGGAGAGATGCAGAATTGCGTCTGTCGCGGAGGCACAGAGACTCCCGTTTTGCTTTTAATGATAATTAACACAGCACTAAATGTGGTTCCTTTCAAACGTTAAAAGTGTAGGCTACTCGTTAAAATATTATTACTGCTGTAAAATAGTTTATTTTGATTATGGTGCCACGATCGCTGGATAATTTTCAAGTTTTTTTACAGAAGCCTGCAATTACTTTTCATTTGCGATATCACAGAGTTGAACGTCTTCACGTATTGTTATTATTTGCGAAGTAGCCTACATTTGCAGATAATTCATAAAGTCATACCTCTGTTTAATCGATTGTGTTATAGAAGTACACATGCTCAAACTCTTATGACAGCATTGTTTCCCGACGGATACCATAAAATAAAGTGATCTCCTTTCCAGAATCTCACATTTATATTTCTCTAGGAGAGAGGAGAGATTGGGTATAACAAATAAAAAAGGTATACAAAAGTTGTATCAGTTTACCTTCATTCGTTTTTCTTACCTTTATTTCCTCAAAATAAAAAATAAACATTGTAGCCTACTGTCAGCAGAGTAGAGAGAAAAAATGACACAGAAAGATAAATGAAACATGACATCTGTCATTATTTGCAAAATATTTAAAGGGCTATTACCAGAATTTCGACCGCAAGCTACTGTCTTTAATTTAATAAACGCAAATGTTCAGGCTAATTAAAAGGAAACATGAAAGTGTCATCAATTGCAGTAAATGTATTTTTCGGGGGGGGGGATATGTGGGGACCCACCCACTTTTCATTTGCTTCCGACGCCCATGTGTTGCACTATTATGTTATGGTGATGGGCAGTGTTTTATTATCTGTTAATCTGTTACTCTATATTTTTGTGCTTTCTTAACTTTGGCAGTATTGCATTGCTTGGAACATCGCAAACAAAGCCATTCAAATAAGTTTTAATCTAAGGTTGTTTGATGTACTTATGAAACCGTACTGTCAGGACTCTGCCTTGAAGTCTTGTTAAATTTGTATTTTGTCATGGTGGCAGAGTTCTGGCAGTCCCTGGCCTTGTGTGGAGGTTCATGCCTTGTTTTTGTGTTTGGCATGTGCCTCCGGTGTCTTGTCCTGTGACCCCGCCCCCTCGTTCTCCTGCTTATTAGTAATCATTGGTTTTCTCCCATCACCTGTTCCCGCTCGTTATCTTGTTTGGTTTCTTCTATTTAATGTCAGTGTATCTTTAGTTCTGTGCAGGTTCATTGTGTTCTGTTTCCCGTGTTCGAGTTGTGTTCTGTTTCCCGTGTTGGTGTTCAAGAGAAGTCTAGTTATCCTGTCAGAGTTTAGTGTTATATGTCAGAGTTTGGTGTTTCATGTTTTGTACCCCCTCGTGGGTTTTTGTTTTGTGAAAGAATAAAGTCTTTTCTGTTTTTCCCCCGACACCGTTTGCGTTTGGGTTCATCTATTTCCCAGTGCCTCACAGAATGAACCTGCCAACACTGAACCCAGCGACGGTGTCGGGGTCCGTCACGTCGCCACCAGTTAAGGTCCTGCAGCCTATTGCAGTGCGTCCAGCTTCTTGCTGGTTGACAGAGGGGGAACGCGCAGTACTCCTCACCCCCAATTTCCACCGACTGCGGAAAGGCTGTGGATCCGCTGCGGAACAGCGGCGGAGTCAATCGGTTTCCATTCAAGTCAATGTGTGTATTTCCACTGACTGCGCTCCGAATCCGTCACAGCTCCGGCCATCCGCAGCCCTCCGGCACAAATACGCAGAGCTTCTATTTTTGACGGATGCCGGACAGCTCCGCAGGGCTGAGCCATGACTTTATCGCGTGATCATACCTGAATTCGCAAGATCTCGTGTTTTTTCCTTCATTAAATCTTTGCAATATAAACATTACAAAGTCATTAATATAGAAACAACAAATAATAGACAAGAACAGAGACAGGGGGAGTTAAATGGTAAAGTATATGGTATAATAAATACATTAAAGATAGAGCATAAATAAATGGTTTTAGCAGCTTTCTTATTTTTTTAATTTTGGATGGATTTGATGTACTGCTCTTTCTACGCGAGATCTCGTGTTGTGATCTGGGCTGGTTTGTAAAAACGTCATAATTCAAGTCATAATTGGCGGAGACAGAACTAGGTATCGCGCGATCATCACGTGAATTTGTGAGACCTCATATGTCCTCGTCACTTCAGCACGCAGCCGCTCTGCAACCAATACGGAACTGGTGGGTATTGGCGGACGGCGGAGTGCGGAGCCGTTACGCAGGGGAGCAGATCTGCAGCCGCTCCGCAGTCGGTGGAAATCCGGCGTCAGTGCGCTTTGGAGAGCCATCGCCAGGCCGGAGCTCGCGCATCCCGCGCATCCCGCGCAGTCCGCGCAGCCAGAGCCGGAGCCCGCGCAGTCCGCGCAGCCGGAGCCCGCGCAGTCCGCGCAGCCGGAGCCCGCGCAGTCCCCGGAGCCGGAGCCCGCGCAGTCCCCGGAGCCGGAGCCCGCGCAGTCCCCTGAGCCCGCGCAGTCCCCGGAGCCGGAGGCCGCGCAGCCCGCGCCGCCGACAGAGTATGCGCTGCCCACCCGTCCCGCGCATCCCGCGCGGTCGACCCAGCCCGCGCAGTTACAGTCTGCGCAGTACCAGCTGCGTCCTCGCCCCAAACCCCCGTGGACTGTCCTGTTGTAGTATCTTGTGGACTTATGTGTGTTTGATAAGTTTTGTTTTGCACCTTTTGTTATTTTATAGTCTGATGTGTTCATAGTCTTGTCATGTTTATTATCTGTCATGTTTTCTTGTCTTGTGTGTTCCCTTTTTGGACGCCAGGTGGCGTCCTTTGAGGGAGGGCTACTGTCAGGACTCTGCCTTGAAGTCTTGTTAAATTTGTATTTTGTCATGGTGGCAGAGTTCTGGCAGTCCCTGGCCTTGTGTGGAGGTTCATGCCTTGTTTTTGTGTTTGGCATGTGCCTCCGGTGTCTTGTCCTGTGACCCCGACCCCTCGTTCTCCTGCTTATTAGTAATAATTGGTTTTCTCCCATCACCTGTTCCCGCTCGTTATCTTGTTTGGTTTCTTCTATTTAATGTCAGTGTATCTTTAGTTCTGTGCAGGTTCATTGTGTTCTGTTTCCCGTGTTGGTGTTCAAGAGAAGTCTAGTTATCCTGTCAGAGTTTAGTGTTATATGTCAGAGTTTGGTGTTTCATGTTTTGTACCCCCTCGTGGGTATTTGTTTTGTGAAAGATTAAAGTGTTTTCTGTTTTTCCCCGACACCGTTTGCGTTTGGGTTCATCTATTTCCCAGTGCCTCACACGTACTTTGTGTTTAATTTATGATACTTTTTATATTATTATATTTTATTTATGCATATGGCAGATGCTTTTATCCAAAGCGACATTCAGTGCATCACAAGCTATACATTTTATCAGTATTTGAGTTCCCGGGGTTCAAACCCATGACCCAAAAGCAATGCTCTACCACTGAGCAACTTTTTATGATTCATTTTGGATCTGAAAACTTGTTAAAAAGGTTTTCAGGTCCAAAACTCTCTGATAAAATTTGTCAAACACATTAGTATTCAATTTAAAAGTACTTGCATTTTTAACGCTTTAACCCCTTAACTGTCACCCGTTAACCCCTTAACTTACCCCCTCCCCCTTTTTTTCCTTTTTTGAGTGTGAAAGTTGATGGGCACCTTCAGGTAAATATAACTCTGGTATTTTTGGTCAAGAAGCCTAACCTTGGTCTTGTTAAAGAAACTTTAATATCACTGAAGTGTCTGGAGTTGAAAGTATTAAAAAGAAAAATAGTTACAGCACCATGTGTCAACAGTTTGCTAAATACTCTTTACTATAACTGTATTATTATTACTGCTTGAAATATGAAAACTGCATTCTTAGAGCTTTCCAATGATATATAGTTTATCAACATTTTTGATAAGATTTATAATAGGATATAGGGTTATAGATATATAATAATTACTATGCATTCCTATGGGCGGCAGGGGCATGCAGCAAAAAACTCTCACTACATAATTTTTTCCCAAAATAGTGATGATATATGAAAACTACACTCTTAGAGCTTTTCAATGATATATAGTTTGACAGGGTGCCAAGCTGTGTGTTGCTTGCCTACACACAACTGAATGTTTTGCTTCTTTCAGAAAATCTTTTATTGCTGACAAAATATAGATTAAAAATTATTTAAACAACAGTTTTTCTTTTATACAACGGTAGTATAACAGCAAAACTATGATGTTGCGTGGTATTTAAATGTCTGAATAGTAGTTATTTGCATATCTTGTGCTTTTAAGGAATAATTTTTACTGTAACTTTAGCTTTTTTGATAGTCATTTCTAGATGAATTAATTGTTGCTTCTTTGATCAATAGAATATACACGCAAAAAAAATATTTTATTTAAATTTTGTTATTTAAAATCTTATGTAGTTATGTTTTTTCACCTTCCAGTTAAAAGAACCAATCATCAGTTAATAAATTCACTGGGGGAGGGATCTATACAGTTGCGAGAGGTGGTCGCCGAAACACAATTTATGGGACAGTTGATAACAGATACATTTGTTGGTCAGAAATTGCCATTTTGGCATGCTACTTTAAAAGTTAGCTGTCTTTCTCCATTCAAACAGATGGGATTTTTGTTTTGCATGACTGAAATAACAAGTATGTTGTAAATATGGCTGTCTAGTGGCCTGTCTTAAATATATACCCCACAATATACCAGCGCATTTGGCTGTTTTAACTGATTTGTGGGTGGTTTGTGAATAATCTTTTTGTTCTGAAATACCACGGTTCGTACTCAGTCCCTGATGGTCACCTTTGTACACATTCCCATGAGCTCCCTCTCTCCGGAGACAGTTTAACCTGTTAGCCAGCACTTCTATTTTTGAGCATTTTCTGAAAAACGACAACTCCAAACTAAAACGTCTGCAGCTCTTAAACCCTATGGTCTATATTCATAATTCTGGTCTTGTTTGAAACTAGACACTTGACATATTGTTGCCTAATAGTCATAACAACTCAGAGTAGTAAAGAAACAGAGTAAAACAAGGTAAAATATACATTAAATGACTTCCGTTTTTCTTTAAATAACATTCACTTAGCAAAAAAGGTATGAAATGGTCATCTGAGACACCTGGGGACACCATATAGGTAAACTGAATGTCTGACCATGCTGTGATTCAAATTTGAGAATGATACTCCAAAAAATGTTGTTTCTGTGAGCTTTTATTTCAAAAAAGTCCAGGCGTCCTTTCAGAAAAAGTGCACTTGGAAACTCCAAATATACACATGATAACAAAATGACATGATTATCAAAAGAAAATGAGTCAGGACTACATATATTACATGATGTATATCAATTCAGAACTTCTCTGCCCACCAAAGCACATAGAAAAAACTATTTCAGAAAAAAACATTTGCACATTATAACAAAATACTTGCTATTTTGAATGTGGTCGCTCATGAATGCACTCCAGATTCCAGTCCTCCTCTGGATGTCAGCTGAAGACCTGTTACATCACATCACATCACAACACAACACAACACAGACACACACAAAGCAAGAGAGGATTTTAGTTTGAGTCAAAAGTTAGAGACATACAACTATTTGTATGAGAAACTATGATGTAATATACATGAACATAATACATACACACATACACACATTACATGAATATATTTATAATTACAAATGTCTTATGTTTGCCAAATAACCTATATTTCTCAGCTGGTAATACTCATATTTTCCACCACATATCTTGTTTTTAGTTTGTATATTCTGTGCATTTGATTCATATAGCTATAAAAATGATTCATTTATATAACATGTCATAGAAAATGAAACCATGTAAAACTCGTATTTTAGTCATCTCCACTGTTACTTTATAATCAAAACAGCTAACAAGAAACTAGAAATGTAACGTAAAATAACTAATGAACAAAAGAATCCACTTACTTTATCCAAGCGAGCGCAGCTGAGCTCATAGTCCGGTCCATCTCTCGTCGACGACGCGGTTTCGTTTATATCCAATCTTGTATCTTTGCTCCGCGATCATGCTCTTTATCAACTTCTCCAAAACACTCTCAACACAAACAAGTCCTCTGCAGTCGACAATCCACAATGGAGATGTTATATCTAACCTTTGAGAGGTTTCTCAGCGGCTCCGGAGAGCCTAGCCGGCTGCTATGCTACCCAAACAAACAAACGCGCAGGGAGGGGGCGTGGGCATTCCTCTCCATGCGCTTCTGTAGATTTGCGCAGAAGTACACTTTACTGACGTAAGTTGAATCCTTGTAATCGTTTCATGATTGGTTACTACCCCTGCCCATCAAAACTTTGCTGGCTAAGCATTGGCTGGCTTTGTTTTGGCGTAATCCAGTCAAAAGCCTATGGTTAGCTGAAGGACATCTGTCTGGGCAAATCGGTGTTCCCGATTCATTTTGAGTTGTCAAACCTTATCTGATTGAACAAAACAGAAAAATAGGGCGGGATATTTATCGGAAGAGTCTAACGAAGCAGGAAGAGATGGATTTTCACTGATAAAACTCGATATTTGATAGAAAATAAACATGATCGATCATACTTAGCGGAAGCGCGGATGTAAATAAAGGAGGGTATTGCTGGATTTATCACTATTTTTCGTTGTTTTGGATTAAAACGTGGCATGCTTTTTGAAGAGTGGACCCTTACGTTGCAATGTACGTTGAAGTTTTTGGGAATTGTCAGAGATGATCAGAACCATATGGCAAGACATGTGAGTACCCACAAATTTTTTTATATGCATTCCGTCTGCATTTTATTTAATCTTATCCACACCAGTGTATTGATTGCAAAAATAAGCTCAGAACATGAATTTTGAGTGTTTAAACTTTCAAATAATGCAAAGTTTATGATTGTTGATTGAATATTTGATGTTAAACAAAGTACAAAAACACGTAAAAACGCCCCCTAGGGACCGCCGCCGGGCCGGTGCGTGTTAAGAACACACAAAGCATCATGTCTGAGAGAGAGTTTCACATCAGGGGGTGGTGTGTATGTTTATTGGCCGTGTATATCTTCCACTGCTGTATGGCTCAAGCTGCAGGGCTAATTGAATTCACAGAGAACAAGCATCCATTAATGAAGCTGATAATGATGTCCACAGCGAGAGCAGTGCTGCTCGGTGGGCCGATGGAGACTACACTTTGTCTATTGTACTGTCTGTGTGTAAAGGGAAGCAATAAAGCCATAACACGCTGGGGAATGTTAAGCTCACAGAGACAAATAAGAAAGTTGATGTGTTTGGGTTTTTTAATCATGAGCTTTAACAGGATCCTCAGACCAAGCACAGTCAAGAGAAGAGGAAGAGAAAACAACATACATGTGATAATAATTTTGCACAAAATGTGGATAGTATGTTGGAGCCATGATGTAGTGGTTAGCACGTGTGCTCTAGACACTATAACTTACTTGGTTGTGGAATGGGACTGTTGAGTTACGGTGTTCGCAGGAGTAGTAGTTTCAAATCTGGCCTGTGTATTATTTCCACTCTTGATAAAATGTTGCAAAAAGTTTTTGTATTAATATACAGCACTATTACAGGAAATGCAATATATGAGACTCACTCATTGTATGCATCTGAATGAATCAAGCTGGTACTTTATATTTATGGCCAATGTGTGTGTGAGAGGCTTTGACTTTTGACTACATCCCTGTGGAGATTTTAATATCTGTCTGATCTTTCTCAATGATGTAATATCTATGCCATGCATATTTTAAGACTTCATAAAAGTTATTTTGTATGTATGTAAGCAGTTTACTGCCGTCAGATTGTTCATCTTGTTGTGCAACTTTAATAAAAGTCTAAACATCTGAGGACTGATGGAGAAGACTGCAGCCGTGTGTGTGTGTTTCACATCTGTGTATAGTGGACATCATGTTGCATAAATGCATTAAAAGAATAATTACAGCTTGTTAGTGGATTTAAAGTGTGGGAGAGTTCAGGTTAACAGGATTGTTTGGAGAACAGATGTGAACTTTCCAGACAGTTTTGAAGTCTTAATGTTGATTCACACCAAGTAAACAATAACAGAGATATTGATTGTCTGTTGCTCAACAGTGTGCAGAACTATTTTTGTGTTTTTTAGTTAATGTCTGTTGGCTTATCTGTTACTGTTACTGAAAACACATACCTTTTGATATGTTTTACCCAAACTTCTTGTTTTAAATGAAAAACATGAATACAGAAAAGAAGACTACATTAAAACTGTTCATAAGACCCAAATGTAGAAAAAAAACTTTTAAAACATTGGGCCTTTGGGGTAGCAGAATTTTATTGATTTCATTCATCCATGATAGAGGTACATAGGAGATTGCATCATATAACAGAAATATCAGTTTTCAGATTGATAAAATCCTTTTTCACTTTGATGGGGCAAGGTCTGAGTTCTTGAATGGCTTGCTTCTGTTGGCATGATGTCCACATAATCATGTTATTAATATGTTATTAATTGATATTAATGGCATCATAGACATTGTAGATAAGACAGTCCTGTGTGATAGCATTCTAAAATGGAAGAAAACACTAATTATTTCCAGGCTTATTAATCTTTATGCAATTCAATTCCAATCATACTTATACAGTTCAAGGATTTGCCCATTTACCTATTACTGTCACGGTAGGAAATCCACTGTTTCCTCCGTGTCATGTTTTGTGTTTGTGTTTGTACTCACGTTGTCTCCATGTGCTCGTTTAGTTGATGGTTGTCACCTGTGCGTTGATTGTCTCGCTCCAGCTGATCCTCATCTACACTCAGCTACAAATACTCACTCATCTCTCTTCCTGTTGTCAGATCCTCATTCATGTTCCAGCCATTGCACTTGGATTATCGTCTCTCGTCTTCGTGTGTTTGGATTAGTGTTTCGTGTCGTCGTCTCCGTGTGAGTGTTCGGGTCCATTTCTGGTTTCATCCACTGGCCGTCATCACACTCATCACCGACTTCACTCTGCTACTTTCCTCAAACCACCGTAGACCTTCGATCACCATTGCCATCATCCTGGACAGTCATTTACTCTGTTGTTTCATTGTGTTTATCATCTTTTACAATAAACCTGTTCTGATCGCCTGCACTTGCTTCCTCCTCTCAATTGTATCGTAACAATTACACAGAAGTAAAAAGCTTAAAGGTATAGTTCACTTTAAAATGAAAATTCTATCATCATTTACTGATCCTCATGTTGTTCTAAACCTGTATTGATTTTTTTTCTGATGAACACAAACAAAGACATTTTGAGAAATGATGGTAAACACACAGCAGTAAATGACCATAGAAAAAATATTTTGGAAGTATTGTGATAAATGATGAAGAAAATATTTTGATAAATGATGGTAAGCACACAGTTGATGGTACCCATTAAATTCCATCATATTTTCTTATTCCTACTATGGAAGTCTTTGGTCAGAGGGTTTTGTGAAACAGGATATTTTATAAATTATAAGATACAGAGTTTCAAATGTTTGCTACACTTTCAAATAATCAAATAAATAATTAATTTCCTCTTTCCCCGACATTGATCGGGTTATCTCATCAATTAAGAGAAAACATTTGCCTAAATAAAACGTGTTCCTGATAAATTTTTATGTTAATCTACAATACCACGATTATCCACTAGAATACCCAATTTGTAAAAAAAACT
Source organism: Paramisgurnus dabryanus (assembly GCF_030506205.2). NCBI lineage: Eukaryota > Metazoa > Chordata > Actinopteri > Cypriniformes > Cobitidae > Paramisgurnus > Paramisgurnus dabryanus. The sequence continues at coordinate 30,738,962 of NC_133357.1, read as the reverse complement.
GAAGCAAAAACTATATTGACTAATTTTAAACTCTGTGTATGTTTTGATAATCATTCTGATTCTGATCTCTAACAAAATTCCTTTACAAAAATGCAACTATTTCAGCTTTTTGCTAAAAAAAAATTATTTTATAGAAAAATACCCATATTTAAATATAAATATAGATAGGACTAAATGTTTTTTTCCTTTTGTTTGTTTGTTTGTTTGTTTGATTGAAAGAAGGGGTCTGTTCTTTTATTTGACATATTTGTATGTTTATATATTTTTACAAGATTCAATTATTTTGGGAAACTTTTGTAAAAATTACAAAAAATGCTGGCAGGCAACTTTTCAAAAAATGGCTGGCGGGGAATGAGTTAATCATTCAAAATAAAACCTCAAAATGCTATCAAAAAACACATTTTAAATCAATATTATACTTTGTTGCTTCCAAAAAAAGATTAAAAAAACTGAGTTAGGTAAGGTAAGAAGTACAGCTAAATCATATACAGTAGGGGCAGTTTCCCGGACAGGGATTAGACTAGTCCTAGACTAAAATAAAGTTGTCCAAACTGAAAAAAACTTGCACTGACATATCTTAAAATACATCAGGGCCCTTTGCTTTGCCTCAAAATGCACACAAGTTATGTTTTTATTAGGGCATGTTTGTTCAAACTTGTTGAAGTTCCTAATTTAACTAAGGTCTAGTCCTGGCTTAAGCTAATCCCTGTACAGGAAACCATAAAGTGCAAGGTGCACAAGTTAATTTTGCTACCCTTCAGACCCAACATTGACAAAATAAGCTCACAATCTAATATGATCAAAACATTCAGCTATCTTAACATCTGCATGATCTAGACATAATAACTAATCACAGAGAACTTTTAAGGCATTTTCCTTGATGTTGATTTATTTAGTCCAGTAAAAAAGGTCATGTTCTTCAAGGCAGGTTAGCAGGCTTTGTAAGTTCACTGTCGGGAAAACAAACCTATTTACAAAGTCTACCATTCAAAATCATTGAAGGGTTAAACAATATGACGTTTGATTTGTGTAAATGTTGTTTTAAAGAGGAAATCATGTACAGGTATAGTTATAGTTAACATAAAAACACTGGGTTTTACGGTGAACACAAAAATTCTTAGTCGAGCACTGAATCTAGAAATCACCATAAAAACAGATGCTAAGCACGGACAGCGTACCATCTGCAACCCTAAAACTTCTGTGACAATGTATTATTGATGGAAAATGAGAAATATAAACCATGTGTTACAAAACCCTTTCTTTGGTAAATTGAGGTTAGCAACTTGCTGTGAGTCCCGTCATGACAGAATAAATGCTGGCATGTTAATGGTTATGATATGTGTATGTATTTGGTCTTGGCTGAACTACACTGCTGCCGTTACAGCACGTATGAAGATGTAGTTCCTCTAGATCAACTGGAAGTGCATTGCATTACGGACGTCATGGGTTTAATCCCGCAGAACACACAGGGATCAACTGCACAATTGGCTTTGGATAAAAATGTCAGCCAAATGCAAAAATAGATGCTGCAAAATAACAGCATGACATGATTTTCAAGTATTTTCATACTCGAAATGTGACCTCTGCATTTAACCCATCCCAGTGGGTACTAGTGAACACACACACATGGAGCAGAGGGCACCTATCACTGCATGGCCCATGGAGCAATTGGGGGAAACGTGCCGGGCTCAAGGTCATCTCAGTCACAACCTGCCGGGCCGTGAGACTTGAACTGGTGACTCTCTAACCATTAGGCCATGACAAATTAACTAATCAGCCAATCACCATGAGTTTGGGCAGAGGCCAAGCGAGCATCTGTTTGGGTGACCAATTAAAGACAAGGGACACATTCATAAAACCTGTTAGCTATCATTTTTGCCCTTATGAAAACAGGCATTGTTTTTGCAATTATGTTTGATGATGCTAGTGGTGATGCATGTTAAAATGAAGACATACTACACCTTTAAATAATACAGATATGAAAAGTCTCACATCAACATTCACCAGTCATAAAGAAAGTTTCATGATGTTGAATATGTCTATCTACAGTATGTGTGAAAAGTCAGATGAAATTCTCTCTGAATAAATCGATAAAAATCTCTCTGAAGTTTAAAGGACGGTCAACTCCATAACCTCTTCCTGTGCCAAACGTTCGGTTTTAAGCTTTATCCTCTTTTAGTAAGAAACCTGTGTTCTGCTGCTCCTGAAATGACCCTGTGACCGCAGCACACGAACACTAAAAGCTCTCAGTATTATTCACAACGCTCTGCTTGGCTGCCGTTTGTCTTGTGTCTGTGACTGTGAAGTGTGTGTTGGACGTAAAGTGGTTTTCGCTGCAGGGAGCATGTGCATCTATTTCCACCATTAAACTGGATACAGGTGCTGCTTTACTGTCTGTCGGCAACAGTCTGAGTAATGAAGCTTTCTGCTTTTGTCTCTCTGTAGTTTCTTATCAGGGGTCTGGAAATGCTCTCTCACACACACACACACACACATGTCTATTTATGCAGTGAATTACAAGTAAAATAAAAGAGTAAAAAAGTACATAGAGAAAAATAGAAATAGAAAACTTGTTGCGTCTTAACAGAAATAGAACAAAGTCAAATCAAATGTATTTTATTATATAAGTATGGAACGGATACTTGAAATGTGACCTCTATATTTAACCAGTGACAGAACTAGAATTTTATAAATGGGGTGGCCAAGGCTACTTTAGGGGATCCATGATCGATTAAAGAAAACATGTATAACCCTGTATCAAAAAAGCATAAGTGAATCTTGAGGTTTCTTAACATTACACCACATTAGATAAATATTCATGTATGCATTACTCGCACAGATGTAAACATAATGTAAAGCTGAATTTAAAGGTTTTCTATTTTTCACATCACATCTGATTTACGGTCTGTTAATGACGTAAAATATCTCATGTTAACTGCAGTTACTTTCATAAACGTTATTTAGGAAATCTAAACTTAATGATAAACCTTAAACTTACTTCAAATAGGAGAGATGAACACAAATGATTTTGGCAAAAAAGTAATTTATTTAATAGTAAATATGGATTAATCTTAATTAATTTTAATTAGCTTACTGTTTACTTGACATAAGACTGAATGCAGTAAAATGTTTACATTTGTTTAAGACATACAGTAACCAATTACTCACTAAGACAGCTATTTTGACATATGACCATTTATCTGTTTAAGCCAGCGCGAACATGAACTAATTTTAAGCTCTGTGCATGTGCTGTCTGTGAGCATCACATTTTTAAGTTCAAGGCTCCAGTGCAGCAGTCCCACAAAATAATAATCATATATTATACAGATCAAGAATAAAAACACTGCTTTTTTAAACAGTGCAAACAGAAAAGGCTAATCTAATTCAGTCCACAGAAAGACAAATACTAAAAGCACTTCCAGCCTACAATGAAATCATATCGTTTTTGTAACATACATTAATATTATCTTAATAATTGTTTTAACGATGTGCTGTGCTGCCGCAAATCGAAATAAACATGTTGATTAAAAGAAAGTATAATATTGGAGGGAGTAAAACTAGCACATTAAATTTGGTGGCCAGTCAGTGCCCTGGACACTCCTCTGGCTCCGCCACTACTTTTAACCCATCCTAGTGAGTAGTGAACACACACACACATGCACACACATGGAGCAGTGGGCAGCTATACCTACTTTTGGAGTTAAGGTGCCTTGCTCAAGGGCACCTCAGTCACAACCTGCCGGCCGTGAGACTTTATTTAAATAAAGTTTTTATGCTTTAAATGCCCCCAGTGTTACTGGATGATACTGTGAGCCTAAATCTGTAGGAAAGCTTTTCAGAAAATATGATTAATTGTTTTCCATAGATGCGCCCCCACACTCCCCATATCCAGCAAGTTAAACCTTAAAAAGCACATTTTAACATCTAAGACAAAATCAACTTTCCATCTACGGCAAACGTTTTGAAAATGGCCTTTCATGCCTGTAGTAAAGGAGCTAATTTGTTACAGCCTTTTCAATAAATCTTTCACTGCTAACTATAAATCATATGTCGTCATGACAGTTCTTGAGGCTAATGATGATTTTTGGGAGCGGTTGCGTTGTCGGCTTATTACAGTGATGAAATTATCCTTAAAATCGAATCCCGCTGTTCTGGTCAAAGATGTCTTGGCTGGTGAGATGATATGTGAAATGTCTGCTCTGTTCTGTTGTCATTTGATTGGGATAGTTGAATCGCTCAGTGCAGCTGTAGTCACTGCATGGCTAACACTGACAGACTTGAAGATTGAATGTTGCTGTGAGATACTGTAGAAGACCTCAGTGAGCCCGGTTATGACACTAATTAATCATGACTTGAGTGAGAAGACAGATGTCAGCAGAATCGAAACGCCTGCAGCTTTTCAATTTTATATTTCTATTTGGGATTAGAGAGATTAAAGGGATAGTTTGGTTGTTATTTTCTTACCTTTATGATGTTTTAAACCAGTATGAAGTTATTCTTTCATAAAATACAAAAGTGTATGATTTGTGTGTATACAATAAGTATTAACAAGCTTTCTCTCACAACCATATCATTTACCTTCCGAAGACACTGATGTCATTTGGATTACTTTATTCATCATATTGCCCTGTTGGCTCCCATTTAAAAAGATAACATGACGACATTATAATGTAAAATGATTTGTTTTCAACTAGATAGAAGTCAAGTATATATGGAATGGCAAGAAAATAAGTAAACTGAAAGAATCTGAATTTTCTGGTGAAAAGATCCGCATTTACATGGATCCGTGAAGACGACTAATGGCCAAATTTACTTAAAAGGTTAAATTAGCGTGAATTCCAAAAAAGCGCAGATGGGAGTGGTAATATCTGGGGGGTATTAACTAAAAAGTCACAAATTAAATAACACAGGATCAACAGCTAATTACCATAATGACCAACGCAATCTACTAAGAACAGCGCAAATGAGTTCAGAGTCGCAAATAAGCAAATCTGATGCTCCTCAGGTGCGAGTGATCTATTAACGCCTGATGTGCTTGAGTTCAGCACCATGGACATCACAGCTAAAAAAGTGCTGTGTAAACACCCAGCTAACGAAATCATAGTCAGGGCACTGATCAGGGAGTCGGCCAGTGAGCAAATACCGGTGAGCATTGATGGTCCCTATGTTACCTTACCGGAAATCACGTGACCTTTTCTATAGCTTTCAAGCAAAATTGTATGAGCCAACTCTGTAAACTTCATGAAACGCAACAGAACTTTTGAAAAGACAAACGTTTGATTCAGTTTTAATATAAACACACATTGCTAGACCAGAAGGGACCACAATCTACTTCATATTTAAATGTAATATTCCCCCAAATTTATGCACGAATATGTAAGAAAATAATGAAAGTGTTTTTCATAATATACTTTAACAAATGTTTAAAAATGAAGTCAGAGAGATGTTGGTTTTGCTGGTTGTTGATGAATAGCAGCTGTGAATTATCACAAAGAGCAGTCACATCAAAGGAAAATAAGTGAAGAGTGGCCCAATGTAAAGTAAGCTAGGATCCTTCCACCTCGGAAGCTAGAGAGCTGATTGAGACACAGCCTCAGTATCTTGACCAGCACAAACACAGTCCTGTACTCCGGCATTATTGTTTTTGTTATACATGAGCATGCCTGTAGAGTTAATTAACACATGTGCATAACATCACCTTTATCACAGATTCACGCTTATGTAGTTCAAAATGCCATCATCGTGTAAACCAGTGTTCTTCACATTCAACCCTGGAGAGCCAGTGCCTACAGAGTTTAGCTCCAACCTTAATCAAACGCCTCTACCTGTGATTTTCTAGTGATCATGAAGACATTGGTTAGCTTGCTCAGGTGTGTTTGATCAAGGTTGGAGCTAAACTCTGCATGGCACCGGCTCTCCAGGGTTGAATGTGAAGAACTTGTGTAAACGAACAGAAAAATTGCAAAAAAACTTTTTTTTTATTACAGTTCATTATCATTGTTGTGTTAACAGCCCCCTAGATCAGTTTAGGTTTCTGCCTCTGATCAACTGTGAGAACCGGGATAAGTTCTACACATATATGGTTGACAGAAAATTGAGGGAAATATGTACAATCTAATAAACCAGTGATTTACCACTGCCCTAAACTAATAGATGACATTCAAGAGAGAGTCAGAGAAGGTGATGTTGCATACACTAGAGGTTTTGGTATAGCCCCAGCTTCAATTGAGCACAAGGTTCAGTGGTTTTTATTAGATTGAAAGCCACTATCTAAAATCAGGTGCAATTGAAAAGCGGGGTCTAGATAAGGGTCATGTGAACCATACAGTAGTGCTGTTCATGGTGGAAGTGAATTCAATCTGGAAATAAACTCAATGTGTTACGGTCAATGATTAAATACTTCATGGAAAATAAGTCCTAGATGGAAAACACTTCTAAACCACATACCCTTCCTACACTAACATGGTGCTGAAGCCCAAACTGTCCCTGTTCTGGCCCCTCCACTGAAGAGTCCGGTCTTTAGCATTGACTTTGGGAGGGGTTGACAAAAGTGGAGTGAATGGAAGTGAAAGCATGAGCAGTATTACTAGACACTATATATCCAATATTTGCTAAATGTACAATAAATTGGACCACGTCTGTGTCTCCTGGATACCAGGCTCATAAGACTTTTTGCCAACAAAGTCGCAGCTACGTGTGGTAAGACTTGAGGACAAGGCTTGTGTGTTTCATTGACACTGAATGGTAAAAGGCCAACACCCCTATGAGCTGCGCCATTGTTTCCACCTGTCTTATGACCACTGTGCAAAGAAGTTTACACCCATCATCATGAAGAGCTTCAAGAGGCATGTCATGAGGAACATCAAGACCCTTCTGCCCTGTATCAGGAAAAAGTTCTTCACCACAGGGGCCCCTCACGGCTGCATGCTCAGTCCATTTCTGTTCCCACTGCTGACTCACCACTTTTCAGCAGTGGAACAGCTTGAAACGCATTGCCAAATTTCCTCTGACATGACCAGGGTGGGTATCAGCAAATGCAACAAGAGGAAAACAGAGATAAGGTGCATCAGCTTCTAGACTGGTCTAAGTCAACAACCTTCCCCTGAACATGGACAAAATGAAAGACATAACTGTTAACCTTAGGTCAGTTTGTGACAACCACTCTCCACTAACATCAACAGCTTATCAGTGGAGATCATTCAGAGCACCAAATACTTTGCTGTTCTCCTGGTGAAGAACCTACCTGGTTCATTGCAAAACAAGCCCAGCAGCACCTCTACTTTTTGCATAGGCTGAGGAAAGCCCCCCCCCCCCATTTTACCACATTCTAAAGAGGGACTATAGAGAGTATTTTGACCAGTTTCATCACTGTTTGGAATTGCACTCAGATTGCAAGACCCTGCAAATTTAGCATGGTCTCTCTTTTACATTTACAATACATTTAGGCATTTAGCAGATGCTTTTATCCAAATCGTGTCATAGGGAGGCAATAGTACAAAAGGTGATTATACAAATATATAAGTTTTCACTATTTCTAAACAATACCTGTTGAGGTAAAAAGAAAGAGTTAGTCTCTTCGCACACTAACAGACATTTACATCACAACATTTACAATATCTGCAAAGCCACCATTATTGTGGGTAACCCCACAGACCCCTCAGAAAAACTCTTCATCCTCCTACCAATCTCCACTGCTGTAAGATCTGGAAAATGTAGATCTGGAAAAGAAAAGACAAAAACAAATGAGATGAAACTCCAAAGAGAAGTTCTTCTAAAACATTCATCATGCGCAAAAACATTTATGCGCCTAATTAAAGCATTACATCAATGTATCTCTCTCTCTCTCTCTCTCTGTGTGTATGTGTGTGTGTGTGTGTGTGTGTGTGTGTGTGTAATTAACCCCCTGTGATTACCTTTGGGAGCAGTTTAGCCTTTAATTACACTCATCAAATTATAATCCTCTCACTGTGTGCGCCTTAATCTATGAAAAATCTTCTGAAACTCCCGAAATGCTTCATAAATTACACAAGCATGTTTAGGTTTACCATAAGCCAATCTTTCCCTTTGTAGAGTCTGTTGACTTTCTCTCAATTCAAAAACGCTCATGTAAAACTAAACCTTTGGCCAATAAAGCAGTAATTGTGTACGTTTTCTGTAATGGTCAATCTGCACTGGGTAAAATGATCTTGTATATGTGAGAGTAAGTGTTGACAGTGGACATCTGAACAGTTGCAGTTGTTAGGTCTTTTGAGGCTTAATCATTGCAGCCCCATTTATAATCAAAGTCAAACATTTCATAAAGGTCTTTCACATTTAGGCAGGCGTGTAAAGCTGCGTGTTTAGAGTCGGTTTCCTTTATTTTCGACAAGGAGGGCGAGAGATCGTGTCCGAGTTCATTAGCCATATTTTGCTGCTAATGTACAGTCACATCTTGCTTTGATTAAAACCAGCAGTGTTTAGCTTTGTTCACAACCCAAAATAGTTTGAGGCTAAGAATGAGAATCGCCCTTGAGTCAGCTGTAAAACGGGTTGATTTATAACACTGGCTGGGTGGTGATATGGGAGCAGATAGCGAGGGGGGCCAAGACACATTCGCTCCATTTTTTATGACACAGATCACAAAAATAACATTCTTCTGGCTTTGAGTTGCACAAAAAGCCATAACTCATAAAGGATAGAGAAATATCAAGGGTTTTGACTGATACATCAATAACAAATCTGACGAGAGAATCAACAAGCACAACAGCCGTTTAAGATGATTTTCCAAAACATGTGCTGGATAAACATCTTTTATCTGTCTTTTACAAATTTTTTGTCAACCATAATATCCATTAACCAAGCAAAACTTTTAACAAACTCCAACCCTAAGTGTAACCCTATGTGATTGGTACAGTATACTGTTCTATCACCAACAAAAGGGTTGATAAAGGGACCCATTGTATTTAATAAGATTATTGCCACACTCTGAATCCTGCAGAAAAGACCAGCATTGCTGGTCACTAACATGTTACAAGGTTAAATGATTAGTTCATAAAAAATACCCCATAATTTACTCACATTAATGCCATCCTATGTGTATATGCCTTCCTTTCTTCAGCCAAACACATTTACAGTTTTATGAAATAATATCCTTACTCTTGTAGCCTTGTAATGGCATTGAAAAGTGGCTCATCCATCATCAGAAAAATAATCCATACATTTTGGTTAGCATGTGTCTTTTGTAGCAAAACAATACGTTTGTAAGAAAAAAAATTCATATTTTGAGTGTGTTACATTTATGCATTTGGCAAATGCCTTTATCCAAAACTGACTTACAATATTTGTATATGCCTATCCTGTTTTTGTGCTAAAATGTAGATTTGCAACAATTAGTGAAAAGTGCTACAGCAGTAAAACTGAACTGGAATTTGTGCTGGTCGTTGGGGTCATAACCGCTATAGATATTACATTTACATGCACCCTTATTAAAATGAGATTTAGCCAATTTTAGGGCAGTTCCCGGAAAGGACTTATCCTAGTCCCAGACTAGTCCCAGACTTAAAAATATTTTGACCTGACATATCTTAACACATATCAGTGCCATCGTTTTGTCTCAAGATGCACATCAGTATTGTTTTTGTAAGGTTTGATTGTAAAAACGACGTAAATGTAAAAAGGCCTAGTCCTGGATTAATCTAAACCCTGTCCGGGAAACTGCCCAGTTGTGATTAAACGTTACCTCATGTAAACACAATACTTCAATTAAAATAATGCAGTCAAGTGCATGTCAGTTTAAAATGCAATACATTTGTGCATGTGTACAGTACAGTATGTGACACGGATGATGTTTAATGCACCTGCAGTGGTACGAACAAGTTCAAATAATCAGAGATGGCAGGAAGATGATATTGTGATTAAGTCATTACTCTATTGGAAAAATTACATTTTTGGTTAACATGTAGTCATTAAAAGTCAGTAGGTCAACCCTAAAGTGCCCCACAAGTAATATAAAATAAAACAAATTAAAACAATGGACAAATTAAATACTTACATCCTCAGACTTTCAGCAAGGATTTGAAAACAGTAATAAATCTAATTTGAGATATTCTGGAGCCTGGGAGCAGCTACAAAGAAAGCTTTAAAGCAGCAGGTACAAGGAGGTGTAATTGGCTGGATGATTGAAGAAATGTACAGTAGATGCAACAAACTAGGGATGTCCGGATCCGATCACGTGATCGGAAATCGGGCTTGATCACGTGGTTTCAGACTCGATTGGAATTGGATGTTACCTCCCGATCAGGACTCAGATACATATGCAGGGTTTAAAATCTGGGGTTAAGGTCTCGCTCTGCTCCGCGCCAGTGTATACGCTGCGCTGGTGCGTGTGAACTGATGCGAATAATGACGTGTTTTCATTCATAGGCTTCACACTCGTGCGTGCACCCACGACAAAACTTGATTTTATACCACTTATTTAAACGAAGCGTCGTTCGTTTTTGTCACCATGTCCTCAGACGCAGCTCCACGTCTCACTAAGAACCTCAAGAACGCACATTCGCGCAGGATCATTTGACATTACTGTAGAGATGAGAGGTAAGAATGGTGCCCACGTCAAAAAAACGTAGAAGTCTAGAAACAAAGTATTAAAGTATGTATAGCCGTGTCACTCATCTCATTACAGTATGTTAACTAGATAACTGAATACAACTTATTATAGTTTAATAACATTTTATTGAAGTTTTTTTATATATATTTTTGATTATACAAATTAATTACGAACTAACTATAGTAGTTGTTTACCTAACTGATGACCAGCTTAGGGAATCTCTGTGGCTAATTTATAAGACATATTGCTGAATCAGTATGTTGTTTTTCTTGTTAATTGAGTATTTTTGGGTAGTCTATCTTATGCCTAGAATGAGTCAAGGAGGTTGATTCTTATAACTTCCTTCAAAGTTTGGTCAATTGTGCATAATGACATGTGCAACAAATTCATATAGAGTGTCAGACTCATAGATTTGCATAATTTAAAGTTCAGGTTTTAAAGTTTGGATCAACCTGTGGCACAGCTTTAAAACTGAAACTTATAAAATCCTATCAGAGGTCCAAAATGTCATTGAAACACACCAGTGGCTTTGCTGTCATCAGGATTAAACATGTTACCCCTCGAACCCTCCCTCCTAACAGAGCATCCCCACAAAACAAACCCCAATTTAACCCCTGAACATATATACTATATTCTCATTATTTTACATGCACATGCGCTGGCACAGAGTAAGACCCTTTTGACTCCACACAGAAACAGCAACGCGTGCGGCATGACATAAGGAACATCCCGAATCTGTTTTTTCGCTCTTCTTTATTCTTTTTTTTATGTATTATAGAAGTATCGGATTGGGACTCGGTATCGGCAGATACTCAAAATCAAATGACTCGGACACAAGGGGAAAAACCTGATCGGGACATCCCTAATCCAAACACAGTCTAGATGTCTAGGGTAAAACAGGCCCTATTATAACCTCATATTAAGATGTGTTTTGGTCCATAGGATCACAAGAGGACGAGAGACAAATGTCAGTTCACACCTGGTGTTTTTATCTATCTTTATGTCCACTTTTCAGCGTTTCTGTCCTGTTTACATCAAGGGGATGGCTATGTCATTACCACTGCCAGTGGCGGAACTAGAATGTTTTAAATGGGGTGCCCAGGGGGTGGCCAAGGCAACTTTAGGCGTTCATAGTTCATGGAAGAAAACAATGTGTAACCATGAATCAAAAAAGTATGATCGCTAATTAGGCCTACTTCACATTACCCCACATTAGATAAATATTCCTGGCGCAGCCAATGGTGTAGTGGGCAGCGCTCCGTCATGTGGCAATCCGCACTTTTGGCGACTTGGGTTCGATTCCCGGTTTGTGGTCATTTGCCAATACCATACCCCTCTCTCCTCCTTGTGCTTTCCCTGTCCTCTCCTTAATCACTGTTAAATAAAGGAAGGATATATATATATATATATATATATATATATATATATATATATATTCCTTAGTGCATGCATTACTACATGTAAACATACTGTAAAGGTGAATTTTAAGTTTAAGTTTTAAGTTTTAAGTTTAAAGTTGTTCAGGAGATCTAAACTTCATGATAAACCTTAAACCTACTTCAAATAGCTCAAAAAAGGATTTCTCTGGCAAAAATGTAATTTATTAAGTAAATATAGATTTTTTTTACGAAGTTCCAGAAAACCCAGCAATGAGCAATTTTTTTCTTCTTTTGTTATTTAATTAATTTTAATGACAGAGACTTTAACAGGTTATGCTTATTATAAGACAGAATGCAATAAAAAGTTATTTATTTAAAACATACAGTAACCAGTTGTTTACTATGATACTCACTAAGACAGATATTTTGACATATGAACATTGGCAAAAAGACGCATACATGAACTCATTTAAGATCTGGCTGTACACGCGTGCTATGGTGGGTATGATGCGCGTCTCGTTTTCAAGTTCAAGGTGGCAGTCCAGTCCAACTAATAATCATACAGTAGCCCATAAAGATCACTTCAAGAATAAAAACATGGCGTTAGGTTTTGTTGTAAAAACTTACATGCAAAAATCTTAGACTTTATTCATTCCACAGAAAGACAATTATGGACTACGCTGAAATCATGTAATATTAGCTATGTATGTTAATATTCTCTTGATATTTAATATTAAATATATAAATATTAAATATAAAAATATAATATTTAATATATTTAAATATAAATGTGCTGTTCTCCGGCACTTCGAAATAAGCACAGCGATTAACGGAAAGTGAAAGTAGCGCATTCAATTTGTGGTGACACCTCTCTGTTTCTGCCACTGACTGCTGCTTGTGTTGTTATTAAAGATGCTGTACATTGTTTTGTACATGTATAGGTAAGGGCTTTACTTCACACATAACATCAATAGGGGAAGAGTAGGAAGTCTTATGTGGCTGTTAAAAGTCATTTAAAAGTCAAATGCATTTTCGACTACCTCCGAATGTTGTCGGAAATGGACAAGCTCAAGATGCCCCCCCACTTTCCACCTGTATTTATCGTTGTCCACTTAGTGATCCGATCAACAAAAATGCATCTTTATTCCAGGTGTAAACAACCAGCAGAACTCCCAAAAGTCTCAGGGGCTATCACATCATCAGCACCAGCAGCATAATACCAAAGTACTTCTCCTTAGTAACCCTTAAAATTACAGTATATGGTTTGGGAACAGTCCTTTACTTAGGTTTTATCTTTAAACAAGCAAAATGGACACATAAATACATCCATCCAAAACACACAAGGCCTTAACTGAATGAATACTGGACTCTGCTGGTCCCTCAACTGAAGTCGCAGCTCTAGTAGATCAGTGAAGGGACAATGTCTCAAATGGAAACAGACAGGTAAAAGTGCACCAGGAAATACACAGACCAGAAAACACACGCATTCTCACATGGCCCGTGAAATAAAAAACGCTCTCTCAGAGGACTGCTACTTTGAGCCATGTGTTGGACGTGAAACATTCCAGAAGCGTTAAATGATTCCTGAAGGAAATCCAATCCCCACGCTTTTTGCGGACCTGCAGCGTGTAGTCTGTCCTTCCATTCACCATTTCTCTTCGGTTCAAATGTGTTTACCATGAAAACCTCCTGTGCTTTTCCCGCATCCCTTCCTGTGTTACAGGTAAATGTCCATAATCGTTTGCGTCTCGGCGTGTGGCAGCAGAAAATCTTTGATGAATGAAGAAACCCCCTGTGAAGGAGACCAGAAAGAGTCTAAGAGGGGCTTCGATAATTCATCAAAGCATACGACAGACCCTTCAATTCTTCACAGAAAGCCTCACACACTAAAAACACGTCTACACTTTCACCACACTTTCAGAATAAAGGATGACTGGACTGCCTCTGTCAGTTCAATTTGCCAGTTTCCTGAGGCACGAGCTATGGAGGGATTCGATACAGACCGTAAACGTTTCAAAATTGTCTTGTGATATGCAGTAAGTACAGGATCTTTTAGATTAAAGTTTCTAAACCTTTCCTTCAGATGTGTGCGTCCGCACACCCACAAGGTTATGTTCTCACATTGATGCTAGCAGCTCTAATCCAGAGGCCTAAGATGACATGAACATGATTTTGACTGGCAGGTTCCAGCTAAAGGGAAATGCATCAACATACACTAACATCAATCATCACACCCTATTAGCACTGTCTTTCAGGCCACAGTATATGCTGTGAAACCTTCACCTCCCCTAGATGAGGTTCAAGTATAACTGGGACAAATATATTATCACCGGTACAGTAACTAAGTTTAGGAATGAAGTAAACAGTATTTGGCATAACTGGAATAACAGTGTGATTGTGTTTTACAGACCTTTGCAGGATCTTCAAACTTTATCCAACCCATAAATCACAAGAATATCATAGGTTAATAACAAGATTCAGTTGTCTTTCAGGAGGGCCACGTCCTGCAAAGTTTAGTTCCAGACCTGATCATACACACCTGTCTTTAATTTTAATCCTAAAGATCTTGATTAGCTGGTTCAGAAGTGTTTGATTCGGGTCAGAGGTAAAATCTCCAAGACTTTGGTTCTCTAGCAATCGAAATGGATTTCCCTGCCCTAACCCTTTCCTGAACCCAAAATTTAATGGGCTTACATGAATGGTGTTCCAAGACTAGCGGGCATGTTGATCAAAGAATCTGTGTCGAAGCTCCAATTCTAATCTTGCATTATATACTGAATAGGATTAATAGCGTGCAAAAAAATGTTGCACTATCTAACGTCAAACAAAGATGATTACCACTCTGACGTCACAAGCCAAAATCTCTGGAAGAAGTCTGCTGCAAAGCTCTCAAAAGTGCGGGCTCAGGAGAAGTGTGCATTAAGGCTGCATATCGACTGAAAAGGGGGCACCCATAAGCACCCTTTTGAAACCAAAAATGACCAATGAGACACCCTACAGTGACGCAGTGGCCATTTTAAATCCACTTGACCGCAATTCCACATGAATTGTGGCATTTGGGATGCAGCCTTAATTTGTATTCACACCGCCACCAGGCGAAAGCGTTTGGCAGGCAGCGGTGTGTCTTGGACGGCTTAAGCATCGAGGAGAGTTGAAATCAAGTCAACTTTATGGTAATGAGCGGACACGGTTCTGCGGCAACCAATCGGAATGTAGAAGTCTTCCAATCATGTAAACTTTGGTTCCGACCACATTAGTTTCCAAGTAAAATCTCTTTTTTTATAAACTGCATGTTGAAATACGACTACGCCTTAACTATGCAAACAAAAGCCACAACACACAAATGGCTTTAAACTGGTTTATTTTTTAGCAAAGAAATTAAACTATAATTGTTAAGTTCTTTCCATCTATCACATTCTTACTTTCACATTCTTACTTTCATCGTAATTTATACACTACTTGTGGTCTTTGTGCACAAGATCAACATGTTTGTTTGCTTTGCGGCCCCTTTATATAAAGTTTACAAGACCAAGCATTCGATCATCAGAGCGTCCACTTATCTTTTTCTACAGCTTCGTTGGCAGGGCAGCAGAACATTTTTTGATGCTCTCTCCAGCAGCTTTGTGAATGTACAGTTGGACGACGTAGCGGGTTAGGGAGGTCTTCACAAGTCTCCACAGCTTCATCAAATTGATCATTAGCTGTAATTTGTTTGGGGTGCATGCAACATGCTGTGGTAGTAGATCCTTTCCTTCTTGAATGAGAGATTCAGAGTTGATGTTTGCTCGATTTTATACCATTCAGCCCTGGTCTGATCCACTCCTGAAACAAAAAAAAAAATCATAATCATGGAGTATACTGGATCACATTTACTGTGCTTTAATGGACACAACTTCCTGGTAGCACCTTGCATGAACCCGTACCCTTACCTTAATTTACACCAAGCCATTCTTAACCTGATACCTTTACTATTTCCATTAACTAATTATCAAGAATTTAAATTGAGATGACTATTGTCAGTGTCTAATGCACATGCACGGCATAGCCTATTAAAGGACAGACTTATAAATATGTCAACATATTCAACCTCTTAAAATATACTTCTAAATTTAGGTTCTTAGAATTGCCTGGTGCTATTCTGATTTGGTTGGAACTGTGAATGTTTTTTACACACTATGTATAGAGGGAACTTTTACAGAACCTGTCACACAGACACACATAGCTATCTAGCATATTCATAAGTGCAGGTGTTTTTCTTTAATTGGCTAGTTACCAGATAGACGTGTCTTATCTGACTGCTTACCGCTGATGTTATTCTTGCTGCGATGAGGCGCTAGTGAAGCCTGTCATGACTCTGAGCTCGATACATGCGATTTGAAGTGGCACTTTGTCAGCAATTAGCCTGGATTTAGTGATTGTTCACGTTGGCATCCTGACAGGATTGTTAGGAAAGGCCAATGCCCTCTGGTTTTCCATGCAGCAAGATGTTGGATTTTATGAGTCTTCCAGCAGGTGAAGTTCACTAATCAGCTGATGATCAAAAGACTTTCTCTCAAAACTATAGAACAAGCTGAAATGGCATCACTGGAATATGTCAACTTGATAGAGCTCTTTGTATTTAAATAGATTGCGAACTGATGTTTACAAAACATGCATCTCATTGTGAGGTAATCCGCTTAAGTAAAGCTGAATGATATTTACGCTCATCAAGCTTTCACGGTGGTTAATGTTTGTGTTATGGTTTGTAGCAGCTGGGGTTTGATGCTTATTTTTTATTTTATTTGTTGCATGGGATATTCATTATTGTGTGAAATGCAATGTAGTTAGAGGAAGCAATGAAATAGATCCAGTATGTCAGATTTACACGTTGGCATCATGTTACCATGAGACATGGTTTGCACAGAACTGTACAGTGTTTATTTCCCCCCTGATCTGAATGGATGATGTTTCAAAGCTGTATTGTTTCCATCAGTTCCTCAGAACAGATGGAGCACACTGGATATGACTAGTGGATTCGTAATGCCACAGGATGTTTGTTTATTATAGATGAAGAGTGATAAGCTGTTCCTTCAGACCCATAATCAGTCAAAACTGACGTGAACAGTTTTGAACAATGTACTTTATAGTAAGTAGCATCATACAAATAATACTAATGGAGCTAACTAACAACTTACTTTTTATTTAGTTCAATTTTGTGTCAAAGTGTGTTGTTAAAATGAGACAGTGATATTAATAGGCACTAACAGTATCTTAAGGGCTTTCAAACTGTCAGTGCTTTGCAGCCTCAAAGTGACAGGACTTCATTAATTTTTAATGAGAGCTTGGTGAGTTCCATTACATTGACCTTTGGCGACAGTATATGTGCATGTCAAGGAACGTAGCAAAGTTGAGAAAGTTTAACTTACTGCATAGAGAATACACATGGGGTTAAATTAGTGGACCTTACACTATCTTTTATCAGTTAACCTGCATGAACACCACCAGCGACTAGCAACAGCAGAGTGACCGATCTTGTTTATTTCAATGGAAGTTTGTGGACTTCCGGCGATGCGAGTGACTGTTGGCGACAGGAAGTGGGTGTGTCCAGCTCAACAAAGTAGCAAATGATGAGCGACTTTAAGGATCAACCAGTGTTGTTTTTGGCAGCCCTTTTAGTTTTAGTCTTAGTCTTTTGGACGAAAATGCTTTTTAGTTTAAGTCACATTTTAGTCACTTATAAACTTTATAGTTTTTGTAGAAGAAAACACAAAAAGGTTTTAGTCAAGTTTAAGTCAATTTTAGTAAAAAAGTATTTTTTAACAAATTAATTCAGGTTAAAAAGTGTAGTGTATTTAATACTATTAAAATGTGCATTAAAGGTTACGCTGCGACCTCGCTTATAAAGTTGAGAAATGCGTGCCTTTAAATACACCACAAAAAGTATGGAAATGGGCTTAGGTTTGACAAGTAGATACATGTAAAACCTTAAGCTTACCATGAAATGTGTCACAAGCCGAATTTCGAGTAAAATTGAATGTATATGATATGTTAACAGCATGACTAGTTACCTTTAAAAAAAATATTAACTCGATGAGCCTTCAGGTGCCGCTTGAGGTTGGTGGTATTCTTCCCACCTAGTTTGTGGCCACATTTACTGTCGTCTCCCAATATGAATTCAGTTTTTCTTTCTGATGGATTATACTGAAAATATGTTCATAAATCATCTCGTCATTTCCGTTTATTGGCGTTACCACCACGGCCCTTCAAACTCGCCACAGCCGCAGGTGTGTTGTTGTGTGAAATCTGGTGCGCGGCATGGCGGCAGCCGGGTGGTGGGCGTGAGTGAGACTGTGTTGACCCAAAACAAGGATAGGATGCGCCAGCATTGCTGATACTTTTTAGCTAAAAACACACAGATTTCACGCAAAATTTGCAGAAATTACATGAATTATGAACGTCAGACTTATAATCATTTTCATCTCGTCTCGTCAACGAAAACTCAAAAGCATCTCGTCATGTTTTCGTCACCTTAGAGACATTTTTAGCTAGTCATCGTAGCGTTAGCGTCATAAAAAATAGGTGCGTCAATGAAATCATTTCGTTATTGTCATCGTTGACGAAAACAACACTGGGATTTACCAATGAGTGATGGTGCTCCCCTAATCAATAGCTGGGTTTCTGATTGTATCCGTATTTTGAAGTATCGCATAATAAACTATTGATGGAAACGCCAAATTTTGAATAAAGTTGCAAAAAAGTTTTTACCCTCACTTGAGGTGGTTTTTGACTTATGCAAAAAAGATCTGTTGTATAGGACTTGATGTTGATATCCCTAAATGCATACTTGAGGCACTGATGAGACTCTGTGGAATGGTCAATTGAGTGACCCTCTGCCACACTACTCCTCAGCCCTTCCATCTCCTGAGTTTGCTCCTTTTTTCGTAACTTAGTGCATAAACCCTTGACATGACCTAACCTCGATCTCTAATGCCACAATCTCACCACAACCCGACCATACACACCAACCCGTTTGACCAAGGGCAGAAGCCCCACTGTCGTCGTTAATGCAGTTTCAGTGGCAAACGGTTCTGTATGGCATACTATTTGCCACAACACACAAGACCAAAAGAAAACACCAAAATCTTACCGCAACCCGACCATGCATGCCAACCCGTTTGACGAAGGCCAGAGGCCCCACTGTAGTCGTTAATGCAGGTTCAGTGGCAAATGGTGGCAAACTGACACAATTACCCAACAACACCGGTCTATTGTTGATATCCTTTAATACTTAGGCATCGTTGAGACTATATGGGATGGTCAATTGAGTGATGGCACCCTTTGGGATGTCAAGTGGGCCCCCTCCTTCCTAGGTGTTTCGCTGATAGGCCCACGACACCTCCAGAGGGTTCAGCAGTGAATCCCAGTGTCCCAGGATCACTCCCTAGGTGCCATCAACCCCCTTAAAGACCCAGGCGGAGTGTTTTCTCTTCACCCACAGCCATTGGCTTCCCTTTTCCGCAGCCTGCCGGTGGGCCTTTCCTCGCACTTCCATCTCCCGGAGTAGCCTGAATGTTGTGGTGGCTACGAACCCTCTGCAACCTACTTCCACTGGGTGTACCTTCACATTCCAGCCTTGTTGTTGTGCATCGGTTGCAAGTTCAGAGAGTTTCTGTCAAAAAATCATAACGTTCGAACATTTTGTTCTGAAACAAAGGAAATTCCATCTACTAATGTCATAGTGGTTCTCAAGTGAGATACAAGATTGTCTAGGTCACGCATGCTAAGTGTGGGAGGAAGAGTTGACAGGATTTCACGGATTTCGACAAATGTGGGTAATTTTGTGGTTTCCGTCCAAAAGTTTCCGAACGTTAAAATGTTACGAACGTGCTAAACTTTGGTTAAGTAAACATTAAATAGGATAATTGTGGTGAGAAAGGATAAAAGAGTGTGCCAATCAACCGGGTTGCAAGAATGTCCTGAAAAATGTGTATAATAGCCACGTAATAGCTTACTCTGGTATTTTGTCTTTTAAGAGCCAACTTTAAATAACATCGCTCATTTCTAGAGAGCCGCAGTCTCTCTTTTTCTCTGTCTCTCTCTCTCTCTACCAGCGCATCAGCGATCACATTGCTGTCATTAGAGTTTTGTCATGATTTCGGTCTTAACCGTTTGCTGTGTGCTCTGTTTTTCCTTTGTTGTTTTGTGTTTGTTTGACAGATTCACATGCGCGTCTCGCACAGGTGTTCCTGCTCTCCGTGATTGAGAGAGTTCGCCCTCCATCCTCCAGCCTCCCGTGTTGCGGCGCATAGTATCGTTAATGGGAGTCTCTGTGCCTCTGTGCCCAGTGTTACATACATACATCAACTCAACTTTAATCAAAGTTTACCAGTTTACCAAATTTATCCTGGCTTTCACACAGATGTATCCTAGGTTTTCTTAGGATGTTAACCTGAGAACAATGGCTTTCTCCGTGAAGATTGATTTTTGCAGGCTAATATCTCACATAGTGAGCCCTAAACTTAGACTTTGGGGGATTTTGCAGGCCACTCAGCTGCTCCAGTTAGAGAACCTACAGCTGTTGCACCAATTCATAAAAACACATGAAATCACCCATTTCATACATTTATAGACAGCACAAGTACTTTTCCACAGTCCAGTGACACTCATAAACACAGTCTGTCACTCACTACACTAAACCCAGAGCCAAGAACCAGTCCATTCACATCCCAAAGACTCTGAGAAACACATGACATTTGGGTCTGAATTTTGCCCTCTGGGTCATATGGAGAACTATCAGCGCTAATAAAGGACCTGTATGTTTGTACTTAAAACTCATTTTAAAATTGATTATACAACATTATATTGTATTACTATAGAGTATATTATGTGCTACTTACCTCTGCGTTACTGTTAACCAAAATACATTGCTTCTAGTTCTGTATGCTTTACGCTGACATGGCACTGTTGTCATACACGAAGCCTAGCTACCAAAGACGAGAATAACTGATGTCCATTGAATATAAAAATCTCCCAGTAATCTCCAATAGACAGCTCTGAATAATGAGCAGAAGAATGAATGAGAAGTGAGAAAATATTGAAAAAACACAATGCATTTTTCATGTTAAACGTTAGCAAGTGGTTGGTTTGCTGACGAAGGTGTTGTTTGAATGTTTTCAGTCTATGATGGAAAATGAATATAAGAATCTAAGAGGATTCACATTAGGGCCCACAAAAACCATCCATTCACATGAAACACGTGCGGCTCTGCATCTGGAACATTTAGATGTTTATTCAGAATAAAGATGTTCTGATTAAACTGACCAAAAAATTATTTTGCTGAAAAAACTAGTTAAGCCATCACGTTGAGCCATATTGATATCCATATGATATGGTTGGTGTCCAACTTCACATGCCTTTGCAAGACAGAACAACTTGCAAACAAGCAAATCAGATAATACATCTGAAGATAATCACAGAAATGAACTCAGAATGGTTCACCTTTACCAACCATAACTTACTTTCACCACACACACATTCAAAAAGTAACATCTGGCTACATGGCTCGTGTGCAGAATTCTGTTCAATGTTTTTTCTTACATCAAACAACGCAAAAAGTCAAAAAGACAGAAACTGTTTTTGCCACATTCCGGCTGCATGCCTCACGACGAACAAACTCCATCCACCTTTCTTTCTCTGTTTCCAACCTGCTCTTTCTTTTCATGAGCAACACTCGGGGAGTTACACATGAAAGAGCGGCCCATAAAAGACAGCTAATCTCCTGGTTCTTAAAACATGCTGCGTTTATTTTTACAACCTGCAGCTGCACCTCCACAGCCATGCCAGCTACATGTGCTTGTGTGCATGTGTGTGCTTGGAAATGGTTCTGGAATTGAAAATGAGCAGAAATGTAAGAACATGTGATGAGGAAAAGAGAAAAAGACCTTTACTGTTCTCCTGAGAGGAATTATTTTCACATTTCCAGAGGCCTGTCTGCAGTTCAGACACTTACAATCCTGCAAATAATGTATTTGTCTTTTCATAGAACTGTTTTCATACCCTTAAACCTAGAAAACACTAAATTTATTAGAAGAAATTAAGCTTAAATGTAAGCTCAAATACGTCTATATAAAATTATTTAATAAAAATATTCTGTTGGATAAAAAAATATCATAATCAGACCACTTACCAATTATGACCTCAGTACAAGAGTCCTTCTAAACATTACACATTAAAGTCCCCCTGTAGTTGATCATTTTAACACTTAAATCTTTGAGCATTATAAAATCATATATAAATGTTTTACTGGTCACATTCATTTCTTTATGCTTTAAAACAGCTTGAAATGAACTCTTGCATCATTTGGTACCTGATTCTATGAATATGCAAATTAGTCTCCACCTTTACTCACTTGCACAGCTCGGACTATAGATATGAATATGCCAATTATTCCCTGCTTCTACTCTTACACACCACCTCGGACCATAGATATATATTGAAATAGATGCTACATTCTGCAGTTTCAGACACATAACAGCTAAGTCTGGTTTCTCACATTGCATATGTGAACTGCGTATTTGCCGATGTTAACACGTTACAGCATTCACAATGCACGTGTGAGCATCACAGAAGTAGATCTGAAGCATTTCACTGCCAAGTCTATGCATCCATACATATCTATGGCTTGAACTACTGATCCACTAGTTCAACTGTGATGATGTAAACATGGAAAGATAGAAAACGAAGGTGAGTTCTGAAACTCTTTGGAAAACTCCAATTTTATGGAGAAAATACTCAGCAGTGGTATCGCATGATGAATTTGCACATGGTTTGTCTAAAAGCACATTAAAAACACCACATAGACATAAAAACAACAATAAAACCTTGATTCTCATCACATGTGGACTTTAAATAAACAGACTAAACATGCTAAAGGTTTTTTTTTTAAATGTGAAAACAGACCATACTAGCCTAGATTTGGTCAGGCTAAACATCAGATATCCAACTTCAGCAGGGATCTTCTCGTGAGCTAAAATTGCAAATCAGCTCGATTTCTGCTGAATGTCAGGAATCATGAACTCATATCTGTATGTGAAGTAAGAGTCAGAGGTGCTCTATGGTAAAGATTAAAGGTCCCACCCTGAAATTCTACCCTGACCTTCGATCTGGACTGGGTTTACACCTGCTCAGCCATCTACACAACCTCTTTGCGGGTTCAACCGAGTGTTTCTGGACAGAGTTCAGGGACTCAAGCAGTGGTCTGACTCCTCATAGAACATCTGTGAGAGAAGATTAAAGTTGATCAGTTGAAGATGGGTATTTTTCTTTCATAATCTACAACTGCATACTTTTATTCAATAGGTAAAACATTGTAAAAACATTAATTATTCATTATTTTATTTTATTTATTTTTTCGAAGGTCTTACCTTCAAATTAGTTTTTTATTACTGTTTTCATATATTCATATGAGCTTAGTCCAATTCTCTTAAAGCTATTGTTTTGGCCATTACTTTTCCCCAATGTGAAAGAGACAACAGTTGGCATTAATGATCATCACTATTTAGAGCACTTTTTCAGGAACAACCCAGGAACTTTCTGATGCTTTTTTAAAAGCAATAATGCACAAACTGAGTTCCTGTAGCTAGAAACATCTGTATTCATGGAAACAGCTTCCAAAAATGCAAATCCAATGTCTGTCAAAGATTACCTGTAGATTTTTATATGTACTGCATAAAATGTATTTTCTTTTTAGGTTAAAGGTTATGTGTTTAAGTTAAATGGGTAGTTGAAGATGCATTAAAGAGGGCACTGTATGGTGCAATTCATGTGTTTAGGATTGTGTTTGATTAATGTGGGTTGTCCAGCATGAAGTGTCCGGGTTCTTTCATCAGAAGTTCAATAGAGCAGGTCGAGTCTCGAGCACATCTTGCAGATAACACAACCATCACATTGTTGTCACGGTCACAGATAAAACACACTCACGCACTTCACACCTCATACATCACCGTTACCCACCATGGCCTGGCAAGTGCCAATTGTGCACATTTTGATGTTTGTTTTTAATGTTTTGTTTTTTCTTTATTTGTATTTTTGTTGTGTGTGTAATCTATATATAGAAAATATATTTGAATGACTTTGTCAATATGAGTATTAAGCTAAAGATCCTATTTGTCATAAAATATTTTTAAAAAGCGACTTACAAATGAGGTTACAATAGAAGCAATTAGGGCAATACAAGAACAGCAATACATAAGTGCACTAAATCTATTCACATACACAGCCAAGGGTTTTTTTTTTTTTTTTTTTTTTTTGACAGAGAATGTAAAGATAAGAATAGAAAAAGAAAAGATATTAGCAAGTTAGGTGTTGGAGGAAGAGATGGGTTTTTAGCTGATTCTTAAAGACAGATACAGAGTCAGCAGATCTTGTCACAACCGCGCAATTTTTATAAAAACATATTCACAAGAAGTGATGTAACCTACCACTAGAATCAGAAAAAAATGTCAAAACTGTACAAAATATTATGCACTTTGTAGGGCTCGATCAAAAGTGTGCTTTCGTGCAGAAACTCAAAATGCGTCGCAGAAGAAGAACCATTTACACACGCAGCTTGCTTCAGGAAATGCCTATAAGGACATTTATATTAATAATGATTATGTTTGATGAGTGTTGCCTTTTTCAAATTCATGTTATAATCGACTCAAACCAAGTGATTTACTTCTGATCAAAGAGCCATAATACATGAAAGAGCTGTGCATAACATCACCTTTGCGATTCAGAATCGATTTCAGACAGGTATTATAATCATAAATCATCCCAGCCCTATGCCCTCAAGTCCAAAAATATACAATACAGTGGACCTCAGTAACTCCATATGAGATCTTGCAATGTTGGAGCACAGTAAGTCATTTTCAAATAGATTAAAAACTTGCATCTGTATTTATGCAGGGCCAAAAAAAGCAACAATCAAATTTAATCAAACTGAAAATACACCAAATCTCTCTTTCGCTCAGCTCACCTCTTCACTTTCTTGTTCAATGTACCGTGTTGGTTAAATCATCCACTGAGATTCTGAGATAACCAACAGGACCACACACACATGTTGGTGCGGCTATCATTATGAGGACTTTACAAAGGCGTAATGCTTTTATGGGTAGAGGCCTGAAACCAATTGAGGACATCCCCAAAGGGAGATTTTGGTTTGTAAGGTTTTGCTCACAAATTTGTCCCCAAAATATAGTTAAGTAGGTACACACAAACACACACACAACAATGACTATGTTTACATGTACACCAATAATGCGATTATATCCAATACTCAAAGTAAGGACTTAATCACAGTAAGATGTTTACATGACTGGAGCTAATCTCTTCACTCCTGTTTACATGCAGTTTTTTTATTTTTTGGATTATTCACACATGCATGCATAGCCCAATGCAGAGCACAAATGATAAACTCACAAATACGGTCCACTGTTTGAAATTACTCACGTTAAATGACAAACACTTTCTTATTATCCTGTGCTATAATAAAGAGACTTATTTTTAAGCTGTTCTGGATGAAGGCAGACCTCTAACAGCGAGTCATGTTGACAAAGTTCAGGGAAAACGTCTTAGTATAAAACAAATTTGTGCTTAAGGTGCGTGCATTTCAGTTAGTGCAGTATAGATGTGATTAAAGTGTTTACATGGCCACCAATGCGATATAAAACAGCATACGCCAACTGTTTTAATACAATTATTCTTGCTGTTATTATGAGCTTAATTATTTTTATTGAAGTATTGTGTTTACATGAGGTAAAGCATAATCGCAATATTGCCAAAATCTTATGAGGGTGCATGCAAACGTGGTTAATGTTGGGAGTGTTAATGATATTTCTTAAAAACATGGTCTTGCTTCCAGTACAGTATAATTTGAACAAATGTCAATTTATATTATACATGTATATCCAGTTAACCAGCTAGACCAGTAGAAACCAGGACTGACAAGCATGGAACTTTTTACTGGTCCAACTCGCTTCATTTTAGCATGGCACACACAGGAACACATATGTTGGCGTGTATGAGTGTTCAAAGACTCCTGACATAAGTCTCTCATTGGACAGCATCTCCGGCGCTCCCCACTTTTCAAACACAATTAGTCCTGATCCGTACAAACACACCACTGATGGCCCAATCCATCCACATGCTTCAAATGTGCTTCTTATATAGAACCAGCACGGTTCTCATTTCAGTTCTTAAGATCTTCAAATACCCTTCTCTCACACACACGTATTCCGGTCTGAACTGGTTTTGTAGGTCGGTGTGTTATGTGTTTGTGTCAGGGAGGACTAATATACCTGGTATGGGCTATCTGTTAGCATTTACATTCGTCCCAACGGCACTAGCTTGGCTGTTGCCTAATCCACCAGAAGCATTTGGCTTGCGTGTTGGCACGCTTAGTCGCAAATTCCATTTGATTAATGTACTATGCCAATAATATCATGTATTCTGTGTACTTCATAAGCCTTTATTTTTATATGTCTATACTTACTGTGCTAGCATGTATTGTAACGCTGCTTTGCAACAATGCAAAATCGTGTAAAGCACTATAGAAATAGAATTGAATTGAAATTATTCGACATTGTGAAGGCAACAAACAAAATAATATTTTCTTATGTCACTCGAAAGCTTATTTTATGTTCTTAGTGGCTGTCGACGGACAAAGATGTTTTTGTTATGATTAATTGCCGATGTTAACCAGCCAAAACTTGACCGCCTGGTGTATGTGTTTGTTTGGAGGGGTCGGTGTCCCTTCATCATCATGCACACAAGGGGTTTGGTTTAATAGTTGCATTTGGAAAATGAGCCACCATTATATCCAATGACGGCCATTAAAGCAACGTCGGCTGTTAGCGTGTGGGCATTCCGAGTAGTAGCACTTGTCCACACAAACAAGTGCCTGAACAAACAGCAGGTTTCTTTTCCTAAATTCTCCTCCCCACTGGTCCTTGAACACCACTGAGACTTTGGCCAGAGATTGTAACCACCTGTTCTTGAGGCACTCTGACCAATAACTCCCTGCATCTCCCATCCAAAACATTTTAATTCCAAGTGAATTTCATTTATATGTTGCGATAATTGTCCCTAATTGCTTCTTTGAAGGAAATGGAAGCATTCAAGACATCTGGCCTGCAGATGTCTTGCGTCCATGGGGCGAGAAGTTCCTCCGAATGCTTATGAGAGGGTAACTTTGTACCCAGCGGGAAATTTGTTCTCCACTGGCCTTTGGGGCAAATCAACGGCGAGCACGGCTGGTCTCTTTGAGCTGGTATGATGACTTCTTGACCCTGCTTAGATGATAAACATGAATGCATGAAACCATGGCTGTTTTAGCTGCTATGAAGAATGAGGATTCTGGGATAGCTCAACCTGTTGACCCTCCTGATGAAACTGAGGTGCTAATACTCTCGATGGGAATGTTGGAGTTTCCCCACAGGGAATGTGTGTTCTGCGCTCCCTACTTTTCAAACACGATTAGGTCTGACCCATACAAACACACCACGCATGGCCCAATCCATCCCATTCACATGGTCTTGGTCCAGGGTTCTGGGATAACTCAACCTGTTGACCCTGGCACTAACACCCTCATTGGGGATGGTGGAGTTTCTCCACAGGGAATGGGTGTCTGGACCTGCAGTGCGAGTCAAGGAATGCACAGAAGTTCTCTGGATTTCCCCGTCTGATTACACATTCCGTATATAAGCTGCCGCTGACATCCGAACAGACGTTTTTATAAGATCTGGCACAGATACACACACACCAATAAATAGTAAGAACAGTATCCGTATAAGGGATGGACTTGCTAGAACAAGTGTGGACATGATAAACACTGTCAGCATCAGGCACAACTGTACTTATTTTTATATACTTTCACTCACATGTACGACTGCACACGCAATCCTAAAACCAGGAAGGAGAAAGCAAAGAAAACAAACATGAACACCTAGCAAAACAGACGTGCACACTATGCTGTCATGTAAACTCACAGGCTAATAAAATCTCCACAGGTTTATTTGCTCTGTTGCTGTGTTAATGGTATCTTTCTTCTTTATGAGGTCTGTCAGTCTCCAGGTCATTTATTCCTGACTTGTTTCCTCTAACCTGGGAATTCTGATTGTGTCAAGTGCTGCACCCTAGCATGACTCTGTGGGACTGTGGGCCAAAAGTCACTGGATGGATAAAATGTTGAATAGATAAGTAGATGGATGTTTGATGGATGTTAAATAGATGGTATTTTTATAGATGGATTGATGGACAGCTGGAGGAACACATGGATGTTTTGATGGATGGATAAAAAGATGAATAAACAGATGGATGGATGTTTTGATAGATGATTGATGAATGGGTGGATAAACAAATGGCTAAACAGAAGGATGTCACTATAGATGGATGAATCAATGGATGTTTTGATGAACGGATGAATGTTTTGACAGATTTTTGATGGTTAGATGAGATAAAAAAAGATTTTTTGATAGATGGGTGGATAAATAGGTGAATAAACAAATGGATGAACTGGTGGATGTCTTGATAGATGGATGATTGGATGTTTTGACAGCTTTTTGATGGATGATAGATGAGTGGATGAAAAGGATGATGTTTTGATAGACGGATGTAAAAGATTGGATGAATGATTGGATGGATGGATGGATGATTGATTGGATGGATTGATGGATAATTGGATGGATAGATGTTTTTATAGATGGATTGATAAATGGGTGGAAAAACAAATCGATAAACAAATTGATGTCTTGATAGATGGATGGAAGGATGATTCGATGGATGGATGGATGGATGGATGTTTTGATAAATGGATTGATGAATGGGTGAATAAACAAATGGATGAAGAGATGGATGATTTGATGAACGGATTAATGTTTTGACAGATTTTTGATGGATAGATGAGTGGATGAAAAAAGGATATTTTGATAGACGGATGTAGAAGATTCAATGAATGATTAGATGGATGATTGATTGAATGGATGGATGGATAATTGGATGGGTAGATGTTTTTATAGATGGATTGATGAATTGGTGGAAAACAAATGGATAAACAGATTGATGTCTTAATAGATGGATGGATGGATGATTTGATTGTTTTAATGAACGGATGGATGTTTTGACAGATTTTTGATTGATGGATTGATGAGTGCATGAAAAGAGGGATGTTTTGATAGATTGATGGATGGGTGAATGGATGATTGATTGGATGGATGGATGTTTTGATAAATGGATTGATGAATGGGTGGATAAACAAATGGATGATTTGATGAACGGATGAATGTTTTGACAGAGTTTTGATGGATAGATTAGAGGATGAATAAAGGATATTTTGATAGATGGGTTGATAAATAGGTGGATAAACAAATGGATGAACTGATGGATGTCTTGATAGATGGATGGATGATTGGACGTTTTGACAGCTTTTTGATGGTTGATAAATGAGTGGATGAAAAATATGATGTTTTGATAGATGGATGTAGAAGATTGGATGAATGATTGGATGGATGGATAATTTGATGGATAGATGTTTTTATAGATGGATTAATGAATGGGTGGTTAAACAAATGGATAAGCAGATTGATGTCTTGATAGATGGATGGATGATTCAATTGTTTGATGAACGGATGAATGTTTTGACAGATTTTTGATGGATGTTTTGATAGATGTATGTAGGAATGAACAGATGATAGAAGGATGGATGTTTTAATAGATGGATTGATATATAGATGGATAAACAAATGGATGAACAGATGCATGTGTTGAAAAGATGGATGGATGATTTGATGTTTTGATAAAAGGATGGATAATTTAATGAACAGATGAATGTTTTGATCAGTTTTTGATGGATAATAGATGAGTGGATCAAAAGAAGGATGTTTTGATGGATGGATGTGAAAGATTGGATGAATGATTAAATGGATGTTTTTACATATGGATTGATAAATGGGTGGATGAACAGATGGATGTCTTGATAAAAGGATGGATAGATGGATGGATGGAAGGATGATTTGATTGTTTTGATGAACAGATTAATGAACGGAATGATCTTTTTATAGATGGATTGATGAATGGGTGAATAAACAAATGGATAAACAGATTGATGTCTTGATAGATGAATGTATGGGAGGATGATTAGATTGTTTTTATGAATGGATGGATGTTTTGACAGATTTTTGATTGATGGATAGATGAGTGGGTGAAAAGAAGAATGTTTTGTAGATGGATAGATGATTGGATGGATGGATGGATGAATTAATGTTTTGGTAGATGGATGAATGGACAAACAGACAGATGTTTTTATGTGTTTATGTATGGAAGGATGCATGGACAGATTCATCCATGATTAAAAGAGGCGTGGATGAATTAATGGATGTTTTAATGGATGATAGATGGATGATGAATAAAATGATGTTTAGATGGATGGATTAATATTCATCATGTCATTGTTGTAGATAAATTAACTGATGAATAAATGGATTATTGGATAGATACATAGTTGAATGTTTGGATAGATGGATTGATGGATGAATGAGTAGTAGATGGATGGAAAGTCTCACTCTTGTCTCATTAAAGTTTAATATCTGAGGCTGATTTGAGGTCATCATGATGCAGGATCAAGTTAAATTACACCCACACACACTTAAAAGAGGGCATCTCTGCTCTTAACCTCACTCACGACTCCATCAGGATCTGTTTGTGAAGTCAATTCCCTTTCACTTCTCAAGATGTTTCTTATGAAACTCAACCTGCCTCACTAATAGAACAAAGATTTTTCAAGCCGTACAGAGTGTGTGAGCTCGCATACATACATTACGCAAAGCCCTTTTCATCCCAAGCACAACCCAAAACAACCCTGTTCTCTTCTCTAAACAGGTGGACAAATGAAAGCCAAGAGCTTCACTGTAGAGCTCTTAGGTTACCAAATGTTTTGAAAAAATGCTATGACATCAACATAAATTACAGCTAACAGTGATAGGGCTCCCAGAGAGAGAGGCATTATGGGTATATGAGGCTACCGAAGCTTCGTTGGCCCTTTGAAGATGAGAAAGTATTTAAAAAATATGTTAAACGAACACTAATCCTGAACAAATGTTCTCCCTGGTGCTTCCAGCTGATGACTCACTGGGCAGATTAAAAGACCAAAGAAAATAGCGTGAAGCAAGGCAATAGCTGTCTTCATATTAGTTACGACTTTTCAGCTGACTCAAGAGGATGCCTTTATAACTTCATCTGAAACATGCTTCTGTTACTGTTAACAGTGAGGAATTCCTGAAAAATAAGTATTTCATTTCAATAAAATAAAGCATATTTAAATTTAGTTTTCATTACGCTAACAGCAGTGCAGGACAGAAATTATTTTTTAAAGAACGTTCATGCTGTTCCATAAAATGTACGTTTATGAGGATCAAGGGCTAACAAGCTCCAAAAGGACAAAAGCATGCATCATAAAAGTCCATATGACTATATGATACACTATATGATAGCCTTGCATAAGGAAAAGATTAAAATTCAAGTCATTATTCACTAAATATCTTGCCTTAGAAATCCTGCTTGACAGTTGTGAGCACCACAAACTTTTTAAATATGGGTTTATGAACAGAAAAAAATGATGGCAGATTTTTTGCATGATGGCTATAGCATTACTGCTGGATAAAGACTTGGGTCACTGAGGCAACTGACGCATGTCAGATTCCGTTTCCTGGCCGTCAGTGATTTGTTTAGATTTATATTTTAATAATTTCCAGTTTGAACATTGCACACATTCACATTCAGCTGTGAATGTTTTGTGTATGTGTGTGTGTGTGTGTGTTGAGATCTTATCACGCTAAACACTGCACGGCTTAGTGGAGCACTTCAGAGAGCAGATGAGAGGGTGATGAACAAAAACTTTGAAGAAGTCCCTGTGTTTGAAAAAGAGATATATACAGGCGGCCCACATACTGTATACAAACATACGCACATACACTGATATGCACGTTTTCGTTGTTCTAAATAAATCCCATATTGCAAAAAATACAATAAATATACATTTTACTGAAATATATTTTGATATATGTTTGAAAAATGTATTGTGTCCCTCTTTAGTATATTTTCAAATATATTTGAAAAATAAGTATATTTAAATTATTTTTATTTGCCATGCATTGGAAGAAGAAAAAATTGTTACAAACCTGTTACCACACTGTAAAAAGATTCCGTAGAAATTACAGTATTACTGGCAGCTGGTTGTAGTTACTGTAGATTTAAATTTATGTTAATTACCTGCAACAGTTTGTTCAAAGTTAAATGAAAATTAAACATTAACAAGTCTTTATCTTTACAGAATAAAACTAAAATAACATTCTCAAGTAAAGCATTCTATGAAACAAAATCTGAAGGAAAAAAACTGAAAAAGATTGATGAGGATTTTTGGTTCCCAGAATGCTTTGCATGAGGCTGTTATTTTATAGTTTTATTCTGTAAAGACAAAGACTTGTTAATGTTTAATGTTCATTTAACTTTGAACAAACTGTTGCCAGTGAATGATATACATTTAAATTTACAGTAAGTTACTGGCAACCAGCTGCCAGTAATACTGTAATTTCTACGGAATCTTTTTACAGTGGTTTGAAAAAGTTAAACAAAATTATATATATTTTTACTGCAAAAATATACAGTTTTTTATACATGCTTTATACCTTTATATTTTGGCAAGAAAAAAATAAATTTTTGTCTATGGGTTGTTTAAGTGAAATGTATTTGTTGCCCCTGAAATACATTTTGAAATATATGTTAATATATGAAGGTTAAAACCAAGTATGTTTTAGATTCAAAAATATATTTAATTAAGCTTTACTTTCTACAAAATGTATTTAGCATATATTTAAAACATATGTTTTTTTTTTGCTGAATGGGATAAAGCGTGTGGTGAGTATACTGTGGACAGAATGAGAATTTTCCAAATGCACTGAAAACCAAGTTGACCTTTTCCATTTCTCAAAATGTGCGGTGTACTCAGTACACATCATGCAATCCAACATCCCACAATTCAATAAACTCGTCATGCAATGACTTGACCTACAATTTCCAGTGTGATAAATGAACCAGTATCAAAATCACTTACCATTTTTTTAATGATGATTTGATTGGACTCCCAACAGTTAAGATTGTTGTAAATATGCATTTTCTAGGAAATATAATCATTGTAAAAATGATTAGCTGCTGCATGCTCAGCAGTTCATATCTGCTATTAAGCATTCGGCATTAAGGATGGCTACTATTATACATTTTATATTGGTGCTTAAAGCATACTACATACTGAGTTCCTGCTCAAAGGGTAGAGCATTACATTAGCAATGCATTAGCAATGGAAATGTCATTTGATCCCAGGGAACACACATACTGATAAAAGAAATGTATAGGTTGAATGCATTGCAAGTTACTTTGAATAAAAGCATCTGCCAAGAACATAATTGTGATCGTGTTTTTTGTAAATACAGTATTATATTCTGAACACAGAATAGCGTGCAGACACATGTACTGTAAGTTCTTATCTGGCCACAAACGGTGATAAAAAGAAGAAAGGATGAGAGAGAACAATAAAAAAACTCCTGCAGAAACAGAGATTCTTTTATTCATGCAAAATGATTCACACGTTGGTACTTTCCGCTGATGTTCCGCAGTTAAAAGAAGCTGACCTAAGATTTACAGACTTATTCTTAACTTTGTCCCAGTGAACAGAGCCTCCTTTACCCTGACATCCCAAATCCAGCCCAGACCCGCACTCATGTGGTTGCGTCAGATGGTGAAATAGGTTTTATCAGGTTTGGTTTTAAGTGTGTGTGAGATATGCTATTCTCTGAGTCATGGTGGTGGCCCTTCATTTTTGACAGATCATTGTCTGGACAAAGATGAAAGTGCGGCTCAGTGTTTATGTAGGGCTACTACAGGATGGTGTTTGAAAATAAAAGTATGGCATGCCTCATCTATTTTCTCTTCTTTGCAGTATCCTGACAACTTCTGAAAGGTTTTATCATCAGATGTTCAACAAGAGAACAGTAGCATTGAGAGATATTTCCGCTGGTGTAGAATCACCTGTCCTTCCGTCTATTTGAACAGATGCTGGTTAAAATGTGAGCTGTTTACCATGGGTAAAGAAAACGCACAGCAGTGGATGTTAGATTTTGTTGGAGGGGTGTGGCCTTGAGAGAGACACGAACAGTTCATATACAAGAAAAGAATGTGTGTCTGTCTGTCTGTGTGTGTGCACGCACACTCTAAAAGGCCACATATGAGTTGTGGTTTCCTGTTTGAGAGATGTGTTGCGGTATATTAGCACAACACCAAGTAGGCATTGACACCAAGGCCATTGCTTCTGTCAGGCGTGAGCGTGTGTGTGTATCTAATGCATGTGTGTGGTCCAGCAGGTTCAGCGTGACTAATTGAGGGGTCTCAGACAAGCACTCTGTTTCCCCTTTCTCAGAAGTGCACATGTACATATACACTGGAGGGTATTATCTCTTATAGCCCATCCATCAGGAGGAACATGGTCACACAGTGTAATAGTAACAAGAAATAAAACACTGCTTCGTTCCAGTTTGATTCTGTGCAAGGGAAATACAGATTGAAAAGAGAAACGTGAGTCGAAGGAAGAAACATTTAGAGGTCCCAGGAGTGAGCTCTGGGGAACACCATGATCATCTGACACAAAACTTTTAAAACGGAAATTAACATTAGCTCTTAAGATTCGCTGCAACTTTTGGACCGTACTGTTGACAACCCCTTCTACTTTACTCACCATAGGCCAACAAAACGCCTTTTGTTTTTAGCAAACCAGTCTTTCTTTAATGGAAGAAATGGCTCTGATTGTTCTCCTTGCAGCATTTGATTTGAGTTCTTGGATGGAAAGCACATCTTTAGTAGCATGGTTTAGTCTTGGTTTGATTGTGACCCTAAGAAAGCAAGACAATGTGAAGTGAAGAAGGATACTTTTTAATAAAATACACATTTTACCATTTTTTATTTTTAAAATAAAAGTCATTATTCTATTTGCGTCAGAATAATTTCCTGTGTCATGTCAAACGCTACTGAAGCGGAAGACATAAGACAGAACATTCCAACTGGAAAAACCAACCGCTCAGTTTGGAATGGGATTTTTTCCTCTGTTCTCCAATTCGGCTCCTCTCTTTCAGTACAATGCAATTGACATCATTCCCGTGTGTTTTCCTGTCAGCATTAGACTATAGAGTGAGGACAGCACACCGTGTGCGTCTGTGCGAGAGAGTGGGCTATATGTTTACTTGTGTGTGTGTGGACAGGTTTGTGGTAGAGTGCTAATATAATTTGTGATGTTTGTGCTGACAGACCCAAAGGTGCTGATGTACCTCAAGTCTTTTCAAATATACTTGAGTCATAAAATACATGTAATCAATTTGTTCATTTTATCCAATCTGTAACTCTTTTCATGAATTCACATACAGTATAACGCTTTAAAACACAAAACTCGGTCTTGCCTTTTTGTGGGAAAGCATTGTATAGTGTGTTTGTAGCTTTAGGATAACCCACCCTGCATTCACCACATATTATCTAGATGTACTGCAGGCTCAAAATCAAACACAAAGAAGTGGATTTAAATTGTTGCAGTGGAATTCCCTCAGAATGTCGGCCTCTCCAGCTACCACTAATAATCTTTGGAGTGGCGGGTTGGCTGCGTTTTCCTTGCGGCCTCTCACTGGCTCTTTCATACAGCTTCCTGTTGAGGGTATGAGAGAGAGAGAGAGAGAGAGAGAGAGAGAGAGAGAGAGAGAGAGAGAGAGAGAGAGAGAGAGAGAGAGAGAGAGGAAGAGAGAGACTGTACTTTCGTTTGCAAAAGTATAGACTTTAGGGTTATGAATTCGGCCTTGCCACCCAGTAATGAAAGATAGACATAAAAATTCAAACAACTAGTCATATCAGTATAGTTCATAATAGATAGCAGGATTAATCCCGTTGACCTCTTTTAAAGATGAAAATGAAGGGAAATGGATCTGTGTGAGAAAAAAATCACAAATTTTCCTGATGGTTGGCTAGACTTAGAGGCACTATAAAATCACAGAGCCATATGAAAACATCAGGATAAATGTTTGCTTTGGCCTAAACTAGAGGCGTGGAGAAAGTGTCTTAAGAACGATTTGGATGAAGAAATTTAGCAGTGTGTGTTCTCTGTGTGTCTGTTGATGTAATTGTCTTATTCCGGAAAGAACAGACTCCATTTGTCAGCTAAATGTTTCACTGAAGAAATTTTTTCTGAATTGTAGACAAATAAAACGAGAACTGTCTTGGACCTCAAATT
The DNA here is from genome assembly GCF_030506205.2 of Paramisgurnus dabryanus. Lineage (NCBI taxonomy): Eukaryota > Metazoa > Chordata > Actinopteri > Cypriniformes > Cobitidae > Paramisgurnus > Paramisgurnus dabryanus. The sequence goes on along the minus strand of NC_133357.1, from coordinate 30,702,670 downwards.
AGAGATTAATGAACGACTTAAAAACAACCCAATATGTCTGCAAGATTGAAATAGTTTCTCACACTATCTTAACACTGTTTATACTGTAAATATTGCTTTTTAAGACATGTAGTTTGTACTGACAATGTACATTTTATGGTACAATTTAATGTACATTTAATTTACTCTCATAATCTGTCAAAAAGGCACATACCCCATCAAAATGACTTAATGTCTTCCTGTAGTCAAGAATTTTATCAGTTAAAACTCATCTTTCAGCATCATAATAGCACATGTAAAAGTTTTATCTATCACATTAATTTCTTTTTCGTTTTTTCTAGTTGCTTTAAAACAGCTTGAGTTTTACACCCTTGCCTGATTTAGTATACGTGCACTGTTAAAAATACAGAGCATTTTGTCAAATCAATATAATTTTTAAAGTTAAAGTGGAATAAAAATATAAGTTAACACAGCTTAAACTACTGCAGTTTTATAAGTTATGTCAACTATTTACAGGTGAAAACTTAAAATAATACATTAAATTGACTTAAATCAAAACCAAGTAAACATCATGCTGCATTTTTTTATACTGTGGATTTATGAATATACAAATTAAATCTCTGAGTTTGAGCCAATCTGTGTTTGCATGAAGTCATGCTAGTTCGTTCTAAATGTTCTAATATCCATATTTTACATGATCCATAAAATGCTGTGAAAAAACACATTGCTAGTATCAAGTCACATTAATATGCTAAAGACGTAAAGACGCATTGGACGCCGCAATGCAACCAATCAGAGAAACTGGTCTATTTTATTCTATATTTTACTCATTTTCTTATATTAAAAGTCATGAAACATACAATGTAAAAAATATTGATATTTGATATGTTTTAAATTAATAAAAAACTGTGTAGGGGCAAAACAACTTCTCTGGGGGGCACGGCACGCGAATGCCCCCCTTTGCCCTGAGCATGTGTGAGCATCACAAAAGTAAAACTGAACCAGCAGTGCTAAAATCATGTTAGCGTCAAGACTATGTGGCATTCATACATAATATCTATGACTCAAACTATTGATCCACACATGCAACTGTGTTGATATGATTGGTATTGGTTACATGTTTGTGACATTGAAAATCAAGGCAATTTGAAATCGCGGGAATGAGACTGTGGAGAAAATACTGAGCAATGGTGTTAAATTATACATTTACACATAGCTTGTCTTAAAAATACCACATTTAAACAACAATAAAAACCTGATTTTCCTCACAGTGGGACTCCGAAGCGAAACAATATGTTTAGGGTTAGTTAACCCCAGGATGAACATTTTGTCATTATTTACACCTTTATGTCATTCCACTCACTCTAAAAAATATTGGATTGTTTTTAACCCAGGGCTGGGTAACTATGGGACAGAACACATTTCTGGGTTAAAATGACCCAAATAATGGGTTGTTTTAACCCAAATGCTGGTTTGTTTCAACATGGTTGATTAACAATAACCCAGCAGTTGGGTTAAAACAAATAATCTTTTGGGTCATTTTAACCCAGAAATGTGTTCTGTCCTATAGTTACCAAGCCCTTGGTAAAAAACTATCCAATATTTTTTAGAGTGATAAGACTTTGTTAAACTTCAGAACACAAATTAAGATATTTTTGATGAAATCTGAAAGCTTTCTGATCCCCATAGACAGCAACTTTCAAGTCCAAAAAAGGCAGTAAAGATGACCACAGCGGTTCGATCTCCATTTGAGGTGACAAGAATACTTTTTGTGCTTATAAAGTCTCCCGTGCATATTCATGAAAGCAGCACATGAATGCATTAAACACCGGCGTCATGCGGCAGCCATACATAGATGCCTCATTTAACCACTCCAGAGATGCAAGCCGTTAATGTGGCACATGCATGTGCTGCTTATAATAATATGATTCCGAGACTGACTTTATGAGCACAAAACTATTCTCATCACTTCATGAAATGAAGTCTGAACCGCTGTAGTCACATGGACTATTTTAACAATGTTTGGTTGCTGTCTATGGTGTCTGGGAAACCTCTCAGATTTCATCAAAAGTATCCTCATTTGTGTTCAGAAAATGAACAAAGGTCTTATGGGTGTGGGTTGAGTAATTAATGACATTATTTTCATCAGTTCTTATGCATCTCATGACTACTTGTCATATGTGAGTTATAACCAATGACATTTAAGGTACATCTGGCACATTTGGGATAGCATGAATTTTTAGGTTTGGGTGAACTTTTCCTTTAGCTGCCGAGTAAGATCTTTTGGTTATCCTTATCCAACAATAGAGGCTTCAGTTTTTTCTGGTATAAATGGCACCACCAATCAGACAAAATGTAAAATATGGAGCAAAAAATGAATTGCTATCCTCTTATATTTCAGCCATTTCTCTTCTTCTTGATTTATCGCTCCCCTTTTTCTTCCTCTCTGTGGTTACGGGCCTGGGTTTCCCTTCATACTACAGCTCCCGGTTTTTCCATACAAACACACATTAAACACACTCTTCTCCTCATATTCCAGACCCACAGGATTCAATCTGGACCGCCATACTTTACATTCCGAGGGTCAGGAAAGCATCCCACAATACCTGTTGCTGTGGTGACGGCGGTCCCGCTTGATTGGACGGTTTGTGTGGTGAGAGGTTAATGATACTCCTGTAGTCAGGGTGGAGACCCGTGTCAGCATACACACGCACACACACACACACACACACACACACACACACACACACACACACACACACACACACACACACACACACACACACACACACACACACACACACACACACACACAAACCAAAAAAAACTCATGAAAAAAATAATAATTACAAACACATATATACACTGAACGCAAAGTGATACTGTGTGTGTCACGGGGTGTTCTCCGTCACCGCTGATAAAATACAAAAATATTCCAGGACGTTCCTGCCGGTCTGCGGTCACTGTGTGTGTGTTAAGGTTTCAGAAGGCAGAATATTTTGGCAGTGGGTTCGGCTGCCAGCGTGGGTTAACACATCTGGGATGTTCTGTCCCACCCATTCGGGGTGTCCCCGCTAACTCATGTTCCCAAGGGAATACAGCCAGGCTTGGGGCGTCAATATAGGCATTTTGGGAAGGTTGTGGAGACAAGGAGAGAATTAAAAAGGGAACAAGATAGAACTCAAAGTACGGAACAGAACCGATGCAGGGAAACCTAAAAGCCCAACACCACTTCAAAAACGTATAAGGAGCTTTCTCATACACACTCCCTCTAACAGCTATCCAGATGGGTCCGAATAAATCATTTGTGTCTATGAAACTATTTTGTCTTAATTGAAGACAGGGTGAAATGGAAATATATAACGGTAGAAGAGAACCACATTCTGAAGTGGTCTGCAAGGGGAAGATGACTGACTTGGAGAACTTCAGACCATCATTTTGGAAATCTGAGTAAAACAGGTAACAGTACACCTAAGCTGGTATTTATTTGTACACCTTCAGTGAAATATGGAGAGCTCAGATGCAAAAGCCGCTAAAGGTCACCTCTTTCAAAAATGGGATATAAAATGTTGTTTATATGTTCTTTTATATTCTGCTTTACATGGTATCAAAGCTTATTGGCTCTTGTGTGCTATGTCACAGATTTGCGCCATTACTGTCTTTCAGTCGATTAAAGTTTGAAATTTGAAATGCCCGTCTTTACAGAGAGAAGCCGAATGAATGTTCTGGAGGATTAATAACTTAAATTTTTTCTCTGTATTTCATAAACTCCAGAGAGGACTGCGGCTGCAGCACATCATCACTTTGTTTTGGGTAGGACTGTATTAGTAGCTTAAAGTATCTTTTAAATGCTACTGTATATTGTTACAAAAATTTTCCTAAACATTTCTGTCCATTACGTTGAGTAATAAAAAAAGAATACATAATATTTTTTGAATAAAAAGTATTTGGGTTTAGTGTAAGGTTTGGGGTAGGATTAGGGTGGAAACATTATGAATAAAGGGACATTATACAGCAATCTTTATTGTATGAAAGATTTGTAGATGTTTTACGTTTTGTAGCTGTAAAAACTGAATAATGGTACAATTAAACTTTGCTAATAAACTCACCTAAAGTATTATTAGGAACACCATACTAATACTGTGTTTGACCCCCTTTCGCCTTTAGAACTGCCTTAATTCTACGTGGCATTGATTCAACAAGGTGCTAAAAGCATTCTTTAGAAATGTTGGCCCATATTGATAGGATAGCATCTTGAAGTTGATGGAGATTTGTGGGATGCACATCCAGGGCACGAAGCTCCCTTTCCACCACATCCCAAAGATGCTCTATTGGGTTGAGATCTGGTGACTGTGGGGGCCATTTTAGTACAGTGAACTCATTGTCATGTTCAAGAAACCAATTTGAAATGATTCAAGCTTTGTGACATGGTGCATTATCCTGCTGGAAGTAGCCATCAGAGGATGAGTACATGGTGGTCATAAAGGGATGGACATGGTCAGAAACAATGCTCAGGTAGGCCCTGGCATTTAAACGATGCCCAATTGGCACCAAGGGGCCTAAAGTGTGCCAAGAAAACATCCCCCACACCATTACACCACCACCACCAGCCTGCACAGTGATAACAAAGCATGATGGATCCATGTTCTCATTCTGTTTATGCCAAATTCTGAAATTGAGACTCATCAGACCAGGCAACATTTTTCCAGTCTTCAACTGTCCAATTTTGGTGAGCTTGTCTAAATTGTAGCCTCTTTTTCCCATTTGTAGTGGAGATGAGTGGTACCCGGTGGGGTCTTCTGCTGTTGTAGTCCATCCGCCTCAAGGTTGTGCGTGTTGTGGCTTCACAAATGCTTTGCTGCATACCTCGGTTGTAACGAGTGGTTATTTCAGTCAAAGTTGCTCTTCTATCAGCTTGAATCAGTTGGCCCATTCTCCTCTGACCTCTAGCATCAACAAGGCATTTTCGCCAACAGGACTGCTGCATACTGGATGTTTTTCTCTTTTCACAACAATCTTGGTAAACCCTAGAAATGGTTGTGCGTGAAAATCCCAGTAACTGAGCAGATTGTGAAAAACTCAGACCCCCCGTCTGGCACCAACAACCATGCCACGCTCAAAATTGCTTAAATCACCTTTCTTTTCCATTCTGACATTCAGTTTGGAGTTCAAGAGATTGTCTTGACCAGGACCACACCCCTAAATGCATTGAAGCAAATGTCATGTGATTGGTTGATTAGATAATTGCATTAATGAGAAATTGAAAAGGTGTTCCTAATGATCCTTTAGGTGAGTGTATGTCTACATTGTACGCTTCTGCATCAATTTAAACGCACAAAAAAGTATATTTTGTGCTTTTGTGTTATGTTCAGTATTAATACTATGTATTAACAGTGAGAACAGAATAGTTGTGTACAGTCTTAGAATGTTTTAGTCCTCTGCTTTAGAGGATTTTTGCATCTGAACTCTTCATATGTCACTTTGTAAATTACTAAGATGATATTATTATCTGCCAATAAGAGCCCTCTTAATAAACAAATTAAATGATGTAGGCTCTAACATGTCTTACTGAAGTTAACCACATTCACGAAACACGAGCAGAACAAATTGTATGTAAATCATTCATGTAAATTTTATTGAATTAATTGAATTCCGCTCATGTTTCATGCAGAAATGCCATCAAACACACTACAGATGACTAAATGAATCATTTCTATATCAGTTTATTTATTTGGTCTTTTTATTTGGTTTTAGACAGGTCATGAATGACAAGATGATATCAAAGAGAGAAGCAATGGAATCCAGACTTGTTGCATGCCAGACTTGAACCTGCATTACCCAAATGGGCAGCTCAGCTCTGCAATGTACAGTACTGTAGAGGGCTATGATGACTATTAAAGTCATGGCATGTGTATTATAGCACTGCCTCTTCCATATGGAGGAGTTTAGTGTGGCACTATAGAGTTTGGTTTTAGAAAAGTGCATTTAACTACGGAGTGATTCACAACTGTAACCATCTTTAGAAAACATATCAAAGCACATCTGATTCCTCTAACACCAGTTTACTAAAATCCTACTGTTTATTATGAACAAAAGCTAACAGTGATGTGAGAAGACAGACGGTTCTTTTGTACTCCAGTATATCCTGTAATATATACGACGAGTGGTAGGGGCAAGGTGGTTAAAATGCTTCTGCTGACAAAAAATTAAACAGCAGACTGACCACATAAGTCATTCCTCAAAACAAAACCTAAACGTGTAATAAACTTCCCAAATGAAAACCACAAGATGTCAAATAAAAGCCACATGTAAACCTGATGTAATACTGCCAATATAAAACGACAAATACTGATTTATACATTTGAATGTAAAGGAAACATGTAAACCAATGAACTTTAAAGGGTTGTTGAAAATTGGCAAGACATTTTCTTTGGTCACGCACCACTGAAATCATATGAAATTCACTTTTATAAACATTTATAAAAAAGTAAACAAATCAATAATATGCATATAGTTTTTCAATTTCTGTACAATTGCACACTGCCATGCTAATGTTGATTTCTCTACAATATAAAGCTCTGCTCAATAAATGATCTGATTGTATGATATTGTGTTTAATATCAATGATGAAGGGAATGAACTATGATGTGGTAGATAAGTGATAATGTAGATATTTGGAACATCCAGACACACCTGAGTGTGATAAAACAGATCCATGTAAACGTGTGTTTTGTATACTATACTGTATGTCCACATCATTTGTATAACTGTGTTACATATGGCTTGCGTATCATACATGATCGTCTATCCCTCCGTCTCTCCGTGAACGTTCTCCATGTGAACTTTGAGGTAGTCGTTGCGTGTGAACTTCTTGTGACACAGGGAGCATTCAGCCATGGGTCTGTTTGGGTTATGGGTCAGCTTGTGTCTGATCAACATCTTCTTCAGACTGAAGGACAGATCACACACCTGTTAATACACACAATACACAAGATTATTCATCTCCACAAATTTAAGGCACGATATCTCATTTTGCCACTAGAGGTCGCAAAACAAGAACATGGATGACATTTGGGATAATGCAAGTACACCATTAGTAAAAAAATGTTGTTGATATTTTACATGTAGTGCCCTTAAAGCTGATTTACTACATGATACCGTATCCTTGTTTAATATGCAGAGACTATAAGGACGTTATTATGTGTAAAGCCTGGTATGCTACACACCAAGCCAATGTTCATCAGTCGGGTAGGTTTTGAGCATCATCTTGCTTCATTTTTTTTTTTTTTTGTTGGTGTCACTGTCACTTTCTTTTTGGCCTTGTCAAATCAGCTGTGGTGCTCATCTGGGAGTCAGATCATTCTGATTGGTTATCAGGCATAAACGTTCTGGCTGCCCTGTCAATGACGCTGTAGAAAAAGATAAGTGAACGCTCTGATGATCGAATGCTTGGTCTTGTAAACTTTATATAAAGGGGCCACAAAGCAAACAAGCATGATGATCTTGTGCACACTGATCACAAGTAGTGCATAAGTTAACCTCATGAAATGTTTTAAATGTAAAAGTAAGAATTTGATTGATGGAAAGAACTTAACAATTATAGTTACATTTTTACTACAGAATAAACCAATTAAAGCCATTTGTGTGTTGTGGCTTTTGTATGCATGGTCTTATTTCAACATGCAGTTTATAAAAGAAAAAATTTAGCTTGGGAACAAAAATGTGGTCGGAACCAAAGTTTACATGACTGCGTTCTCTGGAATCCTCTCAAGCAGAAGACTTCTACATTCTGATTGGTTGCCACCGAAAGCCATCAGCTCATTACCATAAGGTTGACTTGATTTTAACTCTACTCAACGCTTACACCATCAAAGACTTGCCGGAGCTGGCCGTCGGCTCACATTGAAAATGAATGACTTCCAGCCAGTTTGACGCTCTTGTGAGCGGCGGTGTGAACGCACGGAAAGTGCTTTGTTATGCTTTCAAAAGACTTGAACTAGTGGCTCAACCAATGGTGTTACTTTGGGGTGAGACTAACTAGTTGGCTGTACAATGTAAGAGTGGTTGAACCAATAAAGGTGGAGTGTTTGCAAACCTCCCAAAAAGATGGAAATCATTAGTGCTAAGAAAAGCATCACAGTTGCTAACATGATTTATTAAACCTACTCCAAGAACATGAATGATTCGATGGCTTTTCAAGAAATTGGGCTAATAATTATTTAATAAATTGTTATTTAATAAATTTCTGACCCATATCTAAAGATCAAAATGTCAGTTTAGACAGAAAGCATCCTTCTAACAATGTCCCCAAGACCAATAAACCGTCTGCATCCACCAGCAATACCTTACTCGCCATAATCACAAAATCTTCAGATTTCAGTCAAATCTGGCTAGTTTAGTAGCCACCAGAGAACGTTCATGGACATAACCCATCAAAGGAGATTCAAGTTTTGCTATATGAATATGAAGCAGCATTTGTTTATGGACTTCCATTTGGTTTGCAATTATGACCTTGTGTACTGACCCCGAAGAGAGGATCTGAAGACACACAAATGCTGAAGACACAATAAAAGACTAAACAACCAAAAACTGAATGAATCAAAACATAACCTGAAAAAAAAAAACAGGGTTGGAGCCATATAAAACCATTATACTATTACAATGCCATATGCTATTCGTTGAGAACCTGACAAACACACAAAAACACACAGTGCCAGAACCACTACAAGTAACAGTGCCAACAAAACACACACTCAGAAAGAGCGAGAGAAGAAGCAAACTGCAGCCAAACCGAGCTGTAAATCGCATTCGGTTAAATCCTGCAGTCAGAGCTGCGGCCTACTGCCACGCTACACACACACAAACGCACACATGCCTACACACACAAGCACACGTTTATTTATCAATCTATAACCTAACCGTAACCCACAATCTAACCCTAACAGAAAACTTTAGGCATTTTACAATAATAAAAAAAAAACTTTATTTACCATTTCATTTTTATTGCGTTGTTACAAATGAGGACGTCCCAAAAGAAAAGTTGTTAAGTAGGTACACACAATCAAATATGCATCACCAATGGCACACAAATCCATTTTGCATGATAAATCAAGTTTATCTCTTCAGGAACACTCAATATTCTTTATCTCCATGAAGAGAGAGAGAGAGAGAGAGAGAGAGTGTGGGAGAGAGAGACATTGCAGCTGTTACTTTCTTTTTTAAATGAATGTAATTCTTTATTTAAACAGCATGAAGAACATTTAACGCCTTGAAAAGCGTCCCATTAGTCCCTAACTGTGAACTATATGTATGATACAAATATATGTTTCCTGCTTTATGATTCTGAATCAGTATGACCGTTTCTCTGAATCCAAATAGTGAAGATTAAGCTGGCTGTGTTTCTCATCAAATGAAAGTTAAAGTGAACGTTGCCAAGGTTAAAAATGATTAAGCATTAGCAAATTGGTTTGTACTTTTAGGATGGCATTTTTTAAACTATTCCATTTGCGCACAGACGCGCAAGTCCAAAGAAATAGAAAATGTAGGTGATCTATTTTAAAAGCATTTTAAAATGTTTAAATTTTCACTTAATTTACCATCACGACACTTCAAAGATGTCACACAATGTTCCCTGTCTTTAATGCCAACAGGAGCCATGAAAAAGATGTGACCCCACCAACCACTTCAAATGAAGTCAAACACTCTGAGAAAGCGGGTCAATGAAAAGGACTAAAATGAATTTGGATTAAAGACGGTTTCTGGCACGTCGCATTTTTTTTTTAATGCAGCGCATGAAAGAATTACTGGAATAATTTGCCATCGATGGAAGTCGTTGGAATAACCGTCTTCAAGGCAGCAGTTCCAGCCCAAATCACTTCAGGCTCAAAAGACTTGTCACGTCAAGTGCCGAGAGGAAAAAAACAGAGGAAACAGCCAATTTCATTCTTTTACGGTCTTTAAAACCATCAAAATCTAAAAAGACACGCTTGCAGCTTGCCATTGAAATAAATACATGGGAATGGTTCTCATTTAGTTTGGGGAAATGTGTGCGCAGTGACGGCTCTGCGTGAGTTTGTGTGTGTTTAGATTCCTGAAGAGTCTCCCGCGGAGAGCATTCACTGCTGCTAAAGACAGTCAGAGAAATCTTCATGTGTGTAGTGTATATGTTGCCCCCACTTAACTGAAGCATATGTGTGAATCTCAACTTTGGGACTTGACATCATGGACTTTGTTTAGAAGTTATTTCATTCACGCTTCCTCAAGATGGATGGGCAAAAAAAAAGTGACATACTGTCTCTTGTATTAGCATTATAGTGTTTTGGTTGATTTAAGTGAACTGGAAACAATTTTTTATGTGATCTAGTTTTGTTTTGCATCAGTCTATCTATGGATCTATCCACTAGTCACATTAATGCTTCCTAGTTGGAGTCCAGCAGAGACAATTTTCCACTTTAACATAAAATTAAGTAAAGTTTGCATGAAACATATGGCTGACCTCTCCATGTGAGCTATCATTTACAAGTGAACAACAAGTTTAATATTTGTTGTATTTTAAACAGTTTAAGTCAATGATCATCATCTTAAAATGCATACTCTAGATAGTAAAACCTTTTGTTTGCTATATTTTAAAAAAAACGTAAGGGCCCATTATACTTCTGGGTAGGGCTTACGCCGTAGCCTCAATGGCGCAGGCTACGCTTTGGTTTTTATTTAGACTTCTTCATCGTTGTTTGCGTCAATGTACACATGTTGGATCGCTTGAAGTAGGGATGCCAAAGAAGAAGGCGCCATGTAATGGAGGTAAATAGACCGCAACTTTTGTTGCAGCTTGAATTAAATATCAATCCTCAACTTGGCCTATCTTTGTTTTTAAAAAATACGTATGAGAAAATGCGACACAGATTTCTTTTCCTGATGGGAAGGGTTCTAGTGGACCAATCACAGCGCAGAACCCTAAATCACCCTTTGGTGTGAACCATTTGAAAGGTCAGAGATGGGTGAGGTGGTGTCTTTTGGTGCATAGTACCCTACGGTTTGGTTTGGGTCGGGTCAGCTTACTTTGGGGGCTTTTCCACTGGGTGCAGTACGTAGTACTATGCAATGGAAAAGCGCCATTTGTGTCTGTCTGGCGGGTGTGCTTTGAAGTGCTTTCATGTCAGGCTAGAAGTGCCCATCCCGAAAGTCTGTTCTTGTCAGCTAATTGTTGATGAAAACTTATTGTGAACAGATGAGAACTTTTGGCAGCTGTCAAAATTTAATTCGGAAACTTACTAGGTCTGCAACTAATGATATTTTTCATAATCGATTAATCGGACTATTATTTTTTTTTACGATTAATCCAATAAAAAGCTGGGTTGTGCTGTTTGAAGCAGAAGCGTCTGACTTTTTAGCAGAGGTGGACAGTACTTAAGTATTTAATTTACATTTTCCAAGCATCAGTACTTTATCACAGTGTTTATCTTGGGACCTTTACTTCACTACATAGTAAAGCATCAAGAATCATACCATTTATGCCTTTATATTGCATATTAAATGTATTTATTTAATACCTAATTACATTCAAATTGTGTGTTTTCATACTTTTACCAAGTACAAATAAAAGTAAGAAAGTACTAGATTAGTGGTTCTCCAACGAGGGGCCGTGAGATGGTGCCAGGGGGGCCACAAGTTTTATGACATTTTATAATATGCATTAATTTATCATAAAATTATGGGTAATTAATCAGAAAAATAATGCAACAATCCAACAGCCCTAAATTGTATAATTTAATGTGTTTTGTTTCATTTAAATTTTAAGTTTTAGTATGTTTCATGTGATCATTTTCTTTGGGGGGGCACAAAGGGATGCACTGTACACAAGTTGGGCTGCACGCCGAAAAGGTTTGATATCCACTGGTTTAATGTACTTAACCCTCTGGGATCTAAGGGGTTTTTAGGGCCCTGGAGAAGTTTTGAGAGTTTTTGAGAGAACAATGTTTATGCGTGGTTTTTGAAAAAGAAACAAATTTAAGTGACTGATATATGTCCACAAAACCCATTCTAAACATGTTTTCCCAAGACTTTTCAAAACAGGATCTAGTAGTCTAGAGTTTTTTTCTTTAAAATGATGTGAAAATCATTCTGCTTACTCATTCACATAAAACAATATATTGATTTACCATTTCAAAGTCACTTTTTGGTTGAAGAACAATACAGCTGAAGAACAATACACTTGCATAATGAGCTGCATAATGAGCCTTTAGGCAGTAAGACGAAGCCATTATTGTTACGTGTTTGTTGTGAAAGCAACACAAAAGAAATGCCTTTCCATGCATGATCCTGCGTTAAATAAACTTACTGTGCAGAGATATATGCAAATAAACAGGGTTTTAGATGTGTTTAGATGCGTCTTAATACAAAGTGCGTCAAATATGAGGCATTGTGTGTTTGTGTGTGCGTTTGGCCGTCGATCGCGTCTGACGGAAGCACAAAGAAAACATTAGCGTCTGGAGATAACTTTTATTTACAGGCGAGAGTAAACAAGTAGATGTAATGTTTACAATCGTATCTTTTATAAGAATACCACAAAGCGCATCAAATATGAGGCATCGTGTGTTTGTGTGTGCGTTTGGACGTCAATCGCGTCACTGTTTGATGAAGCACACACACTATAGTATAACAGTCGCGAGTAAACAAGTAGATGTCATGTTTCCAGCACTCGGATTAAAACTCAACACATCACTGAATGGCTGCAGAGACATATATGCTGCGTCCGAAACCGCCTACTACATACTATATAGTACGCGAAAAGCAGTATGTGAGGCGAGTAGTATGTCCGAATACATAGTATTCGAAAAACAGTATGCGAATAGTACCCGGATGACCTACTACTTCCGGTTAGATTTTGCAGTGTGCATACGATGGACGCTTCACTATCCCATGATGCCCCGGACGAGGAGTTATCCAACGAAGAAGAAGAGGCACGCGGCTGTTTTCGCGCTGAAATGACATGACGTGATGACGACGTATGTCACGTGATGTAGCAACATGGCGGATGTAGTACGTCCGAATCTCATTCATACTACCAGGATTCATACTGTACAGTACCTACTGTTTTAACGCCAAGTAAGTAGGTACTTCATCTAATTCAGTACCTACTATACAGTATGCGGTTTCGGACGCAGCCATAGTCTCCATTGACTGTGGGGTTGACTGATGAATATGGATGATCTCTGCTCTTCTCTTCAATGGAGCGGGGCGTGGCTCAATATAGATAATGAAGCAACAGAAGAAAGACTTATCTTTTGTTTCTATGACAAGTATTCGTTAAGTTACAGCTAATTTTTCTGACGTGTTTCTGAAAGGACTTCATTGAGGGAGAGAGAACAAAACGTGCATCATGTTTATTTTCTTAATTTTGCAAAAAGCACAACATTCTGTTTTTATTGGGAGTGGACAAAAAACACTAGACACTTTAACGTTTTAATGACGTATAAATCATATCTGTATGTCCAAAATCAGCAGAGTTATCGAAGTCTCTTTGGGGAGTGATTGAAAAATAAAGAGTTTGCGGCGCCCGCACCGCCGTCGACCCCAGAGTGTTAAATATTAAATGTAAAGCAAAAACTTGTATTTATGAACTGTAGTGGAGTAAAAATTATTATATTATGCTTTGGAATGCATGTTTTCCAAAGAAAACACTGACAAAACACTGACACTTGTCAAATAACTTTTAAGTAGAAAGTAAAATACTGTATTAAAGCTCCACTGTGTAGGATCTACTCCCATCTAGCGGTAAAAGTCTATATGACAAGCAACTGAATATTACTTTCTAGCCCCCCCCCCATTCGGAACGCGTTTTAACTCGTACGGTGGCCCGGCCGTGTCATGCCAAGGTTAACATGGCTTCCAGTAGCTACAAAGCAAAAGCAATGAGAAAAAAATGAACAATTTGCAATGTCCTTTGCCTATGATCCATCAAAGCACACAGATTTATGTTTAACATGAAAAAAGTCTGATTGTCATGATATGTCCGCTTAAAATCACATAAAAAAGCAACCATGACGGGTTTAAATGGACGTGAACAAATATTATGTCAGAGTACAATGCTTATGTTTTAAGTAAACGTTACATGTCCGTGTATATGTAAGAGCTTTCTCTCATATTGGTGAAAAAAGATCGCGCAACTTTCACACGCTTGTAAAATGAAACGAAATACGCGCAGATCAGACGCTTTTATCAGAGTATTATGTCAGACATTATGTCAGAGTACAATGCTTATGTTTTAAGTAAACGTTACATGTCCGTGTATATGTAAGAGCTTTCTCTCATATTGGTGAAAAAAGATCGCGCAACTTTCACACGCTTGTAAAATGAAACGAAAGACGCGCAGATCAGACACTTTTATCAATGAAAGGCTAAAAATAGGGCTGTCACCGTGTGTTTGTGCTAGAGGTCAGAAAAGATGAAAAACATTTATCTCAGTACCTCAGATTACATAAATGGGCGGAGAGACGGCGTGTGTCTGTTCGAACACATTAAACCACATGCGTGTTTACACTAACAAGTGTTATGCATAATCATGCTAAAGTTAGCCAAGGAATTATAAAACTTCAAGTTTACAACATAGACTGTATCGATGTAAACGAATATGCTGAATTACCTGTGGAGAAGATATAAAGTGCAACTTCAGTGTCCCTTGAGCCCCATCTTGGAAAACTAACTCCAATAGTGACTTTGCTCTTGATGTTTTTCCTGTCACGTTGTCGTTTAAAATCCCCGTTTCCCTTCCTTGGCGACTTGTTTTAATGTCCTCGAGAATATGTCTTCAACAGGCTTTCAAATCAAAGCATTAGATCGCAGGTTCATCACAGTTTGCAGCTGTCGCAGTCGAAGGATTCAGCTACGCAGGTCACAGGCTGGATACGTCATCAAGCCTGGTTTATTTAAATCAACTGAGCATTACATTCGCAAGTCATACGCATATTACATCAATTTACAATTAACAAAGAATAATTGTCAGCTTTATAATTGTTAATATTCTGAAATATTGATGACGTATACCGCCTACACATGCAACCTCCGGAGGCTTCAGCTAGCGGCCAGCGTGAGTGTAGAGAGAAAGCGCGAAAGGCGGAGCTTGAATTTCAGGAATGTCCCTCGTCGGCGAATGTATTTCAAAGATGGTGGCACAACATGGATTCAGCCAGAGAGCCCTTCGACGGTATGCATTTTAAATAGCAGATTCTACACTTACGAGAATACTTTGATTAGTGGGTGGGAAGTAATTACACATGAATGAGCACATACTTTTGAAAGAAAACATGGGTTTTTGTTAAGAATTAACTCAATAAAGTACACAGTAGAGCTTTAAGCAGACTGAAAAAAATAATTCATTCAATTTACTCAATTTATTTTAATTTTTTTTAGGTAAGTGGTTGCAATCAATTTTTTTAAGCTACACTTAAACAAAAAAAATTGAAAAATAAAATAAAACACTTTTGTTAAAATGTAGCTTAAATAAATTGATTGCAACCACTTATCTTAAAAAAAAATGAGTAAATTGAATTAATAATTTTTTTCAGTGCAGGAGCGATGTGCATATTTAGAGTCACAGAAAATGGCAAACAGCAAGTAATCTGTTCTCACCCATTTCGTTTTTGACCAAATAAACATTCAATGCTGTTTAATTGGTTACTAAAAATGCCCCCTGACCGGCAAATAAACTGTTTTAACTTAATGCCCCTTCTCTCTCCCCTCCTTATGCAAAATTCCTCAAAACCTCTAAATCTATTTAGAAAGTAAACAGAGACGTTTTTGATGATGACTTTGAAAACTCCCAATCACACTGATCTGCTTAAACAATGTCCTGAGAAGCAGAAATGTGCGTCTGTGTGTGTGTGTGTGTGCTTCACAACATCTATGACGCAGTATTTACAGATGGACATAAATGTCCTTTCAGGGACAGTGAGGAGATAATTTAATGTGGTGGCCTGAAGCGGTCCTGGTCTGAATGTGTGCAAGTGTGTGTTTTAAGATTCTGAAAGAGGTCAGTGATCGGTCAGTTTGTACAGGGCGGTTTCGTCCTTGTGTCCGCCTGGCAGGAAGTCCTTCCACAGAGGATTTGACACCACAGTAACACCCTTTCGCTAACACACACAGAGCAGTAGTTTATGTGCTGTGTATCAATGAATGCACTCTGGTTCTGGTGGTCTGATGCGCGTCACGGTGCTGATTATGTGGACACAGCGTGGGCAGCGGGGTTAAACTCAAGACCGGCTTTAGATCTTTCCGTGGTGTAAGACTAAACCCGCTGAACGTCACAGGCTACCCACAATCCTCGGGCTCTGCTCTTCCACTGGGCTGTGTCTGCGGTTTGTGTTTGAAAGATGGGCAGTGGTGGTTGTGTGATATTCATCCAAAAACTGTATGCGAGTGTGTGTTAGAAGAACGCAGCGTTATGTAATGTGGTCTGCATGTGTAATGCGTGTGTGTATTACTCACGTCACATTGGAAGGGCTTCTCGCCGGTGTGTGTGCGCATGTGTTCGTCCAATCCACGTTTTTGACTGAAGGCCTTGTTGCACTCACTGCATTTATATGGCTTTTCCTGTATAAGACAAAAGTAAAGTTAAATGCACAAAAAACAAACCCAAGTTTGTGCACAGTTGCCTTTAAATTATAACTGAGGGTATTTTTAATGTGAACAGCAGAACAAAGTTCTAGAGATGTAATGATTACTGGTTTAATCGCAATAGAAATGTCCAACGGTTAGTATTACCGCATCTTTTTTAATAAGCGTTTTATCACGGCTCAAAAACCCCTGTCCAGGATCAACCAATTAAAGCAATAATGTGAGACAAACACACGTTCATTCACACCTGCTCCCATGTGTTTGTGATGACAGTGTTTCACTGACTGAATAAGTTTTATTTTTCATATTTAGGGAAATCTACTGAACCATGTTTATTTCATATTTCTTTTTCCATTCATTTATGTGATCTGATGAGTTTAAAGCAATTTGTTTCTTCTGTAATTGCTGTAAGCGCAGGTCCAGCTCTCTCCTGGGTCCTAAAGTTCACCCATTTCTCACAACATACGCATACAGATGATTTGCTAATTTGTCCTGTGTTTATATGAAAATATGATTTACTTGTATTTTATTTGAACTGGATGAACATTTATCTCACGACCCCAAATGTGCAATGCTTCATGTTAATGTTTCTTATTTGATGTTTATGTGAACAAAAATGCACTTACATGTAAAATCAATTTTATATTTGGTTTGCATCAGTACTTTTTAAATTTCTAGAAATTGTTAACAAAACCATGATAAGATAATATTGATAATCATGGTGATTTTGGTCAGTATAACCGTAATGTCAAATTTTTATACTGTTTCATCTCTACAAAGTCGTAATTATTTAAAAGGATGCTGTCATTTAGTTGTTGCAGTGCTACCGTCTGGGGTTACACCACAAATGACATCATCAATTAGTTTTTGGTATGTGATGACCCTTGCCCATCACAACAAATTAAAACGTGCAGTCTTTGGCTGCGTCCGAAACCGCCTACTTCCATACTATATAGTAGGCGAAAAGCAGTAGGCCAGGTGAGTAGTATGTCCGAATTCATAGTATTCCAAAAATAGTAGGCGAAAAGTACCTGGATGACGTGCTACTTCCGACAAGATCCTAAATATATATATATATATATTAAACAGCTTTTCCTTGTGCTTAAATTGTGCTTGTTTGACGTCATTCCAGTTAAAGGGCGCATATTGTCCAATTCACGATTTCCTTTGGTGTCTAAGTGTGTATTAGTACATGTTAACGTTATGCAAAAGGTACAAACCCCAAAGTAAACAATGATGCGAGTTATCGTCTCCAACATATATCTCTTTTCATGGATTACAACAAACACACTGATTGTAGGCAACAGTTTACTTCCTGGGATTTGTGATGTAGACAAGAGCGACATTATCATAATTCTGTCATGATCCTGCCAGTCTGTCACAGTTATTCATAGTTGTTCATGGTCATATGGCAGGATTGTGGTGATACCCATGTTTTGTGTGGCAGCACATGGCCTTTTGTTTGGGTAGTGTGCTGCTGTGTCTCGTTTATATCCCCGCCCCCTTGTCTCCTCGTTAATAATTCATTATTGGTTAACTCTCCTCACCTGTCCTTCCCTCGTTGTCTTGTTTAGTTTTCTTATTTAAGGCCACAGTGTGTTCTGTCCTGTGCTGGATCGTTTTGTATGTTTTGTACCGTTGCTGGTTTTAGCAACTCAGTCAAAGTTTCTAGTCAAGTCTGTTAGTCTTTGTAATTGTCTTAGTCAAGTTAGTCTAGTCTTGTCTGTTGTGTCATCTGTTCCTGTGCTGTTTTCCCCCACGTGGGCCTTTGTTTTTTGGTTCAATAAACCCTGTCTGAGTTCACCGTTACCTTGCACTTGGGTCCCGTTCTTGTGAATCATGACAAATTCCTCCCGCTTCGGACTCACAGCCTGTAAGTTAACTTCTGTTAGCATTGCATTGTGAGCTAATCTTTCAAACATGGTAAGGAGCGTAACATTTCCCTGCTGACGTCAGAGGTATTCAGGCCAATCACATTGTACAGAATAGCTGGCCAATCAGGGAGTTTTGTACAAAATCGGTGCGTTTCAGGTAGAGTGTTAAATCTGGAGCTACAAAAATGTGGAAAATAATGTGATTATTAACCATAAACCACCTGAACACAATGTATTATACCAAATACACAAAATAACTTGTTTTTTTGTTTTTAGCAATGAAATAGGTGCCCTTTAACTACTAACTTGTTGTTATGATGATGTATGTAATGTATCAACATGGCAGATGTAGTACATCCAAATTCATTCATATTATCCATATTCATACTGTATAGTGTTTTAATGGTTGATGAGTAGGTACTTCATCTAATTCAGTACCTAATGTCACATTATGCAATTTGAACACAGCTTTTGTTTGGAGCCTATGTGCTCGTAATGGGGAGGTGAGCAAATGACATCACGTACCAAACTAATTTGATCATCCACACAGGACCTTGTGCGCAGCGTAAAGGGATGATAGTGTGTGTAATAAAAATGTTGTTGCAGGCTGTTTTAGGAGAATAAAATAAAGACTTGATGGATTCGGGAAAGGTAAGAATAAACCTTCAGGCCATGAACAAACATCTGAATGTTTACAGAAACTAGAGATCTCCATTACACATAAACAAATTAAGTTGCCCTTCATGTGTTGCACACCTGGAACACATTTCACATCCCTCTCTCTCTCTCACACACACACACACACACACACACACACACACACACACACTTGCCCAACTGAACGTCTGAAATTTCACTATTTTAATGTCTGTACTGTGTGTGTACACAACACAACAAATAAATCCAATCAAGGAAAAACATGTCTTCAAATAATATTTAAGAACATACACACACACTTGTTAGATGAGTGTTGTGTTAGTAGGTCGGTCACAGGGTGTCTGTGTGTGTTAAGCAGGGTGTTAAACAGGCGTAGGCTGATAGCCCAGACCATGCCGAGACTTCCAACTAAAGCTGTCATGGGAATGGGTGGACACAGGAAGAGATGATCCTGGGAAATGAAACACGGCAAGGTGTGGTCACACACACACAGGATATGCAAGGTGCAGAGGATCAAGTGTGTCTGTCAAAAAGATGTAATGATGATGGGCCTGGGCCAGAATGGACATGTGCGCGTTTGAGAGACAAATTCAGTGTAAGATGAGAGTCTTGGCATTTATAGAGCATAAAATGTCCAGTATGTAGATGTTAGTCTCCATACGCAGTAAAAAAACATCAGCTGGGACTGTCAGCAACAAGACCCTCACAAAAATATATGAAGAGCTCTTTTCCAAAACGCGATAAACGCCATTTTTAAAAAAAATGAGTTTGTCATGTCATTTGGCTGTGTACTGAACCTATTCACTGCTCCATGAATGTTTTATGTCAAATCATTACATTTTCTTGTTAAAATGTAGGTACAAGATGCCGTTCTTTTCCAAAACGCGATAAGCGCCGAGCCTATTTTTAGCCTAAACGCGATTTATCCTCTCGACCAATCAGAACTCGATGAGCGTTCGACGCAATCCAATGGCGGCGCTCTGAGCAGTTGTTTGTTTATGTTCATTCATTACTCAAAATGAGGATTAATGTCATGTTAATACATCACCCGGAGAAGGTACCCGTTTGCAAGGCGATCTTCATCAAAGTGTTTGGTATGTACAACTTTCGTTTCAGAACTGGCTCGTTTAATACCGTTTTGTACGTTCGCGATAAAGTTTTTTTCCTGTGAAGAAGCCTGCTAACGTAACATGAAAAGTACTGAATAGTTCGATAGCCTGCTGATAGACAGACATGGCGTTTGATACAAAGCAGGGACATCTGTAAAGTTGTGCTTTTTGGATTGGACATTATGAGCGCGTTGTTACATGGTATGTCATTAAGAACAGAACGAGCCGAGGGGAGCTCGCTGTGTGTGCGTGTGAGGTTAATACAAACTGTGTGTAGACGAGAGAGAGAGAGAGAGAGAGAGAGAGAGAGAGAGAGAGAGAGAGAGAGAGAGAGAGAGAGAGAGAGGTGAAATATATTAAGCAAAAGGGGTTCCTAACGCCCTGCTAAGGAGAAAACTGAAATGGTGGAGGGAGTAATAGCAAGTAAGTTATGTGTAATTCTGTTTATTTCATAATGGCTCCAATGTATATCACAATCTGAATAATTTACTTATTCATTTATAGTATGAAGAGTCCCTGAGTATATGTTGCATATTCTCTTATTTGTTTTTTTGTTTTTTAAAGAAAAAACATACATTTATGGAAAAAATATATGGATTTGTAGCGTTTTGAAAAAAAATTAAATTAACTTTGAATTTATAATCAACAATATTGTTGTTTGATTTAATAATCCTTATTCAACATGTTCAGATTGAGCAAAAAAAAACATTTTAAAAGAATAAATTGAATAATCACAAAATGTGTGGGTCTAGGTAAAAAATGTACTTTTTCTGGAAACGATTGAAATGGATTTATAGCGTTTTGGAAAAGAGCTCTTCATATACAGGTCAAGAGTCATGGACTATGACACACATTAGCACAGGCGGACGAGAGTGGACGGCCCATAATTCTTTGCAGCTTTGAAAGTCATTCCATAATGACTGTAAATCTGGTACTGTGAAAGCTGAAAAATGTTCTCTTCTCAGGCAGTATCCAGAGATGTGAAGACATCAAAGCATTTACAAACCCAATGTATGTGATTTTGTCTGGTTATATAGACATGATTGACAAAATGTGAATGCCGCAACGGATGCGTTTTTCTGTCGAAGTGCAATGGGATGGCACAACTGGACTAACTACAGGAGCGATTTCATAGCATAGCATCTGAATGTTAGTTTGTGACGTTCTAAAATGGCAAAATCTGTTGTCAAAGTACTTCTATAAAATTATCTCCCAGAACTGTCCGTCTTACACCACGGCATTCCCAAAAAGCAGGAATCCACATCTGAAAGCAAGGCGACATTGAAAGTGTTTACTGTGTTTCGTCTGCATGCTCCGAGGCACATGTAATTCATATACTGTATAAATTATGTAGTGATAGACCGATATATTGCAGTGGCTGATATATCGGTTGATATTTGAATTTATTTTTTTGGTCGATAAACCTTTCAAATCGGCCAGTAATTTTTCTGTTACTTAAATTTGTTGTTTGTAATGAAAAGACACTCAGATGTAAAGCCAAAGTCTGACAGTAAAATTACTCATTATTATAAATTTTTTACGTTATGTTGTGTCTTATTCAAACAGTACCTTGAGATATCAAATCCACATAAATTAGGTCTTGAAAATATGTTTTAGGTACTATGAAAGGTTATATTTAGGGGTCAAGTCTGAAATTTGGAGTCTCTATCTCTAACCCACTAGCGCCACCAACAGTCCAAAGTTGCACTTATGTTTTTGCTTATAACTTCTGATCCATATGTCCTAGAAACAACATTTTTGTTTCCTCTGATTCCTTTGCTCAAGACGATTGGACCCTATAACGTCATTTTCCGTCATGAAAATTTTTCCGCCATTTTGAATTATTCGAAAAACAGATTCGAGGCTGTATCTTCGTCAAACTTAGGCCTATTTATACGACACTTGGTTCCTGTGATGCCAGTCAGGAACTGAGGGTGCATACACAGTTTCGTTGCAGCGCCACCTATTAGCCAGACAGATGTTTTATACACCTATAACTTTGGCTGCGATCAACGTAATTTTGACAGGACTTGATTTTAAGGAGTCCTGAGTAGTCGCCGAGTCCAACGATACCAAACATGCCAGATTTCGCCTTACGGTTAGCCCTGCGCAGCAAAACAACACTTAAAAAACACGCACGAATATCTCTGCAAGCGTTATTCCGATCGAGAGGAAAACACCATAGGAAGAACATTACATTACCTTCTGAACAAAAAGTTCTATAGGTGCTATATTTAAAAAATTCCATCAGAAAGGGCCGAAAAAGGCAAAAAACTAAAAATTACCTTTAAATTTTGTGTTTTTTTACACATGAATTGTTATAACTCCGGAAAAAAATTCATTTTTACACCAGATTTGATACTCTGCGTACGAGCACATTCTGAGGCCACACAAAAAAAAAAATTATGCTTGCACCACTAGTTGGCCTTATAATTGAACAAAACCTTTGATATTAAGCCAGCCCTATGGTCATACAACGGTTTCTTCACTAAACTAAAGTGTATAGTCATAAAACTAGCTAGATGTAACACAGTTATGACCTGATGTTGCATGCACAATTTTGTCATTGCGCCACCTAGTGGTTTTGACATAGGAAAATTTCATTTTTGGCCTAAAACTACTACAACAGTATGTCTAAAACCATGAGTCATTATGGGTTATTCCTTTCATGGCTTGGAGTATAATTATTGGTGGATGCCAATTCACTCCCTAGCAACCAATGAGAATACCTTATCAACCGTTTCTTTAAGAGCTATATCCTTGCATCAGAACATCATAGTGACATGGGGGTGGGCTCTTTTGACTCATTAACACCTCTGTAGCATTTTGTGACCTGAGTTTTGCCACTCAAATCAGTCGACCACTAAGAGCCTTTTTACACCTGGTCACATCAAGTGTTTTCTCCGATCAGATAGCTATATGGTTTATTAAAACCATTCCTTTTACATTTGCAAAATGCAAATACACTATTCATTACTTCGCCTTAAAAAAACTCAAGATTATGCTTATACAACAAAAGGCAGCACTTACTATATGTTGGGCAAAGGCACTTGCTGGAGCGCACATTACAGAGCAATAATTAACAGGTCTGACAGAGAAAAGTGCTTCACAAAATCTCAAAGTTTTATTTCTTTGTTTTATATATAAACGAGTTTGTCATTGGCCTATTTTATTGGTAGGGCTGTCACTTTTGTGAAAAAATCATTTTCGGTTTTTAATATATAAGTGTTCATTGAATCGATTGTAAAATCGATTTTCCATGTCTAAAAAGACGTTTCCATTTTCAACGCCAAATAACAGACAAATGTAAAGAGAGCACCTGAAACGCACAAGTCAGCAATATTTCTTATTCATTGTCATTAAGTTTCGTGCAGAATAAAAAACGGCAACAGTAGTGCAACATTCTCTAAAAAATATGCAGAGTGGACTGCTGCCATAAATGAAAAACATTACTGCAGGCTTCAACCGGCTGCTTTTATGATTTTGGCAATTCAAAAATGATTTTAAATAATGATTCGATCCATTTCAAACAAATGTTCAAAAATGAAACTTTAAATAGACTTACTTGAAGTTGAGAACATGCTGTGTATTTTTTAATTAAACGTTTACCGACACATAGGCGGCACTAGGCAGGCATAATGAAATGCGCAAAAAGACTAGGGCCATTACAAATTATTGGTCAGGAAAACAAGTCGATCAACATTTTAGGGGTCAAGAGCAGAGCGCTTTTCATTCACTATATTTCCATCTGTTGAGAAGACGCACTCCGACGGCACTGAAGTCCCAGGGAAACTCGGGTACTTCGTTGCCAGCTGCGTATTTTGTACTGCCAATCTTCCATCACAAAAGCGGGTTGCTGTCAGCTCGCAAGGGTGGCTCCTTGTCATAACTCATCATCTCATGTAAGGTCACAATTTCGACGCTCTCTCGTGTTGCACAGGTTTATTGACGTTGTCCTCCATTTTCTTTGCAAAACACTAGATGCAGCGATTGAAACCGTGTCTAGGTGCGTAAAATTGCTGGGTATTTTCTGTCTAGCTTTCGCACACCTAATGCACTTTCGGAATTATTTATTTTCTTTTTCTGCTCTTGTTTGTGAGTTTTGTTACATCTATATTTTTAACTGTTTAATTCTTTTAAAATTAATTGTGTACATATTTGGTTAAAATCGATTGCCTATTTTCGTTTTCGACACTTTTTTTGGTTGGTCCGATCGATTGTGCAATCGATTTTCGAACGAAAAGTGACAGCCCTATTTATTGGTTCTAGAAAGTTTTTACCCCATTGTCGAACGAGCGTGTCGTCTTTGCTTGTTTGCCTCTCTCCCAGCTAGGAGTAAAGTGCTGACATGTGTGTCAACCAGATGCATTCACACTTGTCCAGTTTCGTCAAAAATGCGTCCCAGACCACCTCCTGAAGTGGTTTGAGCGATCAGATTTAAATCCGTCTTTTCGGATTTTCTGAGTGTAATTTATACTTGGTATTTTTTACGATTGGAAGAAAGCAAGTGACCAGGTGTAAAAAGGCTCTAAAAGGGACACTCAACTTTTTTTGAAAATAGGCTCATTTTCCAGCTTCCCTTTTTACCGTTTTGAAATCCATTCAGCTGATCTCTGGGTCTGGCGGTACCACTTTTATCATAGCTTAGCATAATCCATTGAATCTGATTAGACCATTAGAATAGCACTCAAAATGACCAAAGAGTTTTGATATTTTTCCTATTTAAAACTTGACTCTTCTGTAGTTACATCGTGTACTAAGACCGACAGAAAATTAAAAGTTGTGATTTTCAAGGCAGATATGGCTAGGAACTATACTCTCATTCTGGTGTAATAATCAACGACTTTGCTGCTGTAACATGGCTGCAGCAGGCACAATATTAGGCAGTGCCCGAAAATAGTCCCCTGATATTGAAAGTTACCAAGGAGTAACATTGCGGTGTAACAACAGAAGAGTTCATTTTAAATAGGAAAAATATCAAAACTCTGGACATTTTTGAACGTGATGGTTATTATCTAATCAAATTCAATGGATTATGCTAAGCTAAGTGGTAGCACCAGACCCGGAGATCGGCTGAATGGATTCCAAAACTGTAAAAATCAAGTGCTTAACTCTAGTGGAGCTGGAAAATTAGCATATTTAAAAAAAATAAGTCTTGAGTGTCCCTTTTAATAAAAACCTACATTGGCTTCTCCAATTGCTGCAAATTCCATTTATCTTAATGATATTTGGCACCAATTTATCAAAAACTTATATATTGTTCTCTTTGATTCGTGGGTGTAAACTGTGATTTTCGCAGTTTACACCAACCCCTGTGTTTATTTACGAGTGTTTCATGTGATGCTAAATTCATAACTTTGGATGGAAATCAAAGCTGACAGCTGTCTCTAGCTTTAGTCAGAGCCTCAGGCTTACTGCTGTAGACACCTGTAGTGTTTGATTCATTCACTCCACTATTTGATCATGGAACCGTGTAACATAATTTACAGAAAATTACTGTATGCGCACGGTAACCATGTGAAACATTCAGGGGGGAAATTCACTAAGAATGATTCACACCCGCTGATAGCGTCATTTATTTAAACAAATTGTCTGTGTTGTTTTAGGACCAAATTCACTAAAGGATTTAGGCACAACACACCCACACCTAAGTAGCATTGATTACAGTTTACATTGGGGAATTCTCCATCTTTACACCGATTCAGACTTCTAGACTGTTGGATGCAGTAAAGTGCATTGATGTGATGAACATAAACATACATTGCACTCCTGGCACAATTTTCAGGATTCCCACTCTAAGTCAAATGTCAATATCCTTGACTTTCACTGACTAAAAAGCTGAATTTCCATGACCTATGTCCGGGATGCCTTAAGCCTGGATAATGTAGTTTATACCATGAGCTTATAAAAATGTAGCTTAAATGCCTAAAATAAATAAACGCTGCCAATAAACAGCTGTTTAAATATAGTTAGCAGAGACTTGGACCCGAAATGGTATTCCTTACGTCACAAGTTAACAAGCGGATTACATACTGATAAATGGAAACTAAAATTTAAAGCAACAAACAAAAATCCCTGATATTCCATGACATGAACAAAAAACACAAAATTCCCTGACTTTCAATGTATGGAAAAGACCCTTTAAAATATGGATATTCCATAAAGGATGGATATTTATTTGTAAACATTTCATTTAATCTCAGCCGACTTCCGAATGAGCCTTATTTACTGAAGTTGAAAACTGAAATACTACATGCTAAAACTCTTGGGTAAGATACAGGCACAGGAAAACAATAAAAACAACTGTGACTAGCAGAGGATTAACACAGCTCTGTCAATGTTCTTGTTACGCCGTCACAGTCGCTCATTCACTTTTCATTATGATATCATAATAGCCTCACTCTGTTTTCTGCTGTGTGTCAGTTCACAGCTCATATGTTATGGTTAACAATAACTTGATCCATATTTGGTATAGATCTCTAATGATGTGCCGCATCTCTTCTGTTTTCTTGAATTAACACTGATGTTGCCACTCGTCTGTGCTATTAAAGACGCTTATTTTAAATGTCTGGGGGAAAGATGGGGAGGTGATACAGTTTTTTCAGGGAATAATGTTAAAAACACCTATGCCATCCTTTATCCAAAAAATAGCAAACAGAGTACTGCTCTCAAGAAAAAAGTTTTTTATTTATTGCTAATTAGCAGATATGCATCCATTTTAAAGGTTTTAAGGTGCTTTAAACAATTCAGTACCACTTTAAAATAAGGTTTCATTTGTTAAAATGAGTTAATGCATTAGATAGCATTACTTAATTCATTACATAACAATGAACAATACTTCTGCAGCATTTATTCAACTAAGTTCATGTTTATTTCAGCATTTACTAATATTTTTTAGAAGTCATAAATGTTAGCAATAGTTCATGCACATTTAAATGACTGTATGTTTTGGCATTAACTTACATGTATAAAGATTAATAGATGTTGGAAAAACTGTATAGCTGCACCTGTAATGTTCCTGTTATCACTAAAATAGGTGTCCACAAAATGTACATTGCACTTTTAAGATTGTGACCCACTTGCTGATTTTAACCACTTATTTTTATGTGAGTTTGTGTGTCTGTTATTAGGTGAAAATTTAAAGCATCACAGATGTACTTTTTTGCTAAAGTAAGAGCCCTTCTGGTACTGCATTACTCTGAACCTCTGTGAATGATGAACAGTTCTGAAAATCTTTAAAGGATTATAGGTGGGGCTCTTATAAAACGTTTTTTTAATACCATATGACTTTCCTAATTTCATTAGACATAACAGACAAAATGTTCTGGACTAACAGACTGAGTCACTATTTACTTCTTTCGCATCATTTAAATTTAATTTACCAGAATGAAAGTGAATGGTGACTACGATTTAGTCCCGAACATTAAATGTGAAGTTTAATGCTTAACTTTTTTAGCTGCAGTTAGTGTGTTACGTTGCTGTTTGAGTATAAACAACATCTGAAAAGTTACAACGCTCAAAGTTCAATGATATTTGCTTTAACAGAAATCACTTCTAAAAACTACAGCGAACAGCTGGATTGCCTAAAACTAAGCCTCGGCTTGGGTTAGTGACATCACAAAGCCCAAAATTTACATAAACCTTGTCCCTAGGGACATGCAGCAAAGCCTTTCGAAACAGCCAATCGCAACACACTGGGACAGCTAATCAATCTGAGCATATTGAGTATTTCTGAGGGAGGGGCTTCATAGACTCTAGAACTAAACAGCCTCTTTAAATGAAGATGGAAACAGCGGTGCAAAATTAAGGAAAAATATATAAAAAATAATGCTTTAATTTTATATTAAGCTTAAACAAATTTACAGTGTACACCATAAACACAATTTTAAGCTTTACAGTTATATAGCAATAGAGCAACAACAGGTCGTGTGATAACAGAATGTAAGGTGAACATAAGTCTATGTGAACTATCCCGTTAATCTTATATATTCATCATTTGGTCATACTAATATTTTACATGTTTCTGTAGCACACCTGGACAAACACAATAAAAGAAGAGTGTTTTTAACAGCAGGTTTTTCACGCTTTATAGATTTATAATGACCAGCTGCTCCAGACATTAAAAACATCCGCTAAGGACCTATAGCCCTATAAATATAGCCTATAAATATTTGTACATACACAAACACAAGAGCAAGCCAACATTAACGCACACACACAAACAGGTGTCAAAAAAACAAGGTAAGAGTGAGAGACGGGGCAGGTGTATGCATTTTTATAAATGTATGCGTCTGTGAGTGGTCTTACCCGTGTGTGTGTACGTATATGCATCTTAAGACCGTCATTCTTGCTGAAGGCTTTGTCACAGTATGGACACTGATACGGCCGTTCACCTAAAGTCACACAAACACACAAACATCAGATCTTCACAACATAACAACTGACAAAATACAGACATTTAGTTCATGTGAACAAACCAAATTATTGACATGAGAATAAACATTTGTGATGAATTGATACAGGGTGCTTGATTGATTTACACGTTGATTGATTTAAAATGTATTTAAAATAAATATTAGTATGGGCAGAATACAAAAAGAAAGCTTTTGAAATATACAGAATATATGGTATTAACTATTAGTAGACTATGAGACAGAATTGCAGATATTTACAACAAATAAGATTTGTTGCTCAGATATGATGCCATGAAAGCCACTAACATTAGTGATCGGGAAATAAAATAACTTCTTAACCTCATCACAATGCTGTCTGGCCATAATTACACAAAACAAAAAATAAAGAAACAAACCTAAATCATTCCCATTTTAATCAATTGGTTTTCCCCAAAAATAATGTGATTTAAAAATAAATAATGTATATATTAACTGCTATTCAGTTTATTTGTTATAAATGTATAGTTATATTATTACACGCCAATGACTTTAAGGTTTTGTAGTAACGAAGCCATTTGGCTCTCAGGTCAGTGGAACAGCGGGCAGGTTTTGTAAAATCCTCCACAGATCCTATGCCTGATCATTTTGGTGGAAAAGGAAAATGAATGTTTTAATTGGTGGTGAAAACAATTTCCGCATTATGAAAACACAAATGTTCCTAACACTGCTGAGATCAAAGCTCTAAATTTCTTGATGCCAGACATAACTCGGGTTTGGAACCGGGCACCTGGCACAGAACTGCCCTGCCTTGCCCTGTACTAAAGGCTCCAGTATGTTGCCGTGTTGTGGAATTTACCACAAAAGCAGTTCCAGGACCAATTATGCCACTGATCACATTCAAAAATTGGCCTGGCTGTCACATCCCTATTTTTCCTATTGCAATTGTATGAGGGTATACCACTGCCTTGTAAGGGGGTGTCTACAGTACACCAAGGCATTTATGCCGGTGTATGTTGCAATAGCTTCTAATGAATGCACTGCACTTTTCAAAAACACAGCACCTGGGTTTTTTTTCTACGTTGAGCGCCCGTTCTCTGCAGTTTTTCCGCACTCACCGCTGAGCACCGAGAGTTAAAAAATTTTCAACTTTGGGTGAAACGCTCAGCTGGTCAATGTCACTTCTCACTCACCGTCCAATCACAATTGGGGGAGGGACAAATATCACAACAATCAACCGGTGCATCATTCAACAACTGATAAACACACCAGAAATATCATAACAACCAATGCGCTTAGCTAAAAAAAACGCTGGCAAGAGCCCATAGTCGGCATCCGCCTGGCATTCTCGGACATGTTTAAATGCTTTGGTGTACATGCCCCCTAAGCCTTATATTTTTTTAAGAATTTGTTCCAATTCTTTGACGACAAATACCTTTTGTACACTCTTAAAACGAATGTGTTAAATTAACACATCTTGTGTCTAGTTAAGGACAACACATCTAGTGTGTTGTCCTTAATTTAACACATCTCTGTGTTATTTTTGGAACAACACACGTTGTGTTGTTTTAACACATCTTGTGTTGTCCCTTTTATTTTTTATGAACTTAAATGACACATAATGTGTTAAAAACAACACATAATGTGTTAAATATTTTAACACAAAATAATGTGTTAAAATTAACACATCCTGGATGTGTTAATTTTAACACACTGTTTTGTGTTAAACTATTTAACACATTATGTGTTATTTTTAACACATTATGTGTCATTTCGTGTTGATTTTGAGTTCATATAAATAAAAGGGACAACACAAGATGTGTTAAAATAACACAAAGTGTGTTGTTCCAAAAATAACACAGAGATGTGTTAAATTAAGGACAACACACTAGATGTGTTGTCCTTAACTAGACACAAGATGTGTTAATTTAACACATTTTTTTTAAGAGTGTAGCTGAGGATCAAGTACAGTTAACTGTGGATTCATGAAAGCAACTGCATATTGATTTTACAATCAGATATGTATTCATTTAAAAAGAGCAGGCTTGAATCTTTTCTCTGCAATGAAAGTCAGGAAAATAAAGAATATAGATATATACGGGTTGATCTCTGCCTATTTGAAGTCTGGAATAATGTGTCTACAAGGAATATAAAATATAAACCACAATTCCGAATCAATACTCTATGCTCTATCCTTAGGATACCGCTCTTCCTCTCCAGTAAAGTAAAACCAAATACACAAGGACTCTGGGAACTCTATCTCCCTCATCTTGAACCAAAGTGACCTCAAGTGGGCGGGGTCAGTTTAGCCCCACCCTCCCTGGATCAAAGCATCGCTGGACTGAATTGGAGAGATGCTATCGGAGCGTGCTCGGTATCACCACAAAGGCCGGGGTGACAAGCTGTCAATCAAGCAGTGGACAAACACGTGGGTCTGTTTTAGATAAAACTGATCCAGGATGCAGATAGCAGGCCAGTTCTGATTAGACTGCTGTGGTATCATACATGTACGGCTACAATGGAAGCTCAGTTCAGTCCTTCAAATGTTGTTTCGCCTAAAAGCACCACTATGTAACAGAACAGTAACAGTGAATAAGAGACATGGGGCTGGATTTATGAACACCTAAATAAACCATCATTTTGTTGTTAAATAACGACTGTCGGGATTTACCAAATTAGCACCGAAAAGATGTGGTCTAGTTATTTTTGCGACTGACCTTATTGCATATGCATTTTTAGGAGGTTCAGACACAATATTTATGGGAGGAGATTATTTAAATGATTCACGCAACGTGATTTACAAATGTTTGCGTGTGTGATATTACTGGGATTTGCTCCATTATCGGCAAAATAAATTTTTCTTCAATTAATTTGTGCTTGAAATGGCTGCAATTATTGCTAAAAAAAAGAGGCATCACAGAGAGCAGAGAACGCTTGATACAATGCAGACAATTGTTTTAACACGTAACACATTTATTTGAAATGCCAGAAAAGCATATTATTCAAAAATATTGTTTGCCAAGCCATGTAATTTTTTATTTGCTGAAGAAAATTAAATAGGAGTCACTACACTGTAAAAAATACTTTGCTGCCTTAAAATTTTTTGTTGAATCAACTCGGATTTACAAGTCATTTCAACTTACTATTACTTATCTTGACTAGAGATGAGTTGTTATAACTACAGTTGAGTTGTTATAACTAAAATTAAGTTAACTTTTCTCAACTATATTTTATAAGTTGTGACAACTTACCTCTGTTGACATGACTTGTAAATCTGAGTTGATTTAACAAAAAAATTGAAGGCAGCAAAGAATTTTTTACAGTGTAGGAGAAGTCACACAATACCAGACGTTTCAAAAGTTCTTGTAAAAATTCATTTTTGTCGTCCAGTTGTTTACAGCGTACTTTTTTAGTAAATAAGCTGCAGATCTTCCCACTTCTATCTGCGCTTTTTGAAATTATGCTTTAATGCTAATTTGCCCTGTTTAGTAAATCTGGCCCATAATCTGTATCACTTTACAATGCAAGGTGCATGCAATAAATATAGTAACACTAAATTGTATCACTATCAAAACAGTGTCTGTGCAATTAAAACAGATATGCTATTATTCCGGTGGCTAGCTACAGTACCATTAGAACCATTAGGTTGCTCAGCAAGAATCTCCTCAAACCACTGTTCTGCCATGACTGTAACTGACCTAAAAGAAAACTGACCACAGAAGCCTATTTGCGCAAATGTCTGATGCACTGCACCAACCATGCTTAAATTTTGAACTGCAACATGGAAGATTACAAAGCAATAATGCAAAAAAATAAAATACCGTAGCTGGAACAGTCCACGTTCACTGTAAAGTTTGAGGTCGTACGCATACTAAGTTTGCCGACCACTGTTGTAGACAGATACATTACAGTGTGTGTTCTATTATCACAATATTCTCCATTATGTGGGCAGACAAAGTTGTTCTTCAAAAGATCTTTTAGACAAAACTGCTTTTTGCCATCGCTTCTGTTGCTCTTTCTTGTTGTGTCAGAAGTTTGAAAAATATGGAAAATATCAAGCTCACGTAAGATCTGCCTTTTCCACCCATAGCTAGAAGAAAGCTAAGAGAAGTCCATGCACGTGAAACAAAGCTCTGTTCTCATTACAGGCCTTTCTGGGCTAATGAAATAAGGGTTTTCTGGATAGAGAATGACTCCCTTTGGAATAGGTAATGCGCCTGGCAACTGGGGCAGCCCCATTGAGAAATGTAAAAAGGCAAAACATAACTTAATAATACTGCCTTAAGAGAGATGCCAATTGCTGCATTCCTGCGTGTGTGCGTCCTGATTACGCAACAATCTATTTTCTAATTCGCTTTCTTGTAAATGCAATTTCTTGAGGGAATAATTGTTGGATTTGAAAAACGTTACGTAGTTTAATTAGATAAACGAAGAGATTGGCGAGGAAAACTTTTTTGCTGCCCTTTGAATAATAAGGTTAATTAGCTCAGCTTCAGGGGGAATGCACAAGTAAGATGTTCATTAAACATGAGACCGCTCTCCGACTGAGTACTTCATATGATCTATTACAACGGTGGGCTTTGCTCATATCTTCCTAATCTTGCTGTACAGCACAGGGCAAACACAAAACTGTAATACAAACAAGCATATTTCTGCCATCCACATCTTCTAAAGGCTAATTCACACTAATCTGACAAACACAGCTGTTAAATGAACAAATGTGTTGGCATTTGTCTGTTTCTCAGATCAGTGTGATTTAACCTTAAAGAAACATTCTGTTGGAGGATCTAACCCGCTGCATATTTCAATAAAAGGTAACCGGTCTCTGAATGATACACAGCTGCAATCTGAACAACTGTACTTTTTGCAGATGCATGTTTGTACTATCTTTACATCAAACAGCACATTCCCATCTACCTCTCAAAGCTCATGTGGTATCCTCCTTTGGTTTTGGTGTCAATTTTCTGAGAATAGTCCTGGCATCAGGAAACATCTTGTTCACACGTTGTGGAGATGTTGGTGTTTTTTAAACCTAGAATCTCAGAGTCTGTTTTCAGGTCATCATGTTGACAAACAAGAAAATGTGCTTCACAGATGTGCTTTGGTGCATCATGATGTTTAGTTTATGTAACAAGTAGGACATTAGGTTAAAGTGCCTTTTTTGCCTGGAGGACCTCTGTGGAATACATTAGAAGTGGGATCCAACAAGAAAGTGTTTAGCGCTGAATCTTGGGTTGAGGGATTTGAGCATCTGTCAAGTCTGTAGAACACAGATTAGCTTGTGTTCTTAGTGAGGAGGTCCATTCCTTACATCTCTGGCTAAAGTCTAATGCATAACTATTTCACAGTCTCCATATCAAGTATGTCAGCTCTCCATCCCTGTCTAATCTCATGCAAACATGTCTTGTGTGGAGAAAGTCACTACTCACATTTCAAAGTGATTTTGGTAATCACCAATAATGTTAGTTTAGAGCAGCTGTGAGACAAACCTTCATTGGGTGCTAGTCCAATAAGTTTGATAAGCACTGCACATAATTCCATTAGATTTACTTATTTGGTCACCGTGTAGCTTCTTGCTCTTTTGTAGCAACTTTGTTGGTGCCTTGTACCATTTAATGGTGTGTTAATTAAAAAAGTTGAAATACAAAGCTTTAGTTCCAGGTGTTGTACACCATTAAGGTGCTTAAAGAGCAAAAACCTGTTCTGTGTGAGCTAGATATGTAAAATGCTCTCCATTTAGAGTGGTCCAAAATAAACTGGACACCATTAACGGAACTTCATCTGCTAAAACAATCATCACTATGAACATTGTTCATCCGATTCATCCGATTATTGAAACTAACTTCTAACCTTCTGTACTTGCTTGTGGAAGGTAACCAGCCGTTGCGTTTATGAAGCAATTGGGACTTTCTGATGAAGGAGAGACCCAAGCTACATACAGAGACTAAAATATGACAGAATAAAACGCAATCTAGAGCAGCGCAAAGTAGTTCAGGGTTGCAAATAAGCAGAGCTGTTGATCCTCAGGTGCGGGTCATCTTCTAACACCTGATAAGCTTGAGTTTAGCACCACAGACATCACAGCTGAAGATTCGGAGTGTGAAATCCCAGCTAACAAAGCCATAGTACACGGAAAAGAACCAGGGGACAAAAAATGAAGGTTTACAAGAAGTTTTGAAACGCCTGGTATTGTGTAACTTCTCATAGTGACTCCTCTTATTTCCTCCAGCAAATAAAAAATAACATGGATTGGCAAACAATATTTTTTAATAAAACGTTCCTCTGGCATTCCAGATAAACTGTTATGTGTTATAAAATCCTCTGCATTGTACCATCAGTGCTGCCTCTTCTATCAGCCACAATTGTGACATTTCAAGCGCAAACTGATTTAAGGCATGCTTTCTTCTGCGTTAAAATAGTTCCCATAAATTTTGCGTCTGAAAGGGAAGCTCGGAAATGCATATGCAATAAGGTCAGTCGCAAATATAACTAGACCACCCCATTTCAGTGCTAACTATTCACTGCGTGTTTTTAGTAAATCCCAACAGTTGTTATTTAACGCTAAAATGATGGTTTGCTCTGGTGCAAGCTGTTAGTAAATTTGGCCCTAGGACTCTTTTGACTTGAGTCATTATGCAACCACCCAACAACAACTCAGAACACCTTAGAAACCACTTAGCAAAGCCTTGTGCCATTCCATCATGGTGCAGAGTTTTGCTCGGGAACTCTCCGCTTACAGTACATTTCCTCTGGAAAAACCTAGGTGTTATTTTGATTTAACCATGTCAACAGGGAATCACTATCTGAGACCCTGACGTTTTTGTGTAAAGAAAGGAGGCTAACTGATTTAGCATGTGTTGTAACAAAACACCGTCTTTGTGTGACCCGAGAGTCTCTGCGCTCTTTCCAGATCCCTGGCGGTCCTCTGTGGCCCCAGACACCCCCGTCTGCTAATCGATCCGTTTGGCACCCCCCTCGTGTGAGTAAGTGTGTGTGTGTCTGGTGAACAGATGGTTGTCCCCGTCACATGGCGAGCATTGTGCTGGTGTTACATGGAGATCTTTGTAGCTCAGAGCCTTCGGTATGAAATATATTAAGCCTGTCCATCACAGACTCAATCCTGGCTTCCTCTTTCTCCATATAACATCCGAAATGGACACACATAGGCAGGTTAACACATTCATACACACACACACACACTGTAAATCTAGGCCGGAATGCCGCCGGGTACGGACTAGAAGTCTGAAATGGTGCTGTAATACAATATTGATCGTTTCTGACCAATAAGCGATTGACTTTGATCAGTCACAGACACACCCAATAACTTCACACTTGACCTGTTGATTACTGACAGACCTCTAAAATTAATCCAGAGGCCGCCATATGGGCTTAAATGTTACCATGTTTTTACTGTATTCAATACACATGCAGTTCTGCATGCAACCCAAGAGAGAGACAACCAGTTGGACAGTGAGGTCCACTAGTCAGTTTATTTTGATTTTTTGCTTTAGTATTTTTAGCTTTCTAGAAATAATGCTTCAACAGCAATGCTTTAACTGATAGATTACCAGGATACTAAAACCCTATATAAACCCTGTCATCAGAACACTTGATTGTTAAATGTTGACATAAAAAATTAATTGTGGACTCTGGTTTCACGCCATGAACTTTAGATTACTATTGCACTCCATCTAGCTCCTCTTTGCTTCCAACACTGTCATCGATGCAATTAACATAGGGAAATATAGTAACCGAGGGGAAAAAATAATGTCCAAAAACATCTTGAATCTAAATTTAAGTAGGAAAAGTTGTTGTTGGGGTCCAAAGGCATGCAGCCCAGTAGAGATGTTTATATCACAACTACGCACACACAGTGTTACAGGACTGGATGGCTTTCACGTTCCAGATGTGGATGGATGATGTGTGTGTGATTGTCTAACTGAGCACTGTTAGACTACTGTGAGGACACAGACTCCAACAGCGAGAACATCCCAAAGTATTACCCATCACTATAAACACACACACACACGCTTCATAAATATGTCACTCCAATCCTGAGATGGTACAGTTTTATGTCTCCAGGGTTTAATTCCTTTTTTGGAATGTAAATCAAGTGAAACCTTATCTTAAATCAATTGAAACCATTTTGACTTTGTTTCCTACAATAAAGCTAAAAACCAGTGCACCCCTACTGCTGAAAATTGCATTAAGCCTGCCAATCAGATTGGAATCGGACTGGATTTTGGGAAAGCTCTTGGAAGTCTTCATGCAGTAGCCTGTTGCAGCATTTAGATTGACATTAATGAAACTCCATCTGTGGTTTGAAAAGGGTTCTAAACCTACCTGTAACACCAAGCAAAACAAAATATTTCCAGAATTGAATAGTTGGATTTGGGGGCACAACTTTTTAAGTAATTAGGCTGTATCAGGGTCATGTCCACCGCACACAAACCAGACATGTTTCTTGGTGATTGATTTTTATTTATTGATTTACAAGACAAATGTGACCTTGTCTGTAAAAACTATAAAATCTTTAAGCATTAAATTAGCATTTATTTTTCCTGTCATGATAATTTCTTCCTACCGTTAAAAATAGCATGAATAAACGTAACTCTACAGCCTTGCCTCATTTAGTATATAAAGATCTACGAATATACAAGTCCCCACCTGTATTCAATACAGTGTTTTTACAGTATGTATTTTTTTGGTGCTAATGTTAACTCTTTCACCCCCATTGACAAGATATCTCATTAATTAAGAGAAAATTTTCTTCTTTAAATATATATACATACAATAAACCAAATGAAAGAACAGACCCTCTGCTTTCAAACAAAAAAAAAAAAAAAAACGTTTCATCCTACCTTCAGTGGTTCTTTTGAAGGTAGAATGAAACGTTTTTGTTTTTTTTTTGAAAGCAGAGGGTCTGTTCTTTCATTTGGTATATTGTATGTTTATATATTTAAAGAAGAACATTTTCTGGAAGGCATTAAACTTTGGTGAAAATCATGAAAAATGCTGGCGCTGGCTGGCAACTTTTTTTTTAAACGCTAGCGGTGAAAGAGTTAACAGTAGAGGACTTCACAGGTCCACTCAGATCCAAAAACCCGAGGTCCAACCTGAGGGGGTTTGGGTCTAAAAGTTTTGCATGTGCCTCGGACACGAGTCGGGTATAATATTAGCAGCCTCAGGTCTTCGGTAATTAAAAATGAATGTGCTTTTGCCGAACGGACCCGAGAAGACCCTAACTATCTTGTGTGGGTGCATTGAGTCTTTTCCAACCTCCTCTCTGTTTGCCAAGAGTACTTGCGACATTGTGTGTCTGGCGGTAGGTTCATTTTCATTGAGCCAAGGGGTTACCTTGGTGTTGTCCACAGATAACAAGTGAAGATAAATGGAGCAGCAGGCCAAATTGGTTGCAAGGCCATCAGGGTTTTTCTTTCTGTCTGACTGGTGCGTGGGGCTGCTGACTGCACAAACGTCAGTGACATTTACATTCAGGTTCAAAAATGGCCACTTTGTCGGGTCGGACTCGGATGTAATTTTGTCGAGTTTTTCTCAGGTTTATGTTTTTCAAAAAATTACTTATGCACGTCGGGTTTAGGTAAAAGGTCATTTGGGTCATTTTGGGTCGGGTACATTTCTTTGGACCTGAGAAGACCTCTAGTTAACAGGTTAGAGCATTCACACTACACATGTGAGCAGTGCATGCACACGTCACAGAAGTAGAGCTGAAGTAGCTGTGCTGCAATCGTTTTGGCGCCTAATCTATGCAGCATCCATACACTGTAAAAAAACCAATTAATGAAATGTTGGACGGGCAAAAATATATAAGTTAAACCAATTTTTTTGTTTGAGCTAGTTGAGAAGACATATTATTTTAAGTCTAGATAAATCTGTGTTTAAAACATTAAATGAATGGTTATTTTCAAATCCAGTCAACATTCAGAATGGCTAATGTTGACTGAACTAATTAAGACAAATCAGGTAAATATGTGGACTTATGACAGCTATTTTTCCTGACAACAAAATGCTCAAAATATTACTGTTATTTGGTCACAAAATGTAATTGTAAGAGTTGTTCAGGCGTGAATGTATGTGCTTAAAGTTTAAATATGCGGTCGGTTAATAAAGATAGCTTCTATTTAAAAGTTTGCTCGGACACTTTCGGACGGAGAAGAGCTCCAGAAGAGCTCCAGAAAATCACCGGCGCTTAAGCGCTCACACCCCGCCCAGCGCGGCCTCGCTTCGGCAAGCGCATCAGAAATCGACTGCTGACTCTGATATCTCTGTGGCGTTTAAACGTGATTTAATTCATTTAAATTTCTCATACTTAACAATGAAAGGGTTATATTTTAAATCATATTTTAGGATTGCACTTAATTGATATCGCTGTTGAGTGATGTTTCATATCTTTTACATTTGTTATAACCGGACAGCATGCGAATTTGAACTTCAGAGCTGAAGGAGCGGATGGAGAAATAGTCCCAATATCATAACAATCTTAAATAAAACTTCTAAATATACCCGTGTGTGTACCCGTGTGCGCGCCTGCATGCGCGCGACCGGTGCGCGCGCGTTTTTGAATGTACAGTATGTGCGTGAGTTTTTAATTTAAAATCTCTTAATTCGGAAGGATCTGGACTGGAACACAGGTCATTTCATCTGAGATCAATCCACACGCAACAGCTGGAATCACTTACTGA
This sequence comes from Paramisgurnus dabryanus, assembly GCF_030506205.2. Classification (NCBI taxonomy): domain Eukaryota; kingdom Metazoa; phylum Chordata; class Actinopteri; order Cypriniformes; family Cobitidae; genus Paramisgurnus; species Paramisgurnus dabryanus. Next base: position 30,663,347 of record NC_133357.1, on the reverse strand, counting down.
TTCACAGGACACAAGTCATCGTCATCAGCCGTTTCCTCAAGTTCACGTCAGGTAAGTGGTTGTAAATGTTAATTTTAGACTATATTAATCGGCAAAGACGCAAATACTCGACGTTTTTTTAATGATATTTTTGTAAAGATATATTTAAAAGTGTGTTATGTTATGTGTCCGAAGTAAAGTGGAGCTATTTTAGTAAAGATAGCCTTAGGTGGTTTACCGGACAGGGTTTAGAACTCGGTCTTTATTATAATTGGGACATTTTTACAAACAAACCTTATAAAATACAATACTGGCTTGCATTTTGAGACAAAACAATAGTACGTTACTCATATGTTAAGTGATGTCAGTTATTTTAGTCAGTGATAAGCCCTGTCCGAGAAAACCGCCCAATAGTGTTTAATTATGTGTGATGTCTGAGGGAAATTTGGCCTAACGTTAACGTTATTTTAGGGAATAAAGTATTTCACAATCAAGCTTTATTATATTAAACATGTTATTTATGTATGTGTGTGTGTTTATATTCCTCTGTTTATCAAACCAGAGTGGTGATGATGCGGAGAGGCAGACCTGAAGAAAGTCTCCCAAATGGCCCTGGAGATGTTCTGACTGACTTCGGAGTGCTTTTTGGACTGTTTAATGCCCTCTATTTAGAGAAGACTTAATTCTGTATGTTCAGTCTATGATAAGTGAATAAGTGAATAAAAAGCTTTTGTTTTCATGTGACTGAAGTTAATTATTTTGTTAACAACACCAGCATAAATTATTTGATAAATAATTTTAAAATGTTATAAAAAAATCCCAAATAATAAATATTAATTGAAGTAACACACAAAACATTGAGTGAATACTTAAATTTTAATTGACAGAGTATTTGCTGTAAGTTTTTTAAGATTCAACTGATTAAAACATTTTAGTTGAATGAACTATAAAGCTAGTTGAGCAAACATACTTTTTTATATTTGAGTCAAGTTTGGGCCAACTAAAAAACATCAATCCAGGTAACACTTTGGAGACAGAAATTGAGTGAACGTAAAATTTCTGTGGAACTAGTTACTAAAAAATAATTCATTGAGCCAACAATTTATTTTTTACAGTGTACATATCTATGGCTCGAACTACTGATCCACTCCTTTAAAGAGCACCAATGGTCCGATTCACAATTCTACATTTCCTTTGGTGTGTAAGTGTGTATTAGTACATATTAACGATATGCAAAAGGTACAAACCCCAAAGTAAATGATGACGTTTACGCGATATCGTCTCTAACATAAATCTCTTTTCTTGGGCTACAACAAACACATGGATTGTGGGCAACAGTTTACTTCCTGGGATTGATGATGTAGACAAGCAGTCAGCATTGCATTGTGAGCGAATCTTTCAAACATGGTAAGGAGCGTCACATTTTCAGCTGACGTCAGAGGTATTCGGGCCAATCACAATGTACAGATTAACTGGCCAATCAGAGACGATGGGTTTTGTACAAAATCAGAGCGTTAAAGGAAGACAGGGATATCTGGAGCTACAAAAATGTACAATATGTGGAAAATAATGTGTTTTTTAAACCATAAACCACGCCAACACATTGTATTACACCAAATACACAAAATGTTGTTTTTTAGCAATGAAATAGGTGCTCTTTAACTGTGATGATGTGTTGACAATTTCAAACTGAAATTTTATGGAGAAAGTACTCCAGTTATGGTGTTGAATGATGAATTTGGACATGGTTTGTCTTAAAGCACATTAACACCATATAGACAATATAAACATGATTTTCACCACAATGTTCACTGGGACTACAATGCACTTTTGTATACTGTGACATCACAAATTGTTCTCATTTAAATAATTCCAACACAAAAGGGGGGGGGGGGGCGAAGCTTGGTTGAGGTGTTTTAATGATGTCTTCACCATGTCGAAGAGACGCTGTTTATTCCACCCCAATTCTAAACCTACTTTGTTACGTTAGATTCTGTTAATTAGGTAATTCTGTAGTGATCTCCCCCTATGCCTTAAGTTTAATTTACAGTTGTGCGTAGGTTCTATGCTGTAGCTACGCCATAGGTTATGTGTAGGCTGTTCTACGCGGACTGCAATCACTGTAATTGGTCCACTAAAACCCCTCCCGTCAGGTATTTCTTCATAGGTAAGAATAAAATTGGCCAAGTTGACAAGTAAATTAACTCAAACTGCAACAAAAGTCTCTGTCTATTTACATCTTTACCTATCACTGCTTGTCTTCTCAAAACATGGATAGTGCCTACTAGCGGTCTGCATGTGTAATTGCACGTCAACGTAGATGATGACGCAGAAGTATATGAAAACCTACACATTTTTTGAGGCTATGTCGTAAGAACTATGCACAACTATAATATGCCCTTTAATAAGCCCTTCAAAGACTTTATCATCCGCTGTGAAAGCTATTCTGTATACTACATTGATATTTTGTGCGTGTGTGGTTCTAATTTTGGAATGATTTATAACATTGCACCTGAAATGTGTATGATAACAAAATAAAAAAACGTACATGTCATACAAAATGTATCCCATGTAATACGAACTATTAATTACAGAAAATGTCAACAAAATGTCAAACTACATAAAAAAACATACCACAGGGAAACGTCCCGTTTAGTCGTGCTTGTGTAACTGGTCTTAACCAAAATCATGATTATGGAAAAGGGTGGTTCATTTCTATTACACATTCTAAGTGGGGGACCAATCACAACAGACTGGGCTAGCATGACCAATCAAGAGCCCACAGTAATAATGCATTATAGAAAGACTGGGAAGAGAGGCTGCAATAATGTAAAATGTCTAAAAATAATGTATTTTTTAACAATCCAACATGAACACATATTCTACTACACGCCAAAATGCATAATACGTACTCTTTAAAAAGAAAATAAATAATATAAATGTAATGTAATATAAATGTTAATATAAATTTACTAGTCAAAAATCAACAACTTGTTAGGTATTCTGAGCAACGACTAATTGAAATACCACATTCAATAGCTAATTACCCACAACAAATTTAAAGTAAAAAAGTAAATGAATGAAACAAAAAAGTAGCAAAAAAAAAACTGGGAGGAAAACCAAAGGAGGTTTAGCAAGATTTTGACTCTAGTTATTGATGGAGATATGTTTTGCGTCACTTTCACGTATAACATAACTGACCTCATGACTGAGCTACATTCACCATGTACCAGACTAATGCAGTCTGATCTGTCTTAATGTCAAATGAACAGGCTTTTCCACACACACACACCTGACACATTCTGGTTCTATAGGTCATTCAGTATTCTGTAAATGAGATGCTAAACTAGGGCAAAATTAAGCTTCTCTAAGGCCTTGACAACCCACATGATGTCATTCAGCCCTGCACATTCCGTAAGTGTTTCCTTTAGGTCCTCCTGCGTTCCCCCTGCCAACAGCACCACGCTGATTCTGCAGCGCGTGCAAACTAAGGCACACATCCATGCAAACAGAAAACCCATTCATGCTTGGATTTGTTTGGACAGTGTTTTTACTGGGACCTTTAAAAGAAAACATCAATTCGGCCTTAAAACAGCCCTGTATCCATTCACTTTGATGTTTTGCGCTTTGTAGCTTTTAAATACAGTGAGTACTGTGTTTTATTACGAGTGTAATGTCTTTTGTGATTGATATGAGATCTGTTTTCGTGCTGATGTTAAATGAGGACTTTAAGCCTCATAAAGACTTGGATAACTGGCTGTGGTCAAATTCTACCCAACAACTTAATTTGACGCAGAGTTGTTGTAAAATCTACCACATGTTACACTTTTCCTAATTTTCAACAGTATCATTTTCAGGGACTCTTCAGATGATGATTAAAGGGTCATGAAACACTGCCTCATGACCTTATGCAACTTAAATGGGCCTGGACGCTGTGAGAAGAATGGCAAGGCGTGGGCAGGTCATATGATATAACAGGCTATTTAGTGTAACAAATATTAATATTTACTAAGAATAGCAGGATTACAGAAATAATTAAACTGAATATAATATTTTATTTAAACAAAGTTCAAGTAAAACTGTTATAGTTGAAATCATAGCGTGTTTAAAGATAAGGAAAAGTCTTTAGGACATGGTACCGCATGCTTGCCTAGATGCAAACTGCCTTCATGATCAAAGTCAAAGTCAACCTGCCTCTCGAAGCTTTCCCAAACAAATTCGTAGTTGATGGCAAAACAGATGCCCACAGACAAGCCAAGCCGGCATCCCAGTTTGCCTGCTTATACTATTCCCTAAAAGTATGTACAGTGTTTGTTATGGAAAAGTGTAGACATTTCAGTGCATTAAAAGAGATATTAAATTTAATTTTGACTACTACTTAGTACTGGTAGGGCGAGTCTAGCCCTGACAGCATCGTGGGGGAAATCAACCAACGTATTGACACTGTTTCCCCACATAAATACTGTGGTCTTCTCATTGGATAACTATAGAGCCTTGCCACGTCACAGCCTGTGACGTTTACACAATATGGAATTTAAACCTGAAAGACAAAAATATCACAAAAAGCTCAAAATTAAGTAGTTTTTTTTTTGTAGTGTTAAATGAATATTTAAAGACATAAAAATAAAGCATGGTATGCTGTGTTACAATGGCCTTATTGCCAAATAGCTTTACTGGGAAACAGGTGTTCATTGGAACAACCCGGGACTTTAAGGGGCTTATTGCTTTAATAAATACTGGCTGCATTCTAAGACCAATTGCATCACAGCAACGCGACTAAAGGTCAGTAGGCTGTCCAAATTCGAAGGCTGTTTAAAATGCGACCTCAGAATGCATCCTTCTTTAATGAATGGATAGAACAATGGTTCCATCACAGCCTAGGCTATCCTGAGATTCATTGTGTGCCTGCAATGCGCTCAATATTAAAAAATTAAAACCTTTGTTAAATAAAAGTTTGTATTTAGCAGAAAAAAAGGTTCTTGTCACTGTTTTAGTATTATAAGTTATGTTTTGTATTAATATCATTCAATGTATGTTGTGTATATTTCTAAGGTTGATTAATTTGATATACTGGTGGTTAGTTTAATCTACATCAATGTGTCATATTTTCTGGTTCCGTATTTATTTCAATAGGTCAGAAACCTCTTCGCTGTGTCGCACTTACAGGTGTGGTGGGTGCGTACAGCTGACAATGCTATTAATGGATCCTTCAAAGACTAGACCGTCTTATTTTAAGTTCTCTTTATGGACTTCAGAGGCTTCAAAGGCTGCTCGCCTTCTGATGTCGCGTCCTTAGGGGCCGTTCACATGTTGCACCTAAAAACGCATGCGAAAAAGTTTGTGCAGTTGCTCGTGCAGTGGCGCTCCTGAGGCATCTGTCAGTGAAACGCAATTAGGAGCTGCTCCTCCATTTTTCTGCTGAGGTTTCAAAGTAACGGAAAAGGTGAGGAAGCTGATTGGTTGGTTCTTGTCACATGACCTGCGTTGCGCTTGCGGCATTTTGAAAAGTTGAGATGTTTTAACTCGATGCGGTGTGGACGTGCCTAAAAACAAGCATTCTAAGACATAACAATGAATGCTTCCATTATGAGTACGCATACCACGTGCCTACATTTAATATTACAAACTTTAGCGCGCAAAAGATGAGATATGTTAACGTCCCCTTAGAAGGTCACAGCCTTTAAATTTGGACACAGCTTTAGTCTGTAAACTGTCTATGGTTACCAAGCAACAAAGAAAGTTGACACATTGCATGAAACTGTGATCACAGATGTGCTTTATCAGCATTTTACCACAGCTTTAATCAGAACCCATCTGATCAGAATTTTTCAGTCTGAACTAGCCACTTTATTGGCAGAATAAATTATGCTAAATTTTGTTACCTTAGTAATAATTAAAAAAAAAAAATGTCATTAATTACTATTTAATTAACTAAATTGTGTGAGGTTTACAGGATACTGGATAGAACTCTGGTTATACTTTATTTTGATAGTCCACTTTATACATTCTACTAACTATAAATAACTTTGCAACTACATGTCAACTAACTTTCAATAATTTGCAGCTATATGTAAACTAACTGTCATTAGAGTATTAGTAGACTGCAAGGGTTAGGGTTAGGGAAGAGGTTTAAGTTAGTGGAATAAGTTGACAGTAAAGTTTTATTAGATATCAAGCAAAAAGTCTACTAATACTATAAAGATTGGTAACTGATTAGTAGTTGCAAAGCTACTTATAATAAGTAAAATGTCGAAATAAATTGTTCCCGCCAGCGTTTTTAAAAAGAGTTGCCAGTAAGCCAGCAATTTTTATGATTTTCACAAAAGTTTAATGCCTTCCCTCAATGTTAGTTGGTGGGGAAAGAGTTAAAATAACCAGTAGACTCTTAAACATTATTAATGGAAAGAAGACATAAATACTTGTATGATAAAATATTCATCAGGTCTGGACATTAGGTTGCATGTTAGCTGAAAAGAAGAAAATTCATAGAGCTGATTTATGATAGTGACAAAATAAAGTGGTTTTAAAGGTTTTTTGCAAACTATGCAGGCTCTGTGACAGATTACCCAGAAATCCCACAGACACCAGAGTGAGATGCATTTCGGAAAGAAAGTGACAGCCCAGTCTAACAACTGGAATCCCATGTGGCGCCTGTGCATGACATCATCAACACGGGCTCAGTAAAGATCATGCCCATCTGACTGGCACATTCAGAAGACAGCAAATCTAGCGTTCTATGCCAGGGAACACAAGTGTGACGGGTAATAAAACAAATGAAAGCAAAACTTAAAAAAAGTAAACACAGAGGTAGTATTCAAGTTTCAGACTCTTTAATCAAGCTGATCTGAGAAAGATATGGACGGGTTTAAGATTAAGTTAATCAGTAACTGGGTTTAAAAAATCATTTGAGTTTAACTAACTTTGATTTAAAAATCTTAATGAAGCTTTTTCAAGTAGGTTAAACACACAAACAATCTTGAGATTAACACTTTGAACCTGCAGACAGGCTGTCAACACCAAGCCTTAACCCCACAGGAGAGGTCAGCTGAAGGAATGACAGATAAATCCATTAGTGTTGTGCCGATAGACGATAGTATCGTGTATCGACGATCGTCCGACATATCGCCAATGGCAGGCTTTCATGGCGATAGACATGACGATAGTTGGCGAATGGTTGTTATTATCATCATCATCATAGTTTTGCATGCTTTTCCTCGCATGAGGGTTTGTGCTTCACTTTACGCGGAGAGCTTGTAGAGAGAGAGTTCCTTCTTGCACGCAGATGCACTTAATGCGCGCGTCTCGGACTCGTTCTAGCACCTAAATCCAGCGCGTGGATGAGCAGCTACGCTTCCCTCTGTCTCACATGCACGCGCTCTCGCATCTGTCCGAAGTCTAAACATAAACTGAAGTAGTAATCCTTATGTATTTGTGCGGTTTAATGCGTTTCATGCGAGCTGAGGCAAACTATTCCTTTTGTTTAAAATATAACCCGCTGCATATTGGCGCCACTCTCGCTTACGTGCAGATAGCTGCGCTCTGTCTGAACTTGAAGTCAGATAGTAATCCTGTTTATGATATGCTTTTCAAGGAGTTTTAGCAATACATCCCTCGTGTTTAAAATATGATTGTGTTCCGCTGGACCAGTGTGTTTAAAAAGGCACCTCTGAGAGCACCACTGCTTGACACGTGTAACCTTCTGCAACAGCACTAAACAAATGCATTTAATTATTTTTATGTGCGCTGCGTGTGTCTGCGCAGGTGCATGTTTTTACAGTCATTAAGTAATCGTGTTAAAAATCAGGATTATGATTTTTCCCATAATTGAGCAGCCCTATCTCTGACATTTCCTTGCACTAGAGAGGTTGTTAGCGCGCAGAGGGTTAAAACCAGCGCGTGTCCTGTTCTCGCTCTCTGGCACGCAAAGAGCGTCTGGGCTTTAATGACGCACTCAGATTAATGGCATTAGTTTTAAGAAAGATGCATTCATGACGGTGTTGCTCTTGTTCTTTTTTCCACCAATCAAGTCTTGTCATAAATGAACAAATAAATAAATGAGTAAACTACTGCCCCGCCCCCCGATACTATCGTGTATCGCCGATCTCACAGGCTGACGATAGGACGATCTCAAAATGGGGCATATCGCCCAACACTAAAATCCATTGTTGATTTCTTGGATTTGGTTTTTCAGTGCAAACAATTCCATGATTATCTATGTTTGGTTTAACTGGAGCCTTATGTTAATGTTAATTTTCTGTAATGTTAGAATTCATGTGAACAGAATGAAGAAAAAAAAGAGTTTTCTTCATTATGTTTTGTGAATCCGGCCCCTTAATTGTAAAATCTGCTTAAAATGAATACAAATCTGTGATTGTAGGCCATTAAACTATTAAATACAGCTATTATACTTTTATCAGAAAAAATTAGCAATTATTTAAGAAATAGAAAAACAAGTGATTTCAGAAGAAAGCTTTCCTGACATATTAAAAAGGCAATAAAGACAGTTACCCGCTACAGTCAAGCGTGCCGCACAAGCCCTGAAAAGTGAAGCCAAAACGTCTCGATCGCCCCCCAGTGACTGGTCCCAGTATAGGTCATAAAGCCCGCCTCCCCATGTTATTCAATGGGACTTGAGACCAACTAAAAAAATTAATTACACTTCAATTTTTCCGAAGCTGGTTTCTGTCATTTACTGTAGTTTTTATCACGCTGATGTGAATTCAAATGTTTGTTTTTAAAATAGGTTTGTGTTTAGTTAGTTATTTAATAATATAAAAACGGTGGTGTCACGTCATGATTGACAGCTGTGATATCGTGTGATATGCGCATTCTACGAGAGCGAGGGCGGGATTTTGACTTCGCGGCTTCCCTTCCTGCTCACTACTGCGCATGACTGGTCCCGAAATCGCTATTGCGCAGACTCAAGACCCAAGATGTCAGCGCCATATCGGGACACTGACGGCTTCACTTTTCACCAATGGAAGAGAGCGAACAGGCGTCGTCCATCTTTTTTTACAGTCTATGGCTACAGTAGCTGTGTCTCATTTCAGAAGGCTGCTTTCTCTGAAGGATAGGGTTGGGAACCGATAACCGGTTCTTATTCAGAACCGGTTCCGTTTTTTAAAAGGAACCGGAACCGCACGTAATTCTTAAGTTTCGGTTCTAAAAGCGGTTCTGATGCAAGGCACGTGCAAAGCGCTTATGTCTCTTACCTCATGAATATTAATTATGTTGAGCCACTGTTTAGTCACTCGCGCAACCAAATTAACGCAGCTTACCACAGAAAACACTCAGGCTCCTGAGGTAAGCTTAGTATACTTCGTGTTTAACATGTCTAAAAGTCAAAAGTGTGGATTCTAGGGCTGTTGACGGTACAGTGCGACCCGCGATGCCATGCACTTCACAAACTATGAAAAATATAAAGTACAGTCTCACCCAGCGAGATGTCTTCAAGTTCGCGTGAAAGCAAACGGACATAAGACTCAAGAGTTAATGCGCTATAAACCGATATCAGTGATGACCCGCTGGCTTGGGGGCAGAACAATGAGGTAAGATATTCTTGGTCAAGGTTGCGAAAAAGTATCAATCTGCACTACCAGTATAGCAACATGCGTTTTCAGCACTGTGCAGACATTATAACCCCAAAAAGGTTCCTCACTTGAACCGTGTTTTGTTTCACGGATGAAAGTGATAAAATAAACACGCACATAGCCGCGCCGATCCCGTGGTCACTCCGGGGATCGAGCATCACCCACCGAAATGGCCATGCACATTATGCTCAATTGCTTCACATTTCGCATCTAAAACCACGCGGAAACGTGATCGCGCCACTTTTCTCCAAAGCGCGTGGACGCTCCAAAGCGTCTGTCGTTGCTAAGTAACCTAAGCATTGCTTGATGTTGTGACGAGCAGCCTCCGGCGAAAAGAAGTCAGCGCATATGAACACGCATGTTTGTTAAGAAACTTATATCTGATCCTCATTTACATTTTTATATTTCAAAATATATGTATGCATTATATATAAGCCTATACGCATGCACATACAAAAATTATTACTTGTACAGCAGCCTTTTCAGGATATATGACAAAACAGTTGCTCCAGCATATAAATCTCAAATCATATGTTTGAGAACTACTGCTGCTATCATGTTCACTTCAACAGGTAGGATCTTACGAGGACTACAACAGGAATAAATGATATAGGCCTAGTGACTGAAAAAGTGAAAATATTAATCATTTTACATTTAAAATATTTTATCAGTGATTAATAAACACAAATTGAATTGTTTAAGTATTGTGCATTATTTTTTATTATATGGAACCGGAATGAGAAACGGAATCGTTAGGCAAAACTGGAACCGGAATCGGAAAATTTCTAACGATTCCCAACCCTACTGAAGGATGCGGTATACAAAGGATCCTCAACCTAGAATTAAACGAGACGTCCTTCCTAGGACATACGGACAGAAAAATAAACTGGAAATATCAGTTTGCTATGTCAAAACTTTTACAGCGTTGATGCGCTCTAACATCAGTTAAATAAAGGAAAATTATTTTTAAATTTGGAGTAATTTAAAAATAAGACCATTTTATGTTGTTTTAATATGTGCAATGTTTGAAGAGAAAAAGGGGGAGTGACAGAATAAAAAGAAGGACGAGGATCAATATTCGGCCAGCGTTCGCTCGCTGGCGTGAACTAAAGAAGGAGGAGGGGTTTCTGACCGATGCTGACTTGGCCATCATGCTTTTGGACTAGTAAGTAATGTTATATTTCTTGCATATATAAGTCCTGTCTGGTGCTCGAACACTATTTTTTTAAACATAAATTTTCCTGGAGGCTTCTTGGAGAGGGTACAGAGAGACTTATATCACGTGACACTTAGGTCCGTGATGCTAAAATGACGCCAGTGACACGGGCGATCTGGGTTCGATTCCCCTTTAATTTTATATAAACTTTACCCAAGCAACTTTTGGCGCTTGAAAAAATAAAACCCATGAAATTATAGTCATATGACATGCTGGAAGGCATACTTTGAGTTGTCTTCTTTTCCTTTGCGACAGTGCTGGGGCGCTTGTGGCCTCTAGGGGCGCTAGACGTAAAAAATACATGTCTAGCACCCCCTAGTGGCCAAAAAGTTATGCGGTGTGCCTTTAAAGAAACGCATTACTTCATGAATTAACTTAACTGTTTTTATTAGTTTTATATGACTTGATATAGAAAAAGGTGCCTCAGTGGTAGCCAAATTTGACAGTTGCTCACCACTGTCAAAATGCTGGAGAGACTGTGGAAAGGTGGGAGATTACGTTCATATATTCTGGGAATGCCCCAAAATACAAGCATATTGGCAGGGAGTTAAAAGGGAAATTTGTGAAATTTTAGAAAGAGATGTACCAATGCACCCAGTACTTTTTCTTCTGGAGGGATTCCCTGCAGATCAGTTTAGTAAATCCGACCTGTTTGTATTACATATATTGTTAATGGCTGCCAAAAAAATAATTACTGTGAACTGGATGAAGATATATGCACATACTGTGAAAGAATGGACACAAAGACTGAGACAGATATACATGTTTGAGAAAATGACTGCGGACTTGCAACCGAAATAGGACATTTTTCAAGAAAAATGGGCACCAATTGAAACATACTTGCTTAAAGGACTTTAACACTATTAAGTGTTAAACTACTATTAAGGGCATATGTATTTTTTTCTCTTATTTTAGTTTTAGATGTATTTAGATACTTATTTTCCTTTTTTTCCTTTATGTTTTATGTGTGTATTTTTTTTCTCTCCTCTTCTTTACCTTGCTTTTTACTCTGTTTAAAAAAGAAAAGAAAAGAAAAAGGTGCCTCATTTATATGTGTAAGATTATTTAAATTTACCTTATTGTTTACAAAGGTACTTTTACATTTAAGCATTACACCTTCGCTTGTATTTACAGCTGCTGGTGTGGAATGACATTGAGAAATGACGGTGTTTGCGGCAACGCAAGGAATTTATGGGTTATTTGCAGCAGCGAAGGATACATCTCATGAATTCTCAGAATTCCTGTGAAAGAAGGAAGGTTGCATTCAGAGTTTCCTAATTGCTTTTCTGAAATACAGCATTATGACGTATGCAGACCTCCGGAGGATGCAGCCAACTGAAACGTAAGCTTCTTTCAGCGCTCCTTTATAGCTTAGTGCTAGAGCATTGCGTTAGCAGCGCAAAAGGTCAGGGGTCGGAACCCAGGGAACACAAATACTGATAAAAGGAAATGTATATATTGTAATGCGCTGTACAATAAGTTGCTTTGCATAAAATTGTTGCTTAAATGTATCAACAGTATATTCACAATCACTTAATGGCTTATGTTCATGTCCTCATGCTGGGTAGTGAAATCTCACTGGTCCTAAAGAAAGCTAAATGAATGTTGAACTTTCTCTCATGGGCATGTGAATGATCTGCCGTCACGCAAACATCATTACTGGATCAACAACACAGATGTTCTGAGCATGTGTCTGTTTCAAAGTTACATGTGAATACAAGTCTGGTTTAAAGAAAGGGAAGTCAGATTTACAGACAGCAAAGGTCAGGGGTCACAGTGCTGAATGCCTGCACAGAAAGCTCTTTTCTCTTCATTCACTGATGTGTACCAATTATTCTTACCATTTCAACACACAATAGACACAGGGATTTATACACAGTTTTCATCAAAGATTACTTGTTTCTGTCTGTTTAAGTGTAAGTTTGCATATATTAAAATGTGAAGTGCAATACACGGTGTCTATCAATTTACAGACACACGTCGAAGACATTTAAATCAATGATAACACAACAAAAAGTGTGTAATTTGGGAATGTGAATAGGGATGCACAATACCAATGGCACATCGATATTATCTGGTGATAATGGCTTATAAATTAATTATCAGCGTTGCCCAGATATGTGAATAAAGCTGGTATGATTTACCGATATAAAGACGTGTTGATTATGCACGTCACCATGCACGTTTGTAAGAAGTGCTTTAGGGATTGTGTCAGCTGGACTATTAGATTGTGAACAATTAAAATGTGTGTATATTTAATATTCTAAAACAAAGAGACTGTGCAGTGTTTTATTCTCATTTGAAAAACTCTGAAAATAAAACTGTGCTGCACAGCTGACAGATGCCTCAACAGATATCTTTAACACCTAGCTGAGTCAGGCAGAGAGAGAGAGAGAGAGAGAGAGAGAGAGAGAGAGAGAGAGAGAGAGAGAGAGAGAGAGAGAGAGAGAGAGAGAGATGCCACATGTCTTAAGCCCACAACCATCATCCCAGCCCCAAAGATGTCACCTGTGTTCTATCTAAATGACTACTATCCCATGGCACTGACCCCAATCATGATGAAGTGCTTTCCACCACAGTATCCCCAACACGCTCGACCCGCTCCAGTTTTCATTAAGTCCAAACCGCTCTACGTCGATCTCTAACATGAAAGCACTCTTAAGGCATGAGATGCTAAGGAGCTTGAAACATACACATTTGTATGGACTGATGTGTTGAGAAAGTGGCAAAGAGTGTGAGTGTGTCCACAGAGAAAAGCCAAATGTGCCTTATACACTTTTAATATGTTGTTATTACACAAAGCTCACATTTACCAATAAAATATATAAAAAGCTGAATAAAATTCCAAGATACAATATTGTCCAAATACTATTAATTTGAATGCCAATGTAACTATTAGCAAACTTTTAAAGATGGATCAGATGAGTATAAGACAGTGAATTTATTTTAGGTGGCAAGCAGTGTTAAAGCAGATCAGTATGTTTCAGTGTGAATGGTGTTGAAGTACTGACCTGTATGGCTGCGGATGTGCACTCTCAAAGTTCCATTACTGGCAAACTTCTGTCCACAATATGGGCAGATCTTTTCCTTCTCTCCTGTATGGGTCTGATGGGGTGAAAAAATAGAGTAAATATAAAGAATATAACATCTTAAGAGTAACACTTCGATCTCTTAACACAGCCTGAGCCAAAATGAGCTGATGAGTTTTAATGTGAGTGTTATTATGGAATTTATACCACGGGGCAGTTCAATGCTTTATTCTGATTGGTTGAGTAATATTCTGCGGGTATGCATTATTTTTCCTAAAACGCACACCTGACTTGTCAACTGTCTTCAAATATCCACCAGAGCAATGTTTGTGGTAACTGTAGTATTAGCGGAATAATTGACTCGGTCCTTTGAATTATTTGAAAATAATGCACACTCCGCTTCACTTTGCGCCACATTACCAGCTTGGGTGTGCACTATTTTTATAATAATTTAACGGCCCGTTGTCAATTATTCCTAATTACAGAGTCGTTTGATTCATGTTTTCCTTTGTCTTTAAAGTGTTAAAGGATTAGTCAATTTTCTTGAAAAAATCCAGATAATTTACTCACCACCATGTTATCCAAAATGTTGATGTCTTTCTTTGTTCAGTCGAGAAGAAATTATGTTTTTTGAGGAAAACATTCCAGGATTTTTCTCATTTTAATGGACTTTAATGGACACCAACACTTAACACTTAACTCAACACTTTTTTTCAACTGTTTTTCAAGAGTTTCAAAGGACTCTAAATGATCCCAAACGAGGCATAAGGGTCTTATCTAGCGAAACGATTGTCATTTTTGACTCGAAAAAAAAATGCAAAAAAATTTTAAACAACTTCTCGTCTAGTTCCGATCCTGTGATGCGCCAGCGCAACCTCACGCAAAACGTCATTTCATTAAGAGGTCACAGAGGACGTATGTAAAACAACGCCCCAGTGTTTACAAGTGTGGAGAAAGAGGACCGTTCTGACGTTGTTGTATTTGGAATGATACTAATTAATGTCTTTGTGTCAGTTTATTGTTTAAAATGGTCCACAAATGTGCGTTTCATATATGTAACACGTGACCCTTCTACGTACTACGCAATGACGTGAGGTCACGCTGGCTTGTCACACAGCTGGAGGAAGAAGAGAAGTTGTGGTTTAAAAGTGCATATTTTTATTTTTATTGTCAAAAATGACAATTGTTTCGCAAGATAAGACCCTTGTGCCTCGTTTGGAATCGTTTAGAGTCCTTTGAAACTCCGTTGATAAAAATAGAGGAATTCAATAGAGTAATTGAAACCGATGGTTAAGTTTTATTTACAATGCTGTTCCAGAACAATGCAGCTCAAATATTAGATTGTATGCTGTGCACTTTCTGTAGGATTGTTTCCTGAACATGGGAGAGTACAAGGCTGGATGTGCACAAAGCCTTTGTCTAAAAAGTGGAGCAATTCCAACTTTGCAAGTACAGTCTGGCTCTTCTGATTCAAAGCCTGTAGGTAGTCTATGTTTTCATATTGAAAGAATTTCTTACTGACAATTCAAACATGAGTTTTGAGTAAAGTTGATCGATCAGCTTGGTCATCTGCATTTTCTGGATCAGATTCGGGCTCGTATTGATACAGAAAAGATGATATTGTGTCTTTCACCAACGTTGTAAGGTCCGCTGCCTTTTGGCGAAGTTCTGAATTGAGCTACTTTTAAACTGTCAACCTGTTAACGGTCTCTGCAGGTTGATGTTTGTCTGCAGGTTAGAGATACAAGGATTTTGTTAAATAGTTGTTGGTATTTGGGCTGTGAATGTCAGGACCCTGTCAGAATCATGTCTTAAATGATATCTAGTCTTTGTGACGGGGTCCTGGCAGTACCATGTTTTATGTGGGAAATGCGTGGTTTTAGTATTGGTTTATTCTGACCACGCATTTCCTTGGTCTCCTCACTTTTTACCCACTCTCTGACTTGTCATTGATTTCAGCTGTGTCCCTCATTAGTTGTCCCGATTTATTGTCCTTGTGTTTGATGTTCTTTGCACATTCGTCTTGTTGCTTATCCCGTTGTTCTGCCTGTGAGTATTCTTGTGATATCTTAGTTGTGTTGGGATTCTGTGTGTGTGTTTTGTTGTTTATTATTTCTTTGCAACGTTTAAGATTAGTTTGATTATTGTACCTGTGTTCTTTGTTTTTATGTTGCAGTGTATTATGCTGTTGTGTTTTAATATTATTTTGAGAGTTATGTTTGAATCTAGTTTGGCCTGTGTTTTTTCCCTTTGTCTGATTTTGTCTCCACCCCGTCTTAAGTTGCTATGGTTTTTTATTTGTTCCTTGCTCCTCCCCCTTGTTAGTGTTATTGTTTCTGTATTCTGATTGGTTATTGTTTTGTATTTAGTTACTTCCTGTTCATTCCTTGTTTACGTTCCATTGTGTTAGTTACGACGTGTTGCCCTACGTGTTTATGCTTTGTTTTACCTTTAATAAACCTTTTTGTACTGCATTTGGATCCGCTCTCTCTTCGTCTGTGTGCCCGTCGTGACAGAATGGAACGTCACCAGGATCCAGCAGTATCTAGCTCGCCTGTGAGCTCCGCGGGTAGGATTTGTTGTTCCGGCATTCGTCTCTCTCCTATGTCTGAAGAGGAGTGGAGATTGAGACGAGCTAGATTGGCTTTCCTGCGCCCGCAGGGGGAATCGGTAGAAGAATTTGCACGGAGGTTTTGGGAGGACTCTCGTGGTTTAGGTCTCAGTAACAATGAGATGAAGTTATGGTTTAACCATTGCCTGGGCGAACCCTTTCCACTGGAGGATTTGTGTGGTGTTGTGGATTTTGATTTCTTTCTATTCGCCCGTTACGTGGACATACGTAGCACCGGACGTGCGTTAACCACGCCAGAATGCCCCGAGGCGGGACCCGCAGCCTCCACGCCAAGAACGGTCGAGTCGGTGAGCGTTACTCCTTCGCGCTGTTCGCGCAATCGACGACGCAGGAAAAAATCCACACGCGAGCAGCCTATTGTCAGCAGTGACGTCGTACTCTCTCCCTCCGTTGCTTCGACGTTGAAATCCGAGCTACTTCACGAGATAGCTGCCACTGCACGTGAGTCGCCTGTTTCACTTGACTCATCTGAGTCGTATGCTTCACCTGTGTTACATGAGTCATCTACTTTACCTGAGACTGATTCACCTGAGTCATCTGATTTACCTCAGTCATGTCTCAATGTGGCCGCCAGTTCGGCGTCTTTGGAGGATTATAGGACGAGAAGGTTTTTTTCCAGTTTGGCAGATACGCCATTGGTGTCAGTGCGGACGGCTGGAATAATCACTTCTGCTCCAGAATCTGTCATTTCTAGACCCATCGTGCCAGCCAGACCAGGACGAGGCTCCAGACTGGTTATTAAGAGAACACCTTTTTCTATTGAATCGCTGGAGTCTTTCCCCGTCATCAAGATGGCCACCATCACGTCTGTCCCTGAGACGGCTGTTATGTTGTCTACGCCAGTGTTTGAATTTCCTACAGTCATTCCTGCCCCGGTTTTCCAGAAAGCCATTTTCACCATTACACCCATGGTTAAAGGTGCCCTATTTACACCTGCACCTGAGATCAAAATGGCTCCCACACCCAAGATGACTGTTAGTCAACTGCCTAGTGTGCTGCCCAGTGAACTGCCTAGTGTGCTGCCCAGTGAACTGCCTAGTGTGCTGCCCAGTGAACTGCCTAGTGTGCTGCCCAGTGAACTGCCTAGTGTGCTGCCCAGTAGAGGCTGACATTTTTTCGGGAATCCCGCGGGTCCCGCGGGATTCCCGTGGGTTCGGGAACAAAATCACTATTAATCACGGGATTGGGACGGGACAGGAAAAAATGTCAGCGGGAGTGGACGGGACCGGGATCGTAATAAAACTATGATACCCAACTTTATACACAAATATGCAGTTTCTATAAATAAACTTAGTTAATATATTGTGTGCGTGCGTGCCTGTGTGTGTGTTTGCATGTGTAAGAAAGGTTGCATGAATTTTCACTAATGCGTCTCCCTGGTGCATAAGCGCTCCAACGCAGCCTGAGCGCTTATGAGAAAACGGAACAGCAGCAAAGAGTATAGCGGCTCTGATCAAATGGAGAGATAAGTGTGTGACAAGAGTTGTGTTGCGAAGAGATTTCCTGCTGTTTGGATAGTTTCTGTGCTTTATTGTGTGCGTCAATGCCGAATAGTTAGTTTTTTCTAGTTGTCTTTAAATTAGCAGCAAGATTACCGCGTCTTTTATGTTATATTGTCAGTTATCATTCATAATGTAAATGAAGCTGTTAGATAGCGCGAATCTTCTCATTAATAGTCATGGTACCCAGTTTATATTTGTGTTAGTTTATCTTGTACATATTTATTCAGTATTATTTCCTTATATTGGAGATTGTATAGTTCTAATACTTATACAGTTATTTAACAATTCTAACCGTACACACTGCATATTAATTCGGTTGTCACTTCACCTTTTAATGCTTAATCCTGTTCTGTACACACACAGTTCAGTAATTTACGGTACTGACAGCCGAATTCCACAACCGAATTAACTCCCGCAAAATGCAGGTAGTGACAACCGCATTTACAGAAACTCTGCACAGTGTGTACATAACCGAACTGAACAACTAGTAGTTAATCAAGTGTTTAAACGTTCATCATAAACAGGACAGGTCTCTCTTCTGAAAAAATAAATGCGCGGTTCAGAAAATGACAGAGGCACAAGCGTTTGCTGACTAGTGTTGCCAGATCTTGCACTAAAAAACAGCGAACAAGAAGAATCCAATAATAAACCGAAATAAATCTAAATGCTTTACCTCAAACATCAAAATATTGGGACCGGCCCCTTCACGCTTTATTAACACCAAAAACTTGATCGCTTCATGAGCCAAAAGCTATAAACGGTTAAGCACCAAAACAGTATTTACGTACAAAAAAGAAGAGGACCTGGCAACACTGCAAGACCGCGCGCTCCGTGCTGTGAAGCAGCCTCACAAAAGCATAAATTACACAACGCCAAGACGGAGGTTTATTGCAAAACACAATGCTGTTATTATTTTGGTCAAATCTGTGATAAGCACGCGAGACTGCAGAACGTTGCTATGGTTATCTCTGTGTCAATCATCGCATTTTCGGGAGTGAGTCTTGTTCCGTACAGACATGAAACGAACATTTAGGGGATTCACTCCCGCATTTAAATGCGGTTGTCACTCCCGAAAGTTTGCAGTGTGTACGAGGCCTATTATTTACTGTATGTGTTATATGATACATGTGCTAGTCACATTTTAGAACATATGACACCATTTCGCGGTATCTTGTATATTTTTGCATATTTTGAACTTAATTACAGCTGTTAATGCTGGTTATTTAAACAAATGTATATTAATGTTCTTTCATAAGGCTTTTATTCTTGTTTATTATTTGTTGTTGCAGAACCACACAAACACAGATACTTAAGTGCATATCAATGGAAGGTTTTATGCATACTGCAACTGTGAATTAAACACCCATAATCCAATTATTCGTCTGGTTCTTGTGTTCTGGACTCCAGACTTTGGGGTTATTAAACTATTGTAGACATGGAGTGAACTATGTATTGTTTTTCTTTTATTTGCTGTATTCCATTTTCTGGAGAAAATCTAGAAACCGGCTCAGCAGCTGGTCCAAAACAGGATGGAGAGCAGATTAAATCAAATTGTTTGTATGAACTTAACACTAGTTGAAGAAAAAAATATATGGGAGCGATACAGGAGCGGGAGTCAGTTTAAACAGGAGCGGGATGGGAGTGGGAGTCAATTTACCAGGAGCGGGATGGGATGGGATTATTTTTTAAACTTTGGTCTGGGAGTGGGACGGGACAAGATTTATTTCTATGGGAGTGGGACGGGACAGGAGTGAAAATCCACTCCCGTGTCATCCTCTACTGCCCAGTGAACTGCCTAGTGTGCTGCCCAGTGAACTGCCTAGTGTGCTGCCCAGTGAACTGCCTAGTGTGCTGCCCAGTGAACTGCCTAGTGTGCTGCCCAGTGAACTGCCTAGTGTGCTGCCCAGTGAACTGCCTAGTGTGCTGCCCAGTGAACTGCCTAGTGTGCTGCCCAGTGAACTGCCTAGTGTGCTGCCCAGTGAACTGCCTAGTGTGCTGCCCAGTGAACTTTCTGTCCAGCCTGGGATGGTGGGCTCTGAGCTCCATATACTCTCTGCCTTGTGCCCTGTTTTCCTGGCTTTGCCAGTCTCTCCTCCTTCTGTCCTGATTTACAGGTCCGGAGAGTCGTTGTCCTCGGCTCCACCTTGGCTGCCTGCGCCGCCCTGGCGTCCTGCCCTGCCTGCGCCGCCCTGGCGTCCTGCCCTGCCTGCGCCGCCCTGGCGTGCGCCTTTGCCCGCGGCGCCGCCCTGACTGCGCCTTTGCCCGCGGCGCCGCCCTGGACTGCGCCTTTGCCCGCGGCGCCGCCCTGGACTGCGCCTTTGCCCGCGGCGCCGCCCTGGACTGCGCCTTTGCCCGCGGCGCCGCCCTGGACTGCGCCTGCTCACAATGTTGTGGACTTGTTTTTCTTTTGGACTGGTGTTGCCCTCCGTCCCTCCCCCGTTCCACCTCCGTTCCACCTCCCACCTGGACTCTTGTTTTGTTGTTTCAGTTAAACGTCTAGTATCCGTTTTTTGTTGGGGGGGCTACTGTTGGGATTCTGTGTGTGTGTTTTGTTGTTTATTATTTCTTTGCAACGTTTAAGATTAGTTTGATTATTGTACCTGTGTTCTTTGTTTTTATGTTGCAGTGTATTATGCTGTTGTGTTTTAATATTATTTTGAGAGTTATGTTTGAATCTAGTTTGGCCTGTGTTTTTTCCCTTTGTCTGATTTTGTCTCCACCCCGTCTTTAGTTGCTATGGTTTTTTATTTGTTCCTTGCTCCTCCCCCTTGTTAGTGTTATTGTTTCTGTATTCTGATTGGTTATTGTTTTGTATTTAGTTACTTCCTGTTCATTCCTTGTTTACGTTCCATTGTGTTAGTTACGACGTGTTGCCCTACGTGTTTATGCTTTGTTTTACCTTTAATAAACCTTTTTGTACTGCATTTGGATCCGCTCTCTCTTCGTCTGTGTGCCCGTCGTGACAAGTTGTAGTCTGTTTAGTGTTTTGAAGAGTTTTTTGTTAGTTTTGTTAAGTTTAGTGTCGTGTTTTTTAACTTTACACCACGTTAAAACTATGCCATTACACCAAATACACAAAATAATCAGCTTTTCAGCAAGGTCACATATGACCTTTAACTGGTTGATATGAAACTGAGATAAACAGACACTCGCTGCTCTGCCTTTAAAGAGATACTAAACTAATAATGAAAATGTAATAATTTCTCACACTTATTTTGTTATTATACAAAACCAAAACACGTTTTTTTAGTTTAAAAGGACACATGAGTATTATAAAATAATTGCATGACTTGTGCATCAATGGCTTTTATATTTTTTATATTTAGAATGCGTTAAATGCTGACTTTTGCTAGAGTTACTAAATTTTAGGACTGTCAAAATTATAACTGGGTCTCCCAAGTTTTCTGGAAATCGTCTTACTGCTACAAAAATCTTACACATCTCTGTCTTCCTGCAGTTTTACAAACAGAGGTATTAACTTATCTAACATATCAAGCATTTAGTTTCTCATGCAGATGTTCTCTTTATGAATGATATGAGAATTATTGTTAAAGTACAAAGAAAACATTAATCTTATCATTTTGGGCCAGTATTCCCATAAACATGCTATAAACAGAGCTTATCTTACAATGAGGAGGGCAACAGCGTCTCAAACTCCTCCAATTCCTGCTATTTTCACCCTCTCTTTATCTTCTTCCTCTTTTCCTCCCTTTTCCTTTCCCGCTACTTATCTCTCCCCTCCCATCTCCACTTCCTCACCTCCATCACTTCCTTTCTGCTCCCACTTCTCTTGATGTCCCCCCTCTTTCTTACTCACTCGTGAATTGTGGGTGAACGGTTTAAAACGTCATTACTCTTTCTGTCTAATCCCTTCAAACATGTTGTATAAAGTCCTATATACACATGTTTGGGTGAACAAACTTATATGTATGTCCTCCAGATTCGCCTGTGAACTATTATGCGCATGTTTGCGTTATGAAGACGGACACGGCATTTAATATGTTTCTGGTTTATCAGTGCACATTATTTTAAATAAAATATTCAACTGCCTTGATAATCAATTATTAATTCAAGAATTCAAGTAAAATCTTATAACTGCAATATCACTGTAATGTATTAAAAAACTTTATAAAATTATAAAAGAAAGAAAAAGGTTATGAAGAGTTGTGCGGAGTACAAGAGTAGAGACATTCATTTAGAAGTAAATCAAGTCCATGTAGACCTAACACACAAGTACTGTTAAAGTGTCATTTCAGTGATGGCGTATCTGAAGTCTATCTGGCCTCTCCACCGCTCTTTTCCTCTTGCTGTCAAACAGTAATTGAATATGTTTAAGGTTCTTTACTCTTGTGCCAACAGTGAGTCACATTTCTCCCCTGACTGAAATCTGATCAGACAATGTCAAATGCTATCTTAACCGTAATCACACACACTAGTTTAAAAACTATATGGCTGTAATAAACTGCTCACTGGTTTATTTGACTGTCTCATTTTTGGACTAGGAATGTGAACAGTTCAGGACACTGTGTATTCATGCACTGCTATTCAGGTTTAACCCGAGTATACAGTGGTGTAAAAATGTTTTGCCCCCCCTCAACATATCTTATTTTTTTGCATACTTGTCACACTTTAATGTTTCAGATCACCAAACAAAATTGGAATATTAGTCAAAAATAACACAAGTATACACAACATGCAGTTTTTAAATGAAGACTGAATGGTTTTTTTTATTAACGGAAAACAAAATCCAAAACCACATGGCCCTGTTTGAAAGTGTTTGCTCTCTAAACCTAATAACTGGTTAGGCCACCCTTAGCAGCAACCACTGCACTTAAGCGTTTGTGATAACTTTCAGTGAGTCTGTTACAGCGCTGTGGAGAAATTTTGGTCCACTCATCTCTGCAGAATTGTTGTAATTCAGCCACACTGGAGGTTTTTTGAGCATGAGCCGCCTTTTTAAGGTCATGCCACAGCATCTCAATAGGACTGAGGTCAAGACTTTGACTAGGCCACTGCAAAGTCTTCATTTTGTTTTTCTTCAGCCATTCAGAGGTGGACTTGCTGTTGTGTTTTGGATCATTGTCCTGCTGCACAAGTTTCAGCTTCAGCTTGAGGTCAAGAACAGATGCCTTGACATTGTCCTTCAGGATTTTTTGGTAGACTGAAAAATTCATGATTCAATTTATCACAGCAAGTCTTCCAGGTCCTGAAGCAGCAAAACAGCCCCAGACCATCACATTACCACCACCAAATTTTACTGTTGATATAATGTTTTTTTTCTATGCTGTGTTACTTTTAGATGGGACACACACCTTCAAAAAAGTTCACATTTTGTCTCGTCAGTCCACAGAGTATTTTTCCCAAAATATTTTTTGGCAAAATTAGATGACCCTTTATGTTCTTTTGCTCAGCAGCGGTTTTCGCCATTTTTATGGTCTTATGGTGGAGTCATGAATGCTGACCTTAACTGAGACAAGTGAGGCCTGCAGTTCATTGGATGTTGTTGTGGGCTCTTTTGTGACCTCTTGGATGAGTCGCCGCTCCGCTCTTGTGGTAATTTTGGTCAGCCGGCCACTACTGGGAAGGTTCACCATTGTTCCATGTTTTCGCCATTTGTAGATAATGGCTCTCACTGTGGTTCGTTAGAGTCCCAAAGCTTTAGAAATGACTTCATAACCTTTTCCAGACTGATAGATCTTAATTACTTTCTTTCTCATTTGTTTCTTAATATCTTTGGATGTCAACATGATGTGTAGCTTTTGAGGATCTTGTGGTTTACTTCACTTTGTCAGGCAGTGACAGGTAAGTGATTTCTTGAATGCGAACAGCTGTGGCAGTAATCAGACCTGGGTGTGGCTAGAGAAAATTAACTTGGGTGTGATTAGTTTTAACAGGGGGTTAGCACTTTTTCACACAGGGTCATGTGGATTTGGATTTTGTTTTCCCTTCATAATAAAAAGCTTCATTTAAAAACTGCATGTTGTGTTCACTTGTGTTATCTTTGACTAATATTTACATTTGTTTGATGATCTGACACATTAAAGTGTGACAAATATGCAATGGCATAAGAAATCTTGAGAGGGGGCCAAAACGTTTTCATACCACTGTAAATCTGACACTAATATTTCTATGGTAGGAGGGGCCCCATCCCTCGCTTTGCATGGGGGGCATCACAGATGTGCGCGACGCCACTGGCCATATCATGCAGTGGAGAAGCGCCATATGTGACGGAAGTTTTATAATGATTATTGTGTGTCCAGCAAGTAAAACATGCCTAGACTATCCACCACCACCTAATAAACTTTTAAGATTTACGGAAATAAATACATTAAATAAATGTAACAGATTCTGAACGTACCTTCTTGTGGCTCTTAAGCACGGAGGGCGTGACAAAAGCCTTCTCACATAGGTCACACTTGTACTTCTTGTGTCCGTCATGCACCACCTGAATGTGCACGTTGAGTGTGTCCTTACGTTTGAAAGTGGCGTCACACTGGTCGCACTTAAACGTCCTCTCACCTGAACAGAAAACAGCAGATATAGAGTTGGTGCAGCTCAATTTAAGAATCCCATTGAAACCTTGCACTCTGGCTCTGTGAGACTTTAAAAAAAAAGATGCTGACTGCTATTATGTTTCATGTTTAAAAGTGTGCCACTCAAAGGTAGTTTGACTGGAACTTGTTTTGTGTCCAAACCCACTTTGCTGCCCTCAGAGTCCATCCAGCTTTGAAAATTGTCCTATTATTTCTTTCTATTTGTGCCATTTTTTCCATTTTAAAAAGAATGTCTGCCCTCTATCTCAAAAGATGGTGCGGTAAAAAAGGGATCATAAAAGATCAGGTAGAAAAAGCGAGGAACGGTTCATCTCTCGTCCGAGGCCACAGTTCCTTTCAGAAGATGTCACACTGTTCTTTTTCCAAAGCTTTCTTCAAATCCCACAAAATCGACTAAGGCGCCGAGAACGGAAATCTTCAGCTTGAACACGGGCTCCAAAAACCTCCATAGAGGCTTTTCTGCTCAAACAATGCTTTCTGTGACAAACAAGCACAGTACACGCCAGAACTCTGGTTTAAAGCTTGTTTCGGTTTATAAATAGTTGAACAGAACCCAACATGTCACCACATTTAATCATCAGCAGCACAGACTAAATGCTGGGATTTAAAAGACTGGACGACGAACAGTGTATTTAAATTAATGGGTATGCCCCGATGGCTACGCCAGACTTTTCATCACAAGAGACGCTAATCTGCTGGCTTTTCCATCATAGAAAAATGTCTTTATTCATGAGGTGGTTCTGTTGGTCTTTAAGCACATGTCAGAGCCCATTTAGGTTGTGTGCTGTGTTCTTGGAGCAATTGTATATGATGTAGCACCATCAATCATCCATACGATCAGAATTATTAGTTGTGTTAGTTGGTTTTGTTTGCTCACTAAATGTCATCGCAAAATGCTTTAAAGTCACAATCATCAATCTCTGGCCTCTCATAGGTTCTTGGTACTGCAACTGTACAGCGTAATGCTTATAAACAAGAAATTCTGGGAAAGTACCATTCTACTGTGAGATTAACACAGCACAGGTCAAAAATGGTTCCTTACAAATAAACATTAAGTATTTTCTGATTTGCTGTGATAGTTGCTTCTGAACTAATTTTTTTTTTTTTTTTTTTTTGAATGACAAGCACTGTTGACTTGTGAACCATTAGACAAAAAGTCACACATTTCTTTTCTTTTTTGGAGCTGAGATATTGTATTAATGATGGGAGACCAAGTCAACCAAGACTAAATGAGACATATCATGAAAATCTGACTTTTTCAAAGTTTAAGTGATATAATTGGGGCCTGAGTGCTTTTATCAACCTAGAAAATGTGAAAAAGATCGACCCAGTAATCCAGTAAATTTGGCTCCTCTTGTGATGTCAAAGGGGGATCTTATTATAATACTGCCACTTAATCTGTACTATCCAACCATGGGACAGCCATTTAGTGTGGAGAGAGAGAGAGAGAGAGAGAGAGAGAGAGAGAGAGAGAGAGAGAGAGAGAGAGAGAGAGAGAGAGAGAGAGAGAGAGAGAGAGAGAGAGAGAGAGAGAGAGAGAGAGAGAGAATAATTGACTGCACAACTGAGTTTCAATTTCCACCAACATCATTATGGTGTTCAGTGTTTGCATTTTGTCAGCTCATTTGCATTTTATAGGACACACCCAAAAACGGCACATTTTTGCTTACACCTACAGTGTCAATTTTAACATGCTATAATAAATTATATGTGGGGTATTTTTGAGCTAAACTTCACATATGCACTCTGGGGACACCAAAGATTTATTTTATTTATTTTTTTTAAAAATGTGTGAAATGTCCCCTTTAATATCAGAACGCTTTGGTGGCCAATTTATGTGTGAAAATGAACAGTATCCTTTGTTTTCTTTGCTCCAAACAGGGCGGTAATTTGTGCCTTCTGAAGCGCAGTTACAACTTTTCCTGGATTTTCATCAAGGTTGTTAAAGAAAACCGAGAGCATACACGCTGCATCAGCAAACGCTTCAAAAATCTGTGGCAACAAAAATGATAAAATAAGGATGGGAGGCGATCTTGAATAAAGGGCAAACACAGATGCACAGATTTAAAAAATAAAAAGCTTCAAGCTCCAGGCAAAATCACACAACTTTTTCAACTCCGTCCATACACATACTCTGTGTCCTGGATGTCCCCAAAATGAGATATTGTCAGATTTACTTGCAAGAACAATTCTGTCAACAAACTATAGAGAAGCAAAACTCACACACACTCTCAAAACAAAGGGAGGGGGGATTTGTGAAGTATTTGTGGAGGATTTATTCCAGTCAGCCATTTGACCTTTGTAAAACGATAATGTGTATTTAAAGATTAGTCACAAAAACAGCTTTATTTCATAACCAAATACTGACACAGATGGACCAGATTATGTCACAGTGGGCCGTAAGTGATCACACAAACACAAATACTGTATACATAAAGTGACCACACACACCAAACCCACACACCACTTGCTATACTATCTAAAACAATCTTTCTCTCTCTCTCTCTTTCTCTCTCTCTCTCTCTCTCTCTCTCTCTCTCTCATATATATAAAATGATGTGTTGGTCTAGTAGTACTTAGCAGTATATGTATGTGTGTGTGCCTCTTGGGAGGACAGCAGGAAATTCCCGCAGCTCAATAATCTCAGTGTGATCAGTCTAGACTGGGCAGAGAAGCTCTGTGGTTCATCCTGCTCGGCCAGTCGGCTCCATAAAGCCCCTGCACTCGCCACCCCTGCAGCCCACAGACGCACAGCCCAGGGTTCAGTGAGGGGTGTTGGGGGCTGAGGGAGAGACTCGGGTCTGATTTCAGCATCAGGATGCCTTAAGCTGATGTCTGCACACATTTACTCATAAATTACTATATACACAAACACAGAGCATTTGGGTACCCTGTCTATAGGGAGAGGTTGAGCTTCCTAAAAGATGTGATGGCACACTTACTGTTATGAATCAAGAGGTGGCGCTGTAAGGAGAACGGCGTGCGGAACAGGGCCTTACATTCTTCACACTGGAACGGCCTCTCCTCTGAATGAGTCTTTAGAGAAACACACAGACATGTATAACATCAGCTGGGTTTACAAGGATAAAGATGAAATTGCATGAATTAGAAATGTACAAAAGGGTCACAGACAATGCAAAATTACATTTCTGAGGATAGCAGAAATGCAGACGGGATACGTAAGGTTGTACGTTGTTTGTACTAAACAACACTGATTCTAATGCTAAAAGTATAGTTAAGTTTTTACGCATACACCAGGGTCTGCATACAGTGCGTGTGACAGAAATTTTGTCATCAGAATAGTATGGGCGTGCTGTACATGCACCAGCAGATTTTTGTAGGTCGCACATGCCCGTACAGGAGAATGAAATAGCCCAAAAGATGCACTGTATTTAGTCGCAATGTGCATACGTCAGTGAACATGTACGAGTCGAATAAACTATGCTTTGCGCTCGGTTCGCATATACGTAAAATGTAAACTATACTTTGGGCTTAATGTGCCTCATAACTGATTGTAATATGTCACATTTTAATGTGTAAAGCACAAAATATGTTTTGAGAGCTTCATCCTTTGAGAGCTTTATAGCTCCTGGTCACTGTTTTCATTGCATAAAAAAGAGGAACGATAACATTCTTCAAAACATCTTCTTGTGTGTCCTTAAGAATAAAGCAAGTCACATGCATTTGAAATGATATAAGAATGTTCATTTCTGGATAAACTGTGCCTTTAGGAATGTTTTTATTGACTTGAATATCTATCTAGATCAGAACTTTCCCTATGCTCATTTCTTCCACTAAAACTCTTTCTTTCTGTTCGAAGCTGTGTGGGGTTGTGAGGTTAATGTCATCTGCAGGGTGTAAAGGTTGGGGGTCGTGTGGGGTCACTACAGGTCAGGGTTAGGCTGAAGGTTTTGATTAGGCTCCACAGTGGCTGATTGGTCAAAAGATCTCCACTAAGATAAAATCCCAGCAGTTTATAAGGCCAAAAACTAATTCTCTTAACAATTCATTGGTTTCTCTGCTGGTTCCAGTCATCTACATCTCTGCCTGACTTTAAACATTAGAAACGAAGGATTCAGCCCCAAATCTCAAAAAACCAAAGATCCATCTGAAACCGATCAGAGCCCGGTACCTTTTTATGGTTCTTGTAGACGTTACGGTGGGCGAACTCTTTCCAGCACAGCTTACACTTGTACGGTTTGTCTTCGCTGTGGATGATCTTATGAGCCGTGGCCTGATCCAGACGCTTAAAACTTCTGTTGCAGATCTCACAGGTGTACGGACGTTTTTCTACACACATATAAAATACATTTCAAAATGACTGAGCACATTTCAGTCTGGGTTATAATCATGTGAGGTTTTACGTGTCTTACCGGAATGTGTGATCATGTGCCGCTTCAATTGATTTGTGGAGATGAACTTTTTATCGCAGGCGGTACAGTCAAATATCTCATGAATCTGAAAATACACCAAAAATTTAACATTTTTTAAAAACAATATTAACAAGCCCTAAGGGTTTGAAATACAATAACTCTGACATGTAGTGTAGCGAACTGCGTTTAGTAACCGCAAAGTAAAACACACAAAGAGCGTATGACCGTAATGACCAGAACACATCTGAGGTCTTTTAATGGACCATTGAGGGTGATTGTTGAACTCTTGGGTGGTTTTCTGCCTGTTCTTGGTGTGTGACCTTGAAAATATCCCTAACCCAAATCACAATTGACAACACACACACACACACACACACACACACACACACACAGACTCAGACAGATGGAAATGTAATTAAACTTCTGAGCGGTTTTAAATAACTCCTTCGGTCAATACGACTGTGCTGAAAATGTTCGCTTTGTACCCTTCAGTCAGACCTCTCCGAGGAAATCAGGAGGTACAAATGATTGCAATAATACACTTTTCAAATTTCACTGCTACTTCGTCCAATATGTTGAAAACAAGGTACCACATATGTCAGGGTACATTATGTAAAACCAGTGTTGGGAAAGCTACTAAACCCTGATGTGTCAAACTAAAAGATCTCATAATATAAAACAGTTAAACAAGCTTCCCTTTTGAAAAAGTGCTAACTGCAGAACACAAACATTTCAAAAGGGCCTAAATCTACCAAATTAGTGTGACAGTCCCAAACTTTTATTTGTTTTTAGCGGTTTCAACTGGGATTTTGAGGGCATGACTGCCAAATATTTCTTTGATCTCTGGTTGGGACTACATGTTCCCTAACTAATGGCAAAGAGTTGGATTGTTCAGGTCAGGTAAAATTCATGTCTGTACTTTTTTTAATATCTTTTGGTGCCGTCAATGGCACAGAAACCACACATTGCATCTTATTCATAGACTGTAAAAAATATGGATGTAGTGTCCGTGACGTAGGGTTGTGCCGATAGATGATAGTATCGTGTATCGACGATCTTCAAACATATCACCAATTGCGTGCTTTTCCTTGCATGAGGGTTTGTGGGCTTCACTTTACATCTGAGACCTTGTAGAGAGAGGATTCCTTCTTGCACGCACATGGACTTAGTGTGCACGTCTTGGACTCCTAGCATCTGAAATAAATCCAACGCGTCATAAGCAGCTGCGCTTCTCACGTGCACGCGCTCTCGCATCTGTCCGAAGTCTAAACATAAACTAAAGTAGTAATCCTTAGGTATTTGTTCAGCTTAATGTGTTTCATGCGAGCTGAAGCAAACTATCCCTTTTGTTTAAAATATAACCCGCTGCATCTTGGTGCCTCTCTCTCAAAGTCAGATCACTAGGTGGTAATCCTGTTTATTAAATGCATTTCAATGAGTAGTAGCAATACATCCCTTGTGTTTAAAATATAAATTACGTTCCGCTGGACCAATGTGTTTAAAGGCACCTATAAAACCAATATTGCTTTGACATGTGTAGCCTTCTGCAACAATACTAAACAAATGCATTAAATCGAGTGTGCGCGCGCAGGTGCATGTTTTTACAGTCATTAAGTAATCATGTTAAATAATCAGGATTATGATTTTTCCCATAATTGAGCAGCCCAAGCGCTGACATGTCCTTGCACCAGAGAGGTTGTTAGGCGCGCAAAGAGTTAAAACTAGCAAGTGTGTTGTTCTGTCTCCCTGGCGCAGGACATTTTAGAGCACCTGGGCTATAGTGACGTGCTCGCATTAATGTCATCCGTTTGTGAAGAGCTTTTTTGAAGTCGATAGTTAGCGAAGCCTGTCGTCACTATGGTGGCCATGCGTCACTTGCAGATAACCGAAAATGGGTAAAAAGGTGGGACGTGGGTACTAGGCTTTAAACATAATGTTACCTCATTATTTTCTGCTGTAAAGTTGGGCATTTTAAATTGGGGGTCTATGGGATTGACTCCCTTTTGGAGCCAGCCTCTAGTGGCAAGTTGATGAATTGCAGTTTAAGTCACTTTTGTATTGGCTTCATCGCAAGGTTGCCACTCGATCTTAATTTAAAAATTAATATTGCCAAAACAACCACTACTGAGTAACAACCTAATCATGTTTTAACAAAAGTTCTTGGAAATAACCTCATCACACTGAAGACATTATGTTTGCTTTGTAAAGCTGCATGTGTGATCTAGTGTCACATAAAAACAAGCAAGCTGTGTTTTGTCCCGCTACACCACTACTTGTTAGAACAAACAGTGTGTTACTGGAAATGCTTTAAAACTTAAAAAACAGCTACTCTTACACAAAAAAAACAATGTTGAGCTTTATAGCATTACTACTTTTAAACAGCTACTTCCCAAAACTGTAAAGCAGTGTTGACTGCTCAGATTGCAACACAGAAGCTGTTTGATGGTTTATAACAAAGTATGCACACAGTAAAATACCCACTGAAGTTTTACATGATTGAAGGATCTATCATTCCAACTATAAATTTGACCCTCTTCATGGTATTTTTATTGGCAGTCAGCAAAGGCTTTTCTAAACCAAAGGTCCATTTATATTTTTATCATAATAAACAAACAATGTCCAATGATGTTTATTTTATTAAATATCATTGGTACAATTATCAAGAAACTCCCACTTTGGTATGTTTATGTTGAAATCCAAAAGACAGGAAATTCATATAGACGGTTTCATCAAACGTATGCGCGTTGCCAGTCAGACAAGAAATTAAGAATCTGTAGCTAACATTGTATACATTAATTTTACACAGTAACGTTAGCTGAGTGTAGTATTTGATACGCTTTAGCTATGATTTGAACTAAATGTGGTTACCACATTTGGATATCATGCTATGACCTAAAAAACACCTATAAAAATGATTATTAATAGGGCTGTGCAAAAATATCGATACAGCTAACTATTCTGATACATTTTCCCCCAATAGTGTATAGATATTTCAATCTCTACTATCGATATTTTTAAAAACCCATCCATTCCCTTTGTGTGCTTCAAATAACCTCCTCCTCCGCTGCTGTAGTTGTCACTGTCCAGTTGTCTGTCATATACGGCCATTTGGCCAATGTCTCAGAAGTTAGCGGGAGTGAGAAAATGGCAGAAAATGTAAAAACACCTGCAGCTTTTAAAGTCGACATGTGGAAGCACTTTGGCTTAAAAAAAAGGTTTTTTTTTTATTCAGCTCTATTCTTTTACATTTTTGATAAAAAAAGAAAAAGTATTGCAATGTATCGCAACATGCAATGTATTGTATTGTGTTGTGATACATTGTATCATGACCCATGTTTCATGATAGGTATCGTATCGTGAGACCCTTGCCAATACCCAGCCCTAATTATTACATTATTTTAAGTATATATTTTATTATAAATTTCATAGGGACCTTTCTGGGTTTTTTTAACCTGAAGTAAGGGGTTCTAGTGGACCAATCACAGCTCTTGCGGTTCACATAGAATGGACAAGTTGTTATCTATTACATGAAATTATCATTTTGGCGGCCGCAAAAAAAAAATCAATGCAGGAAATAGGCTTCCGTGGAAAAAATAAAACTTATAATGACAACAAAATAATTTGTAAGCTCTCACGTAAGTAACATAATTTGTAAACTCTTGCGGGCCAGATAAATTGAGGGGACAGGCTGGTTTTGGATGCGGTCCTAGTGTTTGACACACCTAGGCTACATGATAATCTTGTAATAATAATTAAATAATAGACACGGATTGTTTTATATGCAAAAAAATAAGCTTTTTATATCAACAACTATGCAAATGAGAGTTAATTCATGGTCATCTTAAATGCGTATTAATGAAAAACATTTACACCATTAAATTACTGTATGGTAATGTAAGCTATCAATAGTTTTCAGATAATAGCTATTGAAAGAGTGGATCTTTTTTTTTCTTTTATGCATGTGCTAGCCATGGACTGAAGATTGTAAACAGTTTATAAAATTCTTCTGAGTAAATTTTGGCCCTGAGTTAGATGTTGATTAACACTAAACCAGTCTAAAAATAAGTCCAGTTTCCCCAGCTGTAAACCCATTGGCCGTTAAAGTTTTTTTTTTTTTTTTGCTTATAATAAACTGACATGATGATAACTCATTCAGTTTCTGCGTTTATGAGTACACTTTTAGAATGCTTTCAATTACATGAAGATGCTGTATACCGTATGCATCTGTGAGTGTGGTGGTGATTATGGGGTGTTGTGCTGGGACGAGTGAGCATAAGGAGGCGTGCACACCAAAGCTTTTACGCCCACGGCCGGTGCACGTTTTCAGTTGTTTCCAATGGAAGCTTGCCGTTTTTCAAATAAGCCAGCAGCTAGTGGTTTTCTTCCGCGCTGAAAACCGGCGCTTGGCGGTTTTTACGCGTTCATCACTGAGTTCCTGAGAGTTGAAAAATATTCAGCTTTGACAAGCAGAGCTTTTCACTCAATGTCAGTTCTCACAGTGCCTCAAGGCACAATGCTGGCTGCTATGGATTTCATTGTGGTGGTTTTACAGGTAAGTTGAGTGAAGTATCCTATATTTAATCTCCATATTAACATTTAATGTGAAACATATTTATTAAATATAAATTTAATGGGTTTCTGTTTATACAAGAAACCGTTTTCGGTGACACGAGGAGGGGAGGTACTGAGAAAGTCTGTGTCGTCACAAGAGGGGATGTTTGTGCATGTACTTGATCCCGTTTTGGATGAAAATACTTTCATAATGGATTGTTCGTGTAGAAATATTGAGAGCTCCATGAACCATGTGAGATCAAATTGTGTTGCAACTCCATTTTTATCAGCTCAGTATGGACAATGCATTCTTCCACATCTGACACAATGAAGGATGAAGGCTATCCTTTCCCACTGTTTTATAATAAAAAGTTTTGCTGGATGCTAAAACACCCTCTCTATTTTATACTATCTAATTGAAAATTTTGTTAAATGCAGTTGGTTGCCTTATTTTTTCACACTATTGACTAAACATGTTTCTTGGGATAATGTTAGCATCTAATGATGTTCTTTGAATATATGCTTATGTGATTTTTTTTATTAAAGGACAAGTTCGGTATTTTACACTTAAAGCCATGTTTTCAGATTGTTTATGATGAAATAGATCGGTTTTGACTGAAATTTCGACATATGCGGCTGCCCTGAGAATTTTCAGGTGTTTCTTGTATCACCTCCCACCTCTGTAATGGCTTTATAGGTGCACAGGAACAATCCTTCCTAAAATGCATTAAACTTTCATTTAAAAAGACGTGAAACTCACCGAGTGGTCAGGGGTGTTCACTGATATGCTCACACAAAAATCGCTGCAAACGATGCTTTCCAAAAGGTGTTTTGGCTTCCGTTGTAAACTTGTGGACCTATTTTTCCAAACGCCTCACACCCGTACATTCTTCCGTTGAGAGCTTGAATAATAGACACTCCAGCCCAGTTGGTGGTGATAATCCGACTTTGCCAATTGCAAGAATACAAACAAAGTTCCCGGCGCGGAGTAATACCGTACCTCACAGCACATCTAATACAAGTCAATGGAGTTGGCAAAAACTACGATAAAACCTGTTGAAAAGCATTGTTTGCAGCGATTTTTGTGTGAGCATATCAGTGAACACCCCTGACCACTCGGTGAGTTTCACGTCTTTGTAAACGAAAGTTTAATGCATTTTAGGAAGGATTGTTCCAGTGCACCTATACAGCCATTGTAGAGGTGGGAGGTGGAACAACAAACACCCGAAAATTCTCAGGCCAGCATCATATGTCGAAATTTCAGTCAAAACCATTCTATTTCATCATAAACAATCTGAAAACAGGGCTTTAAGTGTAAAATACCGAACTTGTCCTTTAATGAACTGTAATTTTAATATAGTAGAAGTACAGTACATGTTTTTGCCAGATTGATTGCCATTTATATAGCCATATTTTTGCTACAAAATTAATAGATAAACTGTAACAGTTAGCTGTTAGGATTATTAACTGATTTACTGTCGTTGAAAATGTCTGTCGGCGTGGTTTGGAACTGCAGAGCGTTACATAAAATCACGTGACAGCACGGCCGCAAGATCAAAGCGTGTGGGAACTCTTATATTATATGGCTACACAAAACCTACAGTGTGGCTACAAACCTATGCATAACTATAAATTACACTTTAGGGTATATACCGCAACTATAGCAGCTTTTCACACCCCCTTTCTGAGGGGTCTTTGTGGGGGCAACCTTTAATTGTTTGTTTCCTGCGTGGCCTACAGCCAATTCATCTGGATGAAAATCGCTAAAAATCACTTAATTTTAAAATGTAATATGAATTTTTTTTCTTAACGTTTAAACAATTTGCAACAGATATTATTATTTTACAATGGAGAAATTTTTTTAAAGCATTTTTTTCTTATTCATGAATTACAGTCATTTACTTAAGGTCCTTAATAGAAAAAAATATGTTTTAATAGTTTAATGTTACACTTAGAAGAAGTTAAATATGTCGCTTCATATGTGGGTATAAATGTAAATTTGACATTCATCACTTTTTATAATGATGAAACGTCAAGAACTCTCTGAGAAGGAAAGAGTCTGCATTAAAGCATTTAATGATGATGGATGATATTTGAGACAAATAGACAGGTGGTCTAATACATTCTTAAGCATTGTGTGTAAAGAAAAACTGACTGCAAAAAAGACTCAACGAATCTACTGATTTGAACAAACTATTTTAAACTTACATTTATTATGCTGTTAAAAATAGTATAATGGTTTCATTAACTGTTAGGCCCAGACAACTTTAACTGAAGTCAATGAGAACTTTTCAAGATCACAAGCTTAAATCTGATTGGTTGGTCTAATGCGCTTTTCTGGAATTCGACTGCATGTGTTGTAAAGTGTCTTTGGAAATGTTTACAACATTCCAGACCTCTGCAAAGAGCATAACCACTATAAGTCAATACTTTTAAAACAATTATCTTGAAGATAAAAAACTTTTAATGTAGTATTCCTCATTTGTAAGTTACTTTATATAAAATGAAAATGCGTAAATGTCCCCAACACAGGACACAAACTGAGACAGAGGTTTGGATTTAACATTATCTGCCAGACAAATTTTACAGAAACATGAGTTGTTCCTCTCAAGAGAGGGAGGCTGACCACTGGCCCACAATCAAACATGCACCATTTAAAACCGACTCAGGACAGCTGTGACTGGAAAAACTCTGCTCTCAGACCCGTCGCACTGATAACTGCTGATGAGTGAACACTGACAGGAGGAAACGTCTGTTTTACTTCAAACTTTAGGCAGAGCTGGTGATGATAGTATAGGCCAAAAACTGAGCAAGATGTTGGTTTTGAGGCAGCAGGATCACGCAGTGGAGTCTTTCCAACCGTAGGAACATTAAACCTTCTCGCCGGTTCTTCACCTACCCCCTTCAGTCAGAAAATCGAATTTCTTGAATTTGTCACCCTCTGCACAATCTTTGGTGGTGTGGTTTGGAGCTGACGTTGAATATCATCATTTAAAACATCTAAACAGTGGTATATATTTTGAAAATGTTAAGTGTAGACCCTAACCGCATTTCTTCCCCAAAGAAAATACACTTAGAAAAGTGTAGCGACCCTCAAACTTTTTTTGAGTTTTGTGGTGATTTTAGCGAAGATGAATATTTGTCAGTGCGGCTGTTTGATATTCCTTAGGTCATTTTGCAGGACAAACCCTGACGCCAACGCCAAGGTTGAGCAGTCTGCTCCCTCCGACTCTTATATTTCACAAGGAGGGCCGTAGGGATGAGCTTGTGAAACAAAAGACGACTTTTCTATACACACTCACACCAGTGGAAAACCTTACAACATCAACATGAAGCCCACCTCCTAGTGAGAGAGATGAATTCCATTCAAGACCGAATGAGATTCTCTTTAACTCCAGCAAAAACAATGAAAGAGATGAGGAGAAAATGATAGGAAATATGGATAATACAGAAACCAGAAAGAGGAACGGAGGAAAGTGAGCATGCACTGGCAAGACATGAGCGGTGGACAGACAGAAAAAGGACAGATGGATAGATGAACTGAAAAAGGAGAAGAGTGAAAGACAAATAGTTAGGCAAAAGAGTAGAAATGGACTGAGGAGAGGATAAGGGGAGATTTATGGAGGGATGATCTGACCTTGCGGTGCTCCTGCAGGTTGAGTGAGGATGAGCACTTCTTATTACAGATGGTGCATATCAACTTCCTGCGAGCGCTCCCTGAACACACACACACACACATACAGATCATACATCACATCCGATGGTATCTGAGGAGATGCTAATGGAGCCA
This sequence comes from Paramisgurnus dabryanus, assembly GCF_030506205.2. NCBI lineage: Eukaryota > Metazoa > Chordata > Actinopteri > Cypriniformes > Cobitidae > Paramisgurnus > Paramisgurnus dabryanus. Next base: position 30,626,131 of record NC_133357.1, on the reverse strand, counting down.
CTGCATCAGTCCAAACAGTCTTTCAAATAAACAGGTAGTCCTCACATAAATCAGCTCCCGGCCCGAAGTTAAGACCAAAAGTAAAATATCTGCGTTTTACAGGGGTGAAAGGTCACCCCTGTCTATTTCCTGTAGAGCAGAATGTGGATATGAGATACCCCAATAATACAGATCGATTTCAGCATCCTCACCTCAACACTGATGTTTTAAAAGATTGTTAGAAGGTCATACTTTATACTTTTTGTAGCATTTTATATTTCCCCCTTAAATGACAGTCAAGATTTTTTGCACTTAAAATTAGTGACGAACTGATATATTGTGGTGGCCAATAATATATTTGGAATTTTGTAATTGGACGATAAATCTTTCCAATCAACGAATACGTTTTTTTTTCTTCCTTAAATGTGTCGTTCCTAACAAAAAGACACTCAGATTTAAAGCCAAAGCCTGGCAGAGAATACAATGACCAACCATTATTCACTTTTTGAAGAGATGTTATGTTGTGTTGCACAAAACAGCACTCCAGCATTGAGTAGTCTTACTTAAACTGCACATTGAGGTGTCAGACACATAAAAAGGGTATAATTATAACCCAATAGCTTTCTTAATATTGATATCCAGGGTTTCCCGCAACACTTTTCAGTTCGGGCGGCCCACCTAAGCTGGGATACCCTACCACCTTAACTAGGTCATCCAAAAAAAAAAATTTGCTGCACAAAAGGCCATCAAGTGCATCTCGGAGAATAGCGTAGACGCACTTCACATGGCCGAAAAGAAGGAAAGACATGGTCCGTCACTGTCTGGAGGATAACTAGCCTCTTGATAAAACATTTAATTAATTAATTAATAAGCTAGTATGTGTTCATTTTCTGTCATAGTTTCTTCAAAATTGAGTTTTATTTGAGTGTTTTAAATAAAAATATTTTAATCATGACACGTACACCCCGCCCCTTTGATTGCCACGCCCCCGGCCCGCCCACCTGCACAACCCTAGCACCTTAACTAACAAATTTTCTGCGGGAAACCCTGGTATCGACAGTTAATTCTTACCCCGCCATTGACAAGTTATCTCATCAATTGAGAGGAAACGCTTCCCTGCCAATGACAAATTTTTATGGCAATCCATACTTCCGAAGTAAATAAAAATCTGTAAATGATATGTTTTGAATCTGATCTCTAACAAAAGTCCTTTACAAAAATACAAATATCTTAGCATTTTGTTCAAAATTTTGTATTTTTAAATAAAACCTACCCATATTTCAGATGTGATAAAAGAGAACAAATGAAGATAGGATGAAAAGCAGATGAAAAGCTTTTTAAAAGCAGAGGGTCTTTTCTTTCATTCGATATATTGGTTGTTTATATATTTAAGAATTTTTTCTGGAACTTAACTTTTGTGAAAATCATAAGAAATGCTAGCGCTGTCTGGCAACTTTTTTTAAATGCTGGCAGGAAAGAGTTAAAAAAAAAACGTATTGGTTGACCACTAGTCATATTAGTTGTAATAACCACAATTTTCTCTGACACCTAAAATTATTTGTTTTCTACCTTTAAGACTTTAATAATGTGAATGAGTTCTTTTGAGCTAATGTTAGCATACCAGCAATGTTAATCAGATCAGTGTCAGATTCTAACATGTAAAATGTTAGCGGTCTTAATGTAACCATAATTTTGATGTTATCTGAAGAAAAAAAAAGTTTTTTGTGGTTCTGTTTTGATAAACGCTCTCATATCCTTTCACTATCATAATGGTCCTAATGCCACAGCTGGTGTTCGGGCAGGATTTGTGAACCTCTCCAAAAAATCAGCTAGGGTTTAATAACAAATATAAAAAAAATAGGAAAAAACAGCTGACATCTAATGTACTCTTTGTAGTGCTTGCTGTTTCTGACACGTCTGTTACCTCTGACCTTAATAGCTTAGTCCCCTAACAGTAACCAGGTAGTAACCTGGGGCCGGATTCACAAAACATTCTTAAGAAGAAAAATTTTCTTAACTGCCATTTTTATCTTAAATTAAAGCTTAAGAAAAAAGTTAAGAATATTTTGTATTCTCAGAAAAGCTTCTTAAGAAAGTTCTTATTTTTTTCCTTAAGTATGTTCTTAATAAAAAAACTTAAGAAGAATTCCAATTCTCGAAAAATAAACTGTCTTAAATAACATCTTAAAGTTAGGATAACCTTACAGTAGTCTTAAATCTCAAAATGTAAGATGTTTTATAAGTTAATGTGATTGTTTTTAATGTGACATGTTGTATTTTGTAGTCTGAAATGGCAATTTAATCAGTTTACTTCACATAGATTAGTTTAAAGAGGAATTCCACACTCATATAATGAAGTTTAATGGCTTACTCAGTAATATGTCATGAAACACAAATAAGTATTAGTGATAATATTACCAAACATTTAACTTCCTCCGTAATAGCCTACATTCATTGTGAATTAACAGCTAAAAGTCGCTCTAAGCGGGAGGCGAACTGGTAATCGCTCCGTCATGTGAGTAGAGGGCTCCGAAACCACGGGCACGCTTCACCCTCCGCGTCCGTCTCCTGACGCGTGAGCGAGGGTCGCGGGAGACGAAGCCCTGGGCACGAAGAGTGAAGCACGCACACCCACAGAGCTCGATCCACTTGACGGACCGATTGGGACATTATGGAATTATATTTACGCACCGCACCGCCTTAATAATAGCTGACCTCTGTTACGAGTAAGGGATAATGTAGAGGCAGCCGGTAGTTATCGGGAAATAAGCCCCGACAGTGTGATCAGGACCCGACGCAAAGCGGAGGGTCTTGTATCACACTGAAGGGGCTTATTTCCCGATTACTACCGGCTGCCTCTACATTATCCCGCTTATTACACGGCTGCTTGTCACATAAGAAAAAAACCGGACATGAATATGAACTTGAAACATTTTATTGGCATATTTGTTTTAAATTAACATTTTTATCCTTCCGCGAAACTTTGCACAGATGCATAAAATGATCGTAATACCTTATTAAGATCCTCTGCTTCATACTTGTCTCCATTTTTTCTCTTTTAGCCAGTCTTTGAGAAGTTTTAATGCCCATTCTGTATTTTTTTGTGTGTTGGCTTCGTAGCTGTCATGCTCTATTTTGTCAAGTTCAGTCTCAGTAAGCTGTCTGTGTCTTGTCGTGGTTGTCCAGTGTTTGTCACAAGATGGCGCCAAACAGTAATCTTTATTGATCTTTATTGGCATGGAGCGATTTTACTCGTACAAGTAGTACCGGCTATGCGTTATTACTTTGGAGCGGTTATTATTTTAAAAGAACGAACCTGCAAATGTCTCAACTGACCAATCAGAATCAAGCATTCCAGAGAGCCGTGTAATAACAGCAAATAACATCCTGTAGTAGTCTTAATGCATCACTCGTTTGTATCGCGTTAATGATCGTAGTCAAAAGATTAATGGATAAGTGTATTGTTGTTACCCCATTAGCAGGGTATCTTAATTCATTTAAAAGCTTGTCATTTTATTCTTAAGACACAAATTTAGAATATTCTTAAGAAAAAAATTGAGAACTTCTTAAGAAATGTTTGAGAATTGCACTCAGGAACATTCTTACGCACTTCTTATAATTTATCTTAAGAACTTTCTTATTTTTTGTCTTAAGAATGTTTTCGTGAATCCGGCCCCTGGTTAACAAGGCCAGCGCAGAACCTATTTATACGAAACCACAATTTATTCAGTGAAAATTTGCATGGCAGAGCTGAATTGCATACTGTACAAACTGGGCATGGTCAGACAGGGGATGTATTGTGAACACTACATTAATATAGAGATATATCCATCACTATTGCCAAGAAAGAGCAAGAAAATCCTGTGTCCTATGATCTGAGATCTTTTCAGAAGAAGATTTTATTCAAGGAAACACATAAACACTCTTGCATGTGGTTTTAAGCACTTCCAGAAGCTTCACCGAAATAGATTAATCTTAATTTTACTGGATTCATTCGCTAATTCATGTTCCAAACTGTCCAAATTACAATTAATAAGAATAATATTGAAAATATTCTTATATAGGCTTTCATTGGGTGATTAAAAGTCCTTAACTAATATTCACAGCCATCTCCGCTGCCGGCGGAGAGAAAGGCGCGCAAAAGTCTGTTAAATGTGTCGAGACGGAGAAATAGCTTAGCGTTTATCTGACAGACAGAGAGGAATGCCGAGAGGATCAGAAATGAGCAGATTAATGAAGATGTTAAACAGCTAGCGATTAGACTCTAATTACAGAAAGTCATTTCTAGACTCAGCCATGTGTGTACGTGTGTGTGTATGACCCACCTGTGTGCACATTGACTTTGTGTTTCTTCAGGGCGTCTTTACTCTTAAATCTTTTCCCACAGCTGTCAGCCTTACAGATGAATCTGCCATCTCCTTTACATGCTTCTTTATGCTGCTCAAAGCTGCAAACACATGCAACACAACTTTGCTGAATTTCAACATAAAGCAACTACATACATAATGTTAAACCTCATTCACAAAGCACTTTGGTACAAGAATTTCTGAAAAATTGTCAGAGAGACATCGGTATGAACACAAACATGTCCCATAAATGTTCTGGGATCGCTCCCGTAAAGACGACCTAGTAACATTTCCGTAAAATTTACAGAACACGTCCTGTGTGAACAAGAGGAAGAAACAATGCCATAAGGAACGTGCCGTAGTGAGGTCATCGCAACATGAAGTTATGGTTCAGCTCTTTAAAACGAGGGATTTACATGCAGATTAACATTCACGACGAGAAATGTCTGCAAACCTGACTGAAGCAGAGATGATGGAGCTCGTCACTATCAGCGCTGAAGCTGAGATCATTCTCCAGAATGACAGAACATTGCCTCACATCTTATTAAAAATCGAAAAGTTAATGTGCAAATGTTATAGGGGCACCTTTTATGCAAAATCCACTTTTACAAGGTGATTGGACATAATGGAACATTCATCACACATTCATGAAACATAAGCAGAGCGAATTTTTGTGTAAATCGTTAGTAAAATCGTTCTGGGGTAAATTTTTGGATTCATTTTCAAAATGTTAGCTGGTATGAAAGAAATTTACACCTGCTTCCCACCACGTGTAAATAAAACAATGCCTAAAACAATAAAACTTTCTGTATTCTTTTAGACAAACTAATCAGACATTCTGATGAACTATGTATCATAATGGAATATTATTATGTTATTTTGTGCTGCTGTATTTATTATTTTTCACTCTTTAACTTTGTGGAAAACACAGAACTTGTCACTGTCCTTTTTTACACAGCCATCCAATCACATTAGAGGAGGGGCGGGACAAACATTACATTGACCAACTATCATATTTGTACAATTCAACAATGGAGAAGTTAACTCTTTCCCCGCGATTGATGAGTTATCTCGTCAATCTGCAATACCGCAACTTCTAAAAACCGGAAGTATTGCCCTAGGGCAGGGGTAGGCAAGTTCGGTCCTAGAGAGCCGCAGTCCTGCATATTTTAGCCTAAACACTGATAATCTAACCTGATGTCTAAATCCTAAAGACATTGATTAGCTTGTTCAGGTGTGTTTGATTAGGGTTGAAACTAAACTCTGCAGGACTGCGGCTCTGTAGGACCGAACTTGCCTACACCCGCCCTAGGGCAAACAGCTGTATGTCCGTGTATGTTTTAAAGATGGCTCTGCATCTGATCTCTATCAAAAGTCCTTCACAAAAATGGAATTATCTCAGCTTTTTGCTCAAAATTTGGTGTTTTTGATGAAACCTACACATATTTGAGAGGTGATAAAAACAGAACACATGAAACGGATTCTTTTGTTTGAAAGCAGAGGGTCTGTTCTTTTATTTCCTATATTGTATGTGTATATATTTAAAAAGGAGCATTTTCTGGAAGGCATTAAACTTTTGTGAAATCATGAAAAATGCTGGCGGTGAAAGAGTTCATATTAATTGCTATTGCATTTTTACATTCAGTAATATTGTTTAACATAAGATACTAGTAACATGTTGAGGATATTACAAATCACAGCAACAAATGCATCTTCGGAATAACGCGCAGTGCTTCCAAAGCACTGTCATGTGCCACCACCATCCTACTCATTTTCAGAAGAGCACCAATAATAAATTATTCATTTATTTTTAGGCATTAGTCTCTTATGCATGTATGCAATATAATGTAGCCAAACCAGAGAACAGAGTCCAGAGGATTACAGCATTCCTAGATATGTAATTTACGTAGCTGCAGTGCATAGGCGGGGATTATGCTAATTGTGAATGAAATTCATTAATATACACACATGTCATTCTCTTATCAATGTGAGGTCACACTGATAAAGCCCCACCCACTTACAGTCCTACATTACAGTAGTTTCCAGACTCAGTAGCTGTGTCCCAATTCAAAGGCTGCGACCTTCTAAGGACGTATTTTAAGACCGATTGCGTCACAGCAGCGCGACTTAAGGCCAGTAAGGCCGTCCCAATTCAAAGGATGCTTAGAATGAAGCCTCAAAATGCGTCCTCATTTCTCCACGCTTTTAAGGATAGAACGAATGGATCCTTAACAGCCGAGGATATCCCAAGAGTCATTGCGCGTCTGCAACGGCTGCATATAATGGGTGGATATTCTAAAATAAACAATTAAAACCTTTATTAAATAAAAGTGTATTTATCAGAAAACATTTTTTCTTGTCACTGTAAGTTTATTATAAGTTATGTTTTGTGTTAATAATATTCTTTTTATGTTGCGTATATTTATAAGGTTGATTAATTTGGTATACTGTTGAATAGTTTCATATACATCAACGTGTCATATTTCTAAAATAAATTAATGATTTTTCTGATGTCATATTTATTTTAATAAGTCAGAAACGTGCAGGCGGGCGCGTGCAGCAGGTGACGCTAATTATGGGTCCTGCGAAGGTTAGACCGTCTCATTTCAGTTCTCTTCGCGAACTTCTGAGGCTTCCACCTTGAAAGACCGAGTGCTCATCTTTTAAGGTCGAATGCTCATAAGGTTGCAGCCCTTGAATTGGGACACAGCTATCGAGTTGTACTCTGTCCACTAGATATTATTGTCTCAGACTGTATTAATCAGATCTATTTTAAACTGAAAGCCCTCACTGTTTGTTTGTAAGGAAGTGAGGAGCTGTAGCTCATTTTCATTTAAAGGTACACACATTAAAACAGCATGTTTTTACTCCCACCCAAATAAGTGCATTTTGGACTTATAATAAATGATCTATGGGGTATTTAGATCTGAAACTTCACAAACATATTCTGGGCACACCTGAGACTCATATTACATATTGCAAAAAGGCCATAATAAGTGCCCTTTTAAGTTTTCGTGAACACATGCACAGCAACGTGACGTAACCTTAATAGAGATATTTGTCCAAAATCTCTACCAGTTGACAAATTTCAACCGGTTTATCATACCTGCCAGTTTAGCATCCACCCCTAGTTACAAACATTCCTCAAATTATCTTCCTTCGTGTTTATCAAAACCAATAAACTTATACAGGTTTGTAAAAACATGATAGTGAGAAAATGATGACATAATTTTCATTTTCGTGTGAACTATCCCTTTAAGGCAGAAATACATAATGCAAACACAAATTTTGCCATGCAAATGCTAGGGTGTTTGGGGTGGTTGCACGGGCACTGAAAAATGGTTTCTGAGATGTAAAGATCAATTGTTAGGTGGCTGTTTACTTTTGTGGTTCCTAGACAGGGTTGATTGGATTTTTCTACCTGTTGTGTGTATGTCTGACCACTCGGTTATAGCTGTGAGTTACACACCAGCAAATAAATGGTCTTTTGTTAAGTCTTTTTGTTAAGTTTAATACTTAAAGCAACACTATGTAGTTTCCATGTAAAAATGACTTACAGCTCCCCCATGTGGTTGAAAAGCGCAACAATGCCTGGTATCAGACACTCTTCTGCAGGCAGGGGGAGGGGCGGAACTGTGTTTCCTACCCTCCACCGCCACTTTCAGAGTGTGCTTTTAGGAGCTAGGAGGCTGCTCAGGTTGCAGCAACAGTACAATTTGTCCAGTTAAAAGTTGTTCTATCACTGAAATAATTTTAGAGACATTATTTAAAGGTAAAAAAAACTACATAGTGTTGCTTTAAGGTAAAGGGTTTTGTTCAAATCCATCTGTATATGTGGATGTATAAAGGTAGAATGTCAACAGTTGTTTGATGTACCTGGACTCAGAACAGAAAGTGCTTTGACACAAGGCACACTGATGAACCGCTAAAGGGTCTCCTGTTGTCCCCGAGCTCTCTGTACAGTGAAGAACACTACAAACAAACAAACAGTACATCAGCATTACTACACATGAAACACAGATGGAGTGTATATTAGAAATGTGTATATGTGTGTGTGTTGGTGCGGTGCTTACTGGCGCTGTAGGGCTTGTTTGACAGGAAACTCTTTACCACAGGAGCGACATTTAAACTCTTTGTCCTCTGCACTTCCTCTCTGATGAAGACTTTGCAGATGTTCAGCTAACACATCTTCACTTGGGAAGCTGCTCTCGCATAACAGACATGGGTAATCTTCTTTCTTAATCACCAGATCTACAATCACACAGTTAGATAATGAACAAGCGTCTGACCGATATGAGTTTTTGAAAGACTGTGGTTCAAATGACACATGAAAACTGTGAGTGGTAGCCGTCAGACAGACTGGCACAAGACCTTGCATCACAGTGGCTATGTTTACATGCACAAAATTGTGTTAATCCGACTGAATTTAATCAGATTGAAGTTTACGACAGTACAGTTTACATGCACTCTAAACATTTCAATCTGATTAAAATGTTTACATGTAGGATCTATATAATCCCAACCAAACGTTTACGCAATTGCACAGCTCTGCATATCAAAACCATCCCAGTGGACATTCAGAACAAGCCCTAAAGCATCCCAATGACTATTCACAGCTCAAATACCAAAAACTTATGAACGAAATCCTTTCATCTTTAACCCGCAGAAAAAAACAACCCCGGGGACAGTTTAAAAGTACCCCAAACTTAACTTGAAAAAAAACAGAGGACTTGGCAACGCCACCCAGTGCACACAGTATGTCTCGTGAAGTTCACACTTTATCTCTGGATAAATGTACAAAGTTGACTTGGAGAAAGTGGTTCTTAAGAAGTTTCAGATATATGCAAAAAACATACTTTATTCATTTATGTGGCCTAATGTTATGAAAGTTAATAAAAAAACATTCAGGAGAGGCCTTTACACACACGCACACACACACACCTGTTTCTGTGTTGAGGTGCTTGCTATCTTTACTGTTCTCATCTTCATCTTTGATATCCTCATCTTCCTCGTTGTCCTCTTCTTCCTCCTCCATATCACTATCCAGGTAACCAATAAGAAGCTCTGTATCCGTCTCAATGTCATCCACAGCAAGATAAAAGATATTCTCTCCATCCTAGGAGTAAATGCATGAAACAATGCAAGAGATTCGAATTATCAGTCTGATCAGGCAAATAGTATTTTTTTTTCTGTGTCAGGTTAAACAGGTGCTAAATGGATGTGTATCCTGAAGAAGGCGTTGTAAGCCGAAATGCGTAGATCTACACTTTTATTATTTGATATGTAGCTCAGTGAATGAAAGGCTTTTTAACACTTTTACTCAAGTGCCTTAGAGATTTTCTTTCTTAGGTGCTTAACTGGTTAAATACTTCTTCTCTATTCTACATTATGATGTGACCTGTGACCTGGTGGTAAGAGCTCCAGACACACCAAATAATGGCTCTTTAGCAGGAGATGTGAGTTAATTTACTGTCCATTCCTATCTCCTCTGAATGATCTTTAATCACAAAACTCGTCATACTTGCCATGACCCAATGAATTATAAAAAATAATGCACAACTCCTTATAGTGACACATAAACCCCATTCACACAGACCTTTGGTCCCAGAAAATACCCATAAAATTGCCAGACAAGCGTCTGTGTGAACACAAACTCATCCCGTAAATCTTCTTGGATTGTTGCCGGAAAGAGGACCTAGTCAGATACACGGAAAACCCTGTGTGTGAACAAGAAGCCGAAACAATGCTGTAATGGGCGTGTCATAGTGAGGACGCGCGTGTCATCACAACAAAAGTTATTCACCTTATTCCGCCACGCCCCTTTTTAATTCTTCGCTCTTCCGCATTTTGTCAACCGACTTCCGCTGCTAATATGGCACAGCGCATTCTGTGGTTAGTTTGGTGGTTAGAAGATTGTTTGTAGTTCACTACAACTTTAGTGAAATGACAAATATCGCTACTGCTATTAATGTTTTAAATTAAGAGCACGGTTAAAACTTCATACGACGATTGGATAGTCTTATATTGTCCCATCAATCGTCTCGTGGTTAGACGATATGAAGCAGCCGCGGCAAGTAACCTATTGGACATATTTTATTAACTGTTACCTCGTCCTGTCAGGAGTTGATGGAGCAGCATTGAAAATTATTACAAGTATGTCTACCAATATTTACACAGTGATTTCGTCTTTTTTATAGCAAATGTGCACCTTAGCCAGTCCAATAACCATTTCGTTTTTATGTGGTACCATGATAGAATTCATTTGCAAACTTGCCAACACTTATTCCTTCAAATCAGGAGACTTAAATCCTTTTAAGTGGAATCTACAAAGCTCACATATGGTTTAAGAAATTCCTTACAGATAATAACTGATCACACTGTAAAGGTTTATATAACTGCATGGCAGGTTACATCTGATCACATAGTAAATGTTTAATATAACTGCATGACAGGTAACAGCTGATCACATTGTAAAGATTTAATATAAATGCACAACATCTGATCACACTGTAAATGTTTAATATCACTGCATGACATCTGTTCACATATGAAGGTTTAATGTAACTTTACAACAGGTAAAGCAAGACCACCCTGCAATAAATTAAGACACAGCTTTATCGGATTCATCAGGAGCTGATCCCAAGCGTATATCTGGAAGCTGTTGGTGTATGTACTGGTAAAGTGCTTGGCGACTGTGTAATGGATGCAATATCAACCCTGTGTAAAGCTGAACCAAAGATGGTTGTTTCTCAGTAGAGTTATGTACATTTGTGCCAGCTCAACACATTGAAGCAGTTTCTCGGACAGGGTTTACAGGACTAGGCCTTAATTATATTAGGACATTTTAGTTTTTACAAACAAACCCTACAAAAAAACAAGACTGGTGCGCATCTTGTGACAAAACAATGGCACTCATATATGTTGAGGTATGTCAGTACAAGGTGTTTTTAAATTATTGTAGCTCAAATATGCATTTTAGCCTGGGACCAGGATAAGCCCTGTCCGGGAAACCGCACCATTGTTTTCCCATATCAGATGTATGTTGCTTCAGGTTGAGTTGTGATTTTAAAGTGTAGTTGTGGTCAGAGACGGATAGATGCTCCCATTGTGTTTCTGCATCACAGTTTAGGAACATGTTGATTGTATCATCCTCACAGTTGTCCACTGCATCACTAAACATCAATGCATCTGTGAAAACAATATAACCATAAACAGTTTTATGTTAGTATTTAAAATAAACTTGCATCATGAGAATTAATATATAAATGGCACCCATACTTAAACAGAACAGTGTGTAAGAGAGAGATGCATTAAAAAGAGACAGAAACATTATACACACAACCTTTAACTTCAGTGTTAAATAATACGTTGTTTAAAAGGTCATTATCAATATCTGAATGAGAAATGAACTGACATTCTAGCATCTGAAATCTCAGTAACTTGTAGGAATCACATGGGCTACTGTAAGAATGCAATGTACTATAATATACTGTTGTACTATCGTAAATATAAAAATATAGGTGGACAATTAAAACCATTCAAATAGTTGCATTTTATAAACTAACGTTACTGATCTTAAGTGTATTTGTAGAACGGACATCACAAATCTAATTTTAGGCGAACGAGCACAAAGTTAGCTAAGATAGCTACCTGAAACTGGCCACCTTTCCAACACCAGGCGTGGTTTAAAGTTACCGGAACATCGTAGTCGAACCATTACTTGGGATAAGGGTGTTCCTCAGTTGGCTTAAAATTGGTAAGAAAGAAACATAAAGGCGCTCGAGTGAGCTTTTTAAGCTTAACACGTCACCTTCAGTCACTGCCTCAGCTGCTCATCGTCTATGCGGCCGGAAGAACGTTGACAAAATGAGCGCAATGGCGCCGCCCTTGTTGTCGTGAAAAATAAGGTGAATAGTTCAGCTCCTTAAAACAAGAGATAACATGCATATAAACATTCAACACGAGAAATGTCGCAAACTAGATTGAAGCAGTTTTCAGGAAATTATAAATGAGATGCATAAACAATGACGCACGTGCCGTGTCATGGCAACATGAAGTTGGTTCAACTCTTTAAAATGAGGGATTTACAACATTCATGACGAGAAATGTCAGCAAACTGGACTGAAGCAGATATGAGGTAAGTTAGCTCATCACTTACTGCGTTGAAACAGAGATCATTCAGCAGCATAAAAGAATATCGTGTCACATGCTCATTTGAGCTATAATAAACAAAAATACCCGCGCGTCATCCCACCAAGATATATCGTTCAGCTCCTCAAAATGCGGGTTTTAAATGCATATAAACAATCACGATGAGAAATGTCTGAAAACTGGATTAAAGCAGAGATCAGGGAGCTCGTCAAATATCCCCTCAGAAGCTGAGATCGGTTACCAGCATTAGAACGGCGCGTTCACGCGCCCCTTTATAGTCTTATCATAAACAAAAATGCAAACAAGTGGTTTCTGGAGAGAGAAATATTGAATAATATGCAAACTTCAGACGCTGCGTAGAAGAGATGGCGGGAGGGCAGTGTGAATGAACAAAAAATCTAAGCATTCCGGAAAAATCCAGGATGCCTTTCTCGTGTATTTTCCGGAATGTCTGTGTGAAAAGGGCTATAGTGTGTCTGTGCACCTGAATAATGTTTAATTTGGGACCAATCCACAATGTTAGGAGTCTCTGTGATGGTTACTGACGCCCAGACACTTCCATGGCAGAAAGAAATAAGATGAATGGAACAAAATGATATTAATGAAGCAGTATTGCTGCTATTTAACCATTGAATATTGAAATGTGTAACAAATTAAGTTTAAATTTGTTAAAACAAAAAAAAAAACACACAATTTAACATTTTTATCACAGAGGGACTAAATTGATTTAGATGTGGAAAAGCAAAGACTTGAGGTGTCGTCTGACACTGAACAGACAATAAAACAGAAAAACCTCTGGGAGGTGCAATCAAACATTCACACGAGAGCAACATAAGATCAGCCCAGCTTCCTGATTAAGGTCAAAGGTCAAACACTTGGACCCCTGTATAATGGCATTATCAGACCTACATTTCCTTAAAGGTCATGCCGAAACAAGCACAGTTGCTTTACATTATGTTAAAAACACAGTAACTGATTTATCCACAGGGAGACCACAAGAGATGTGTCACGTGTGATATAACACAGACCCTGTTCTCCTGATTGTGTTATAATGACCATCAGATCTCATCAACATCTCGTTCACTTGACACACAGAAAAACTCACTGACTTTTCCATATTAAATTTAAATAACTCATCATTTTACAGCTAGAGATAAATACCATGAGCTGTACAAACTCTGTTACCTTCACTTTAAATGTTAACACCCTCGTATGTTATTTTTACAGCTTTGTTAACACATATATGGAACATTTCAGGTAATCTTACGACTTCCAAAATCGTAAAATTGCCCGAGTTGATTTACCATCATTTTGACAAAGGGTCCCATTCACGCTCGACCTCTAATACTGAAAAAAATCCTTTTAAATTTATGGAAAAGACTGTATGTGTGACAGGGACTGTAAATTATATTAAAGTTTCCACACACATACACTGGAAAGGGTGAAATTGGAGGTGGGGTGAATACATTTTTAAATGTGTTACTATCAGATGATGTATCCTATATATAAAGCAGACATAAAAATGTTGCAGTTTTAAGTAAAATGGGACCCTATCTGTGAAAAACAGGTCATCTAGTTATGAGATCAAAGTTAACATCAAAGTTTAATTTCAGTCATTGATTTCACATTGATTTCAATCTTTGACATGATCTCACTCAGTCAATATTAAAGATTTCAAGGTTATATTTTCACAAAATGTTCTTTACATTATGTAGGATGATTTTATTTATAAAACAGTAAATCACAAAAAATCATGCAGGGTCACAAATGCTTCCAGTGTTGGCAGCTGCCGCATTAGTCAAATTTGATTGAAGTTACAATAAAATTGTTGTACTGTAACATAAGCTTCATAAGAACTTTCAAACATTGTGTCTAAGTAAAGTCCAACCCTATATTAATTTATCATGTTGCACAGAAGTCAAATAAGTTGCTAAACTTGCATTTTATGTTGACTAAATATTTCCACTCTTAGTATGTAGTGTTTGTGTTTGTGCGTGCATGTGCCGCTATATGAGTCAATGAAATGACATGCATATTTTTGTGTCCGGGGGCATTATGTACTATAAACATAACTTGATAAATTTATGACATGCTACTTTATTCTCTGTAAGCTATTTAGTTCATAATACATTTTCAGAATTTAAAAAATAAATACTACTTTTTAATTTGGTTAAATGGCAGGTGGGTTAACTGTCTGTACAAATTAAGACACGTGTTTTTAAAATGGTGTTTAAATTATTAAAAAATTCAAAATAAGATACTTTGGTATTATTTTATTTTTAAAACATTTCCTATAAACAAATTTCACGAATATCAGTAGTTGGGAATAGGGTGGTAGGGCCCTATGATTTCCCCAATAAGGAAATGCGAATGGAATCACGGAATCCAAACATAAAAATGGAATTTATTGTACAATGCAGATTGTCAAAGAAATTGGCAAATTTTGAATTCTGTCATTTTAAAAACCAATTATAACACATTTTCAAATGCTAGGTTTTTTTTTGACATGGTTTCTTTAAAGGGAAACTTCACCGATTTGCATTAAGCTTTGTATTGTTAGAACCCCAGTCATGTTTTAAATGGTCGTGCATCATTCCCTCAGTTCCTCCTGAGACGGGAGATATACTAATTTCAGTGAGGCACTTCCTTCTTTCAATGATGTAAAAATCGTCATTTTGCGTCATTGAAAGAAGGAAATTCTGTATCTCTGTTCGGTGTGAAAGACTACAGACAATAATTCCTCATTTTTCCAAGGTGGGGGCTATGGGTGGGACCCACACACGCTAAAGACCTTTTACAGATCAGTGGGTGGGACTCATGAAAATATATAAACACAGACGAAAAAAAATGATCAGCCGCCATCTTTATGCTAAGCTAAGCTAAACAGAAGTTGTGGAGCGAGCCAGACTTCGTGTCACAATAACAGCGGAAGTTAATCAATATGACATGGAAGAGGGTGATTTCGCAAGCGTGATGCTCTAATCTGCTGTTCATGGCATCTTTATGAGCCACAATACAGCAAAGAGCTGAGGCAGATGGAGGAACAGAAGCCCGAGGAGTAGGCCGGCGCCTGGGCTTCGGCTGAGTAGAGGAGACCGGGGAAGACACAGCAACCATCGGCCTCTGCTGCGTCGAGAAGCTCGGACTGATAGTGCCTCTACTCTCACTGTGTGCCTTCTTTTTAACATTTCTGCATCAGATAAGGATATGGACGTTTGTTTGGTGAATGTTTCGAGGCAAAAGAGCAACTTTGCGCGTGTTTGGACGTGTTTATTTCAAAGACGTGTTTCCGCTTACAAGCACAGAGCTGAGGCAGCGCGTCTGTGGAGATATTGTGCAGGGGACACGTTTGTGTGGAGGATGCAGGGATAAACGGACGTCTGACTGTAAAGTGAGTGTTTCTATTTTCTTTGTTGTACTAAGGTGGCATTTAAGTACACAATAGCATATCTGAGCGGTGTTTTATATGTCTATATTGTGAGAGCAATGAGGCTGATATAACACAGATGTAATTACAGTAAACAATAGTCAAAAAGAAAATTGTTAAAACTAAATAAACATTTAAAATGCATACCCTTTTTAAGTACTTGTAAAGACATTTGTACTGCGGATCTGAAACCGCATGTTACTGTTTGAATAAGACTTTGCTACACACCAGGCCAGAGTGTTATTGTGTGTAACACAATGTAACATCACGTTTAAAAGTAAGTCATGATTGGTGTCGGTCAGACACAGTGGGGTGGCTATTTTCTTTTATATACGCAATAGCATATCTGAGCCGTGTTCCGATTAATGGGAGTGGCTTGCAGAGATGTGCATTGTGGTGCATTGTGGAAGTTGTAGTTTTTCATACAAATGTGCTCTAAAGTCACGTTCTGTCTTTTCTCGGTCAAATAGGCACACAATTCTAAATTTATGTTACATTTCCACTACAAATATGACCCACTTTCAACAAAGATTAATGTTTCTACGGGTGAAATGCTCCTTTAATTGGCAAATAAAAATGACAGAAATGTGTGAACATTTTCCTTTTGTGTAATTGTTGGACACAAGAAAGATTTTTTTGTCATGCATTGCAAACAATGAGATGAAAAGTTGCCTGAGATGCCTTAGATGCCAGAAAAGTAAAACAAGATGAGTATATCCTTATGATTAAAAGAAAAAACTAAACATTCATTTTCTTGTCAGTACCATGGTTGTAGTATATTGCTGTTACTGGACAGCCAAAATACATCAACCTTCATGCAATAAAAAAACTTTCAATAAATTGTTGTTTAATTGTATTTCTTTAAAGGGGCTGAATGTAAGTTATTACTTAAAAAAATCTTTAAGATAGATTTTTCATTCGTATATTTATGAGGCAACCATAATGTAATAGAAAGAATGACACCTTGAGTGTCCTCCACGGTTGTCTCTATCAGCCTGTAGGCTCTTTTCTGTGTGGAGAAGTGGGGTCCGAATTTGCGCGAAATTCAAAATGTGACGTCATGCGCGTGCTCGTCTACCTGGGCGTTCCATATAGACGCGTACGGCCGTCATTAGTAAACAGCGGCAATCGCTAGCATGTTTCAAACGGACTCTGTAGACGGAAAGAAGCGACCAACTTCCAGCACAATCCAGACACTCACGGAAACTCCTCGTAAGTTTAAAAAAAATCCTAATCTAGTGCGGCCAAAATAGTGCGTGATCGGCGTCAGCGAAAAGACAAGAGTAAACATCGGATTGGCATTTGATTCTTGGAGGGAGCTCCGGTCAGCGCTGGGTATGAAAACAGACCTTGAGCAGGTTTCCTTTTTACTGCGAAGGTAAGACATAGTTACAGGACATCTGTAATATATTATGTTATTGTTTTTGTGGTGTAATGCTAACGACAGCATTTATTTTGTGGTGTAATGCTAACGATAGCATGTAGCACAGGACCATTTCAAAAGTTACTTTCTTATATGAATTATCTTTATTCAGAGCACGAGTGCATTAAGATTGTGAGTGTCGGGAGTGTGTTTTACAGTGTCGTGTTACAAAACATTTAGAAGTAGACTTCTGTTGAAAATATAAAGTAGCACTGCAACATTTTGCTAAAATATGGTCTGTCAAACAATAACCTTACAGTACTGTAACTTTTCTTACATTTGTAAACATGCTGGTGAATCTCAATGAGCTGTCTGTGGTTGCTACGGCAACTCTGGTTGTTGTGGTCGTGCTCGTACGAGTGTGCCCACCGAGAACGAGCATGAGACTGGCTGCAGTTTCTATAACGGCCACCGGTGTCAGTAACGGTTAGAAATTTCTGAACTTACGGAGAGCACCTTTAATGTTTAAGATGATAAGATATTCTTTTTGATTACTGAAATGTAGTTTGCATTAAAACCAGAATTCAGAGTTTGAGTATAATTTTTTTTTTCATAGGGCCATAGGGTTGGGCGATGTCTACCAAATTGGCATCAGACAATTTCGTAAGTGAAACATTATGGATTGACATTGGGAAAACATTTCTAAACTAAAATAAATGAAAAATGCCAAATGTTTTCTATGAGGGTTAGGTTTAGACTTTGGGTTAGCGGATATTATATACAGTTTGTACCAGAAGCAAGGCCAGAAATTTTAAACTGATTGAACCTTGGTTAAATAGCGTGGACCTCAATGTCTACTCTTAAATTACATAATTTTACAATATAGTGATTTAACGGATTACATTTTTCTTTCTTTTTTTAAAATCATGGATCGGATCATTTTCAGATCAGCACAAAATGGATATAAGGAAAACAAAATAAGAATTAATCAAGAAATAAAGTACAAATAAAGTATAGCAGTAGTATTTAGGAACAGAAATATAATCAAATAAATAATAACACTGTCTTCTTCATTCTATAAATTAAATATAATTCCTCTTTTTAGTGTGATTTTTTTTTAACTTTTGTTGTTTGATTAACATAATGACACAAACATAAGCAGATTATGTAAGCTTAAGGGTATACTAAGACTGAATAAGCATGGATCCATGTACTGTATGTGTTCTCTTTAACACATAACTGACTGTTTTCATGATAATACTTGCCAAGACTGTCGTATTTCAAGATAATTTGGGGTGTATGTGTCCTGTCAAGCGCAGAGATTCTTTGTTTGCATGCTTTTGAAACGCATGTTTGTATCAATTTGAGGATGTGTGTGCGTTGGTTTGTGTGTCTGTGCGCACAGAAAACAGATCACTTTAACAGCTTGCACTAAAATGGTTTGAAGGTTTAGAAACACATGCAAATGATACACTTTCTATATAAATAGTTATTTATTTCTGAATATTTATTTTCTTTTGACTGAGTGGGCCAGCCGTCAATTTGAGTGGGCCACCCTGACCTTTATGTAGCCTCGCCACTGGTTTGTACAGTATATAACTCACATATAGAAGTGTGTGAGTGTGTGTTATTTTCATCTAAGGCTCATTACAGTTCTCTTATCTCTACGCTCTTTGGTGTTTAGATCTTTGCCAATGCAAACACACATCCACACCACAGAACAGACATAACAAACAACTCGTTTACATGAATAAGTGATTTAAAACTTGATAAAGGAGTATATTACCATGCAGTTATTTTTTCATGAAAATTGAACCCCTAAATGTTTTTGTTACACAGGTATGTGGTCATGACTATGATAATCCAGTGAATTAAGACAGAATGTACTTCATTTTTTTCTAAAACTGTTCATAACAAATGAATGCTGTGGCAAAAGCAGCTTCACATTATTAGTTTCAATCAGAAGACTATTTTTCAAATCTGATTAGATGAGACCCATTAAAAGTTAAGTCCCCATCTGCTACAAAGTTTAAAGAAAATAGGCTTTAATCATTTACCTGCAATTTCACAGTAATCTCTTCCACTATTATTTCTGTTAATTCTCATACCTGTATGGCAGCCAAATTCTTCTGCTCCTGTGATGGGGCCTGGTGGACGAAGCGAAGCCAGTTGGCATGACGAGGATTACTGGCGTCCAGTATATACAGCACATCTCCTTTACTCCCTCGAACCTGCACCATCACACAAACTGCATTACATAGATGTACAAACCAATCATGTACCCCAAGTCTCATGAACCCCAGGTGGATGCTGCACATTGATGGTGGTTGAGAATAATTCCCATTTCATATGTGAATTTTAGACTGCATGTAAATCCCTCGTTTTAAAGAGCTGAACCATAACTTCATTGTTGCGATGACATGCACCTCCCTACTAGGGTACGCCCCTTACGGCATTGTTTCTGCGCCTTGTTCACACATAACACTTTCCGGGTGTCTTATGGCAATCTTACTTGGTCCTCTTTCTGGGAGCGATCCCAGAACATTTATGGTAAGTGTTTGCGTTAACATAGAAGCTTGTCTGCCAATGTTATGGGTATTTTCTAAGTGCTGCGTAAATGAGATAACTGTTTTAGATCTAAGCTTTAGAGATTCAGTGCCATCCCACTAACTGATTTGTTCATCCAATGACCTTATATGTACTCACAGGACTCCCAAATAAACTGTTTCTACCACAGCATTACATTTAGAACATGTGACTGAAGTATTTTAAACATTATAAAAAGCCAGCTATCCTTTGTCCATACAGACACCTATTCATCACTGTAAGCACTGATAGTTCTAAAAATGTCTTAAATGTCCTAAACCATTTCCGACTTACCACAGGAATGTTCTTTTAGAATGAGGGCTCCTTTCTTGATGAATGATGGATACCTTTCTTCCCAATGTTTTTGGATACAAATTATTGTTTTGATAAATTTGTCTCGGCCTTAACCTACCCAAGCGACACCTAACAGTGACTTATTCCAAATAATCTTAAAGGCAAACTCCCTCTAATTGGCTGAATCACAGCACACATGCAGCAAGATGAAAGATTGCACGCTAAAATGATATATCATAATAATTATATACATAAAAAACATGTAATTTAAAGGCAGAATAGTATCATCAGAGCAGACAGAGTGATAAATCACAGACCTAATGTGGCTAAATCTCCACTGTAATTAAAACTTTAATGCAGTTTAAAAAAGTTAACCTAAGTTTTTAATGGCAGATATATGATGTCACCTTGAATATGGATGGGAGAGCCAGCATGAATAAGGTGCAAGCCTGTTGTGTTTGATTAACTTTTGGCCAGAGATGTGCAGCGATGCATCTGTCTGAACTAAAACGGCAAAACCTTTTCAATACTGTATATTTAAGCTTTGAACAAACCTCAATAATCTCAGATATACTGTACACAGAATCACCTTATAAGTGATCAGACTGAGTCTTTGACCTAGCCAGTAAGCACTCATCTACACTGAAGAAAATTATAAACTTTTTTTAATGAGCTGAACTCAAAGATTTAAGACTTTTTCTATGTACACAAAATGAGACTCTCAAATATTGTTCACAAATCTGTGTTAGTGAGCACTTCTCTTTTGCCGAGATAATTCATCCACCTCACAGGTGTGGCATATCAAGTTGCTGATTAGACAGCATGATTATTGCACAGGTGTGCCTTAGGCTGGCCACAATAAAAGGCCACTTTAAAATGTGCAGTTTTACTTTACTGGGTGGTCCGAAAACCAATCAGTATCTGGTATGATCATTATTTGCCTCACGCAATGCAACACTGCAATCTCCTTTGCATAGAGATGATCAGGTTGTTGATTGCGGCCTGTGGAATGTTGATCCACTCCTCTTCAATGGCTTTGCGAAGTTATTGGCAGGAACTGGCATAAGCAGTCGTATATGCCAATCCAGAGCATATCAAACATGCTCAATGGGGGACATGTCTGATGAGTATGCTGGCAATGCAAGAACTGGGATGTTTTAATCTTCCAGGAATTGTGTCGTGCATGGGGTCATGGATTATCATGCTCCAACATGAGGTGATGGTCGTGGATGAATGGCAGAACAATGGGTCTGAGGATCTCGTCACGGTATATATGTGTATTCAAAATACCATCAATAAAATGCACCATTTGCCCACTCAGGTCCGTTACGACAACGAACTACAGTCAGGTCAAGAGGAAGATGAGCATGAAGATAAGCTTCCCTGGGACAGTTTCTGCAGAAATTCTTTTGGATGTGGAGGTCCTGGGCTTGTGTGATTACACATAGGCTGTGGTTGTGAGGCCGGTTGGGATGTACTGCCAAATTTCCTGAAACGCCTTTGGAGACCACTTATGGTAGAGAAATTAACATTTAACTCACGGGCAACAACTCTGGTGGACATTCCTGCAGTCAGAATGCCAATTGCACACTCTCTCAAAACTGCCGACATATGTGAAATTGTGCTGTGTGATAAAACTGCACATTTTAGAGTGGCCTTTTATTGTGGCCAGCCTAAGGCACACCTGTGCATTAATCATGCTGTCTAATCAGCATCTTCATATGTCACACCTGGATTATCTCGGATGAATTATCTCGGCAAAGGAAAAGTGGTCACTAACACAGATTTAGGCAGATTTGTGAACAATATTTGAGAGAAATAGACATTTTGTGTACATAGAAAGTCTTAGATCTTTCAGTTCAGGTCTTGAAAAATGGGGACAAAAACAAAAGTGTTGCGTTTATAATTTTGTTCAGTGTAATAACCGACAAGAACACTCTAGCAAGTTGTTTAAAGTTGTTTTACACTTTGAACAGTTCCCCAAAGATTAATACAAAAATAAGTTGTTTTTCATACACACAGCAATCCATTGCGGTTCATGCGATCATAAAGTAAAGTTGTTTAGTCTAGTCACCCACCTCCCACATCAATCGAGGATCCATGCTTTCATCCAAGTCACTCAGCATACGCTTTTCACCTGCAAACGGACCGAACTTCTCACCCTGTGAAAGACAAAGTGTGTGTGTTAAGATTGATGTCACAACCAGCAGTATCTGTCTGGACTGTGTTGCTGTGACACAATTCGCCTTTAAAAAAAGATAAAGGTTTTATAAGAGCAGGAGCTTGACATTATATTAAGGAATTTAAATACAGCAATTTCAACATAATATGATTTAAGACTAATTCTAATTTCTGAATAACATGGCTAATAACATGGCTTTTATACAAAGATTTTTGAAACCCAGCCTACATTGTATGCGTAGTTCGTGTATGCGCATACAGGAAAATGTAGAATGTAGCCCAGAAGATGCATTGCATTTTGTCACAATCCGCATGCGTCGATTGTTTGTGAACAAATACAAGTCAGATAAACTATACTTTGCAAGGCTGTGCGCTTGACCATGCACGTACATTTGCATTAACGTAAAAAAAACATGCTATACTCTGGGCTTAAAGTACACCCATTTCATTGCTAAAAACAACGTTATTTTGTGTATTTGGAATACTACAATGTGTTTGTGGTTTATGATTAAAAACACATTATTTTCCACAATCCATAAATTTTTGTGGCTCCAGATATACTGCTTTTCTCAAACGCTCTGATTTTGTACAAAGTCGAGTGTACTGCGCAGACTCACTCTTAATGACGTAGATGTCACGTGAGCAACCTGTCTGACAATTGTAAGTCTTCTATTAGCCGTGCCGCAAGAAATCTGAATCACCCACCGAATCTTGCAGAGACGGCGAGCGTGAACAGGAGCAAATTTGGGTAATTATTCTGATTAATAATCTCCCTTGACCCTATGCCTCCACGTCCACCCGATTGCCTCATAGACAGTAAAACATTGCCTACGAGCTTCTCCTCCTGTCCATACGGTAATTTCGCTACTGTGCGACAGAGAGTCGCAGGTTATGACGCAATCATTAGCCTATTTTTACAAAAACTGCTTCTACTGGGTCATAACGTAAGATACATGGTAATGGAGCCTTTTATACATTTTCGTGTAGATTCAGAAATAATTAATGGACAAACGGAGTCTTTAAACGCATCAGATGTAAGGTTATTCGCTGGCAAAGTGACACCAAAATGAATGGGAGTCAACGGAAGGCTAACAGCAGGTGGAAGTTCGCTAAGCAACGGCGGCGCCCAGGGAAGCTTTAATAAAATATGAAACCCTGCCCCCCTGGGTCTATGCAGATCGACTGCTTGTTATTAGCTGTCTCCCAATTCAAGGGCTGCGACCTTCTAAGCATGCAACCTTAAAAGGTAAGCACTCTGTCTTTCAAGGTGGCAGCCTCAAAAGTTCGCGAAGAGAACTGAAATGAGACGGTCTAGCCTTCTGAGGACCCATAATTTGCGTCACCTGTTGCACGCGCCCCCAGTAGCGCCCACCCTGCCTGTCAGCAGAAAACAGCAGAGACATTTCTGACTTATTAAAATAAATATGTAATCAGAAAAATATAAATTTATTTTAGAAAACATGACACATTTGATGTAGATTAAAATATTCAACAGTATATTAAATTAAACAACCATAGAAATATGCAACATAAACAGAGTAATATTAAAGGTGACATAGAATGATTGAACGGGATATTTATCCTTGTTCTGTGATGTGACATGTAGACAATTTTTTTTGTTTAGGTCTGTAATGCCTTAGAAGCTTTCTAAAACCTCTCTCAGATAGCTCTATTAGGGTGGGGGATTTTAAACAAGTGGTTTTACTCCTATTTGGCTACCCCTACTGGCTTAACTTGCAATCTCATTACTGATTGGCTGACTTTGCTGCCACTCAAAAAATGTGCCAATTATTTTAAAGTTGGGGGCAGTGAGATGCCAGGTGTGGTTTTGAAAACTGGTCAAAAACGTTGGTGCGGATGGATGGCCGACGGATGATGAGTTTTGTGATGCGGTTGCGGATGAAATAATAGCCGATCCGCGCATCTCTACTGAATACCTCTGACGTCAGACGGAATGTGACGCTCCTTACCATGTTTGAAAGATTTGCTCGCAATGCTAACAGAAGTTAACTTACAGGCTGTAAATTCAAGCAGGAGGAATTATGATAATGTCGGTCTTGTCTACAACATCAATCCCAGAAAGTAAACTGTTGCCTACAATCTGTGTGTTTGTTGTAGTTCAAAAAAGAAGATTGACGTTGGAAACGATAACCTGCATCATCGTTTACTTTGGGATTTGTACCGTTTGCATATCGTTAACGTGTGTTCTAATACACACTTACACATGAAAGGAAATGTGAAATAGTGAATCGGACAATAGTTGCTCTTAAAGGGGACAGAGAATGAAAAACCATTTTTACCTTGTCTTTGTTGAAAAATGGTAGTCTACCCACATTCACAAACATACAAAAAGTGTTAAACATGCTAAACATCTCAGTCTCATAGAAATTCCTCTTTCAGAAATGTCAGGCAGAAAACGTCCCAATCTGAAAAACTGATGCTTATGACATCACAGGCATCTCACTGCCCCCAACTTTAAAATAATTGGCACATTTTTTGAGTGGCAGCAAAGTCAGCCAATCAGTAATGAGATTGCAAGTTAAGCCAGTAGGCGGAGCCAAATAGGTGTAAAACCACTTGTTTAAAATCCCCCACCCTAATAGACCTTTCTCACAACTTCCGTATTTATGACCGGAAATACGCAATCGTCGCGGAAATTTACTTCCTCCGCAGTCAAGGCAATGTAAAAAGCCGTATCTGTTCCATCAATTCTCTGTTGATGGTGAAGTTAGACAGAAGTGGATTCAGGCTATCCGGCGAGACTTATAATGTGTCGTTTTAGTTAACAGTTCAGTAACAGTTAGACTCGCTCTCTACTTACCTAGAAATTTATGGACAAATTCTTCATGGAAAAAGTTTTCCTCCATTAGTCGTCTCACATCAGCAAATGTAATATTTGGCAAATCCGTTAACGAAGTTGTGTAGACTTTTTGATCCATTTTAAACTTGCCCGGGTTTATGTTTTTTTAGTGTGTAGACGCTTGACAGGAACTCCGCTTACACGACGATTACGTATTTCCGGTTACTGTGAGAAAGGTCTATAGAGCTATCTGAGAGAGGTTTTTAGGAAGCTTCTAAGGCATTACAGACCTAAACAAAAAAATTTTTGTCTACATGTCACATCACAGAACAAGGATAAATACTCTGTTCAATCGTTCTATGTCACCTTTAAACACAATTTAGGACAGATTTGCAAATTGGGATGCAAAGAAGTCATGCATATCTTAAAAAGTGTTATCTGTAATGTTTAAAACTCCTTGTTGAGTTCATTTTCAGACTTTACACTTTCAGAGGGATGTATTAAGCTCAAATTAATTCCGAAAATTAATTGAATCTGACATGTAGGTCTCACAAAAGAAATGAAAAAAACGAGACGACATTTAAACAATTGCTAAATATTATGTATGGTTCAAAATTTCACCTGGCCATAATGTAATAATTTCTAATTCTGGGTTAAAAAACAGACATGTTCTTGACCATTTTTGCTTTATCGTGTTTTTCTATTTGCAGATAAAGATTAAAAAAACCTTCAAAGCAACCTTAGTTCCTAACAACATACTATGGTTACCATAGTTATTGTTACTAATGTTAACTAACATTTAATGAATACGTCATTTCATTATTCCCTTTTAGTAGCAATGCTGACATCGCGGGCACGCGCGTCGAATTTCTGGGTCGAAGAATCTGTTTCAGCCCATGCAGTACTTTTAAATGTGTGTCATGCAATATCCACTTCTCGCCGCAAGGTTGTAGTACGTTTTTACTAAATACGACAATAAAAATGTCAAGTCCGACCACCGGAAGCGTTTGATATTTTTAACTCTCAACTCGGAGGTGTTTTTAATTCACAGCAACTGTTTAAACATTTGTGTCAGTTTCAACCGGGCGGTGTGCTTCCACTAAGCTCTGGTCTCTAATGAAAGGTAGATGGACCCAAATAAATATCTTTTATCTTGGTCCTGAAACATTTTACTCATAGTCTATGGTGGAGAAGGTATTTAAATAAACCGCGGAAATTTCGTAGTCGCGTATCTATAAATAGACTACAGTGAACGTTCTGTCAGAACGTCCACTGCAGGTATCGTTCTTAAAACCATGGTTACCATGGGTCTGATGCACATTCCAACTAAAGTTTGATGCCCATTCCAACTAAAACAGTAAATGTTTATAATTTATTTTGAAAGTACTAACAAAATTCTACCTTCTGTTAAAATTTCATGCAAATATCTGATAAAATGAGAAAGTTACAAGCAAAAACTTGTGAAAAAGCAGCATTTCGGTCACACACATTCCATAGACATCCATATATAACTTTTTCCCCTGATTTCTAATATTAAAAATATAATAACTTTCTCACTACTCAATAGATTTTTACAATCCTTGTTTCTTTGCAAATGGGAATGTCTGCTCTGTCTAGTGATGTGATAAATTTAGAGTTTTGGGGTTTTTGAAAATTTTGTCATCATACCTACTTTTAGGGCTTTCATTTTTTTCTTTCATTTTTGTGTCATTTATTTTGATGGTGACGGTAAAGATTTTTAAATTGTTTACAAAAGTAACAATAACTAACATCTGTGAAGTTGTGATGAAAACGATTGTTGCCATGGTGAGTTCTTTGGCGGAAACGAATGTTGCCATGGTGATTGTTTGGTGAGGGACGTGGCAGCACACGTAAGCACATACATTACACACGGAGGAATGCAACTACAGCCACACCGATAGACTATAAATCACTAAGTGTAGAGTTTAAAAGCGTAAACAGTCGTTTGTACATTGGCTACTGAAGTATGCAAACTTTGTCTTTCACGATGAGAGTTTGTTGTGTAAGCACGAACCTTCTTGACTGCCCTGGCAGTGTACAGCCCCATCCCGTCCTGAACTTTAGAGGACTTCAGCGCGAATCTATCCGGCACGTACATGCCCAGCATTTTCATTACTTCAGAAAAACGCCCTTCTTCCAGATAAACTAGTTTAAATACGTTTGGTTGGTCTGGTTAACAGTTGAATTGTTATTCTCTGCGCGCTATGTGTGTAAATCTCAGTCCTCTCTGAACTTCCATGTTAATGTCGCTTCAGGCAAAAGACTTTGCGCTGTGATTGGCTGGTGGTCGAACAGAGACCGTGTTTCTGCGCTGCGATTGGTGGAAAGTTTCAGACCTTCCAGGTGGGTGGGACTAGCTCGGTGAGTTTCTGCAAACTGATTGGTGAAAAGTTTGTGACCGTGAGCTACATATTTTAGTTTCCCGGGAATGTTCATCATATCGATCGTTCATAGATAAACAAAACAAAAATGAAACAGATAAATAATGAACATGGATGGATACATAGATAGATAGACAGATAGATAGATATAATTTTGTATTAATGCAATACATACAATCAAACATATAAAGATCAAACAAACATTAAAAAAAGAAACTAAAAATAAAAAATACATTTTTAATAGCGTTCTTATTAACAAACACATTTAAATACAAATTCAGAGACTGTTTAATGGTGTTAAAGTGGGATTTACTTGTTGTATTTTTACATTTATAGTCCAATGTAATAAAGGGAAGGGATCATTAAAACTTTGAATTATAGTATAGTAAACATTGGATCTGAAAAAAGGTCACAACCCATAACAAATTGTTCTGTACCTCATGAATTTAAACAAAAGCAACGATTTAAACACATTCACAGCATTTAATGACCATTTTATTACCACTACATGACATCTGATGTCTAAACAGTGCTAATGCAAAAACAAGACCATTAGCCCCAGTCTCTCATTCATGCTTCTCTGGTCTTTTTGTGTGGTCTCTATTTAATGTACACACATTGTGTTTTTTTTATCCATTTTCAAAGCTATTTGGTTTATGTTCTATAAACAGCCTTGATTCACAATCAACCAAAGTAAATGCAGGATGGAGTGACTCTGTGCTGTGTGATACACTTAGATGCTGTGTAATGGTCCTTCATGAATACCTGCCAGTTCAGACCTATTAAACACAGGTATACCTCAAGAGACTGACTGAGGATAAAATGGGCATAAAGATGCATCTAGTAAGTGCAGATTCACTCATACAAACACAGACACAGGGCTTTTAAAGTCTGGGGCCATGAGACTAAAACACAAGTGCACTCACTTAATACAATTTGTATACTTGTGAATTGTGTATGTGTGCATACTAAAGTAAGGAATAACTGACGACAGCCATTGAATTATTTGAAAACATGCACACCTGATGTGGTAATGTGGCCATGACGCGAAGCTTATTTAGTTTATACCAAATAACCGCTCCATAAGACACTGGGTCTCATTCACTGCATGCGTACGCACATATTTCTTCGTGAAATATGTGTTTGAACGTTTAAACTAACAAATCATGAATCAACAAAAACTTTTATGTTAAAATTTCTTAGAAATGTTTGCAACAATGTAATAACAACTTAGACCACACGTACACAATAATAATGAACAAGGAAAAAGAACCATATAATAAATATCTGTGTTATATATTATATATATATTTCATTGTTCATGATTATTGCGTGCATGTGGTCTAAGTAGTTGTCACGTTGTTGCATACATTTAAAATACATTTTAGTATGAAAGTTTTTGTTGAATCATGATTTGTTAAAACGTCTGTACGCATGCTTAGTAAATGAGACCCATTGTTCAGGTTTTTTATTTTGAGACAGGTTACAACACATATATTTATGTTTTATTTGTTAAAATTAAATAAATCCGTTATTACCGTTAAAGGGGACTTTTTCCATGTTTAAGTGTTATGACTGGGTCCTCGGTGCTTCTATCAACCTAGAAAATGTGAAAAAGAACAACCCAGTACCCCGCTTTGGCTAAACCATTCTCTGCAAGAATGTGAAAAAATAGGTAATTGAAACTGGGCCCCCTTTTGATGTCAGAAGGGGATAATTACAGCCCCTTAATCTGCATCCAACCACAGCACTGCAATTTAGTGCAGAGATCAACTCATTTGCATTTAAAAGGAAACGCCCAAAAACGGCAAATTTTTGCTCACACTTACAAAGTGGCAATTTTAACATGTTATAATAAATGATCTATATGATATTTTGAGCTAAAACTTCATATACGTACACTGGGGACACCAAAGATTTATTTTACATTTTAAAAAGTCTTGTGCAATGTCCCCTTTAGACTTGGCGTAGTGATATGTGGTCAACAGAACTGGAACGTCTTCATAGTTGTGTGTACTGAAAAATAATGCACATCAGTAGAATGTTTCTCAGCCAATCAGAATGAAGTATTCTACAGCCCTGTAAAATAAAGAATGGTCTGCTCCAAAAGCTACAATTCTGTCAAAATTCATTTCTCAAATCTTCTTAAACCAGTACTTTGAGTGAGGTCTGTCATGACAAAAAGATTATCTGTATTCCTCATTTGATATAGTCCAAGCTGTCTGAAGTTGTGAGAAAATTCATCTAATTTATTTAATGAAAATCCCCACACTAATATGTATAAAATAATTGTATTACATCAGAGTAGAAGAGGGTGGTGCTGTCGGAGCTGACGGTGTAGTGTACAGTGCTCCAACATATAGTGCGAACACATATTTGGGACCGGAGTTCGAATCCTGCCAATCTCATACCCTGTTTCCACCCTGTACTTCCCTGTCCTCTGGTTACATTACTGTCTGTCAAATAAAGGCAAAAATGGCTCCAAAAAAAGAGGGGTGGTGTTTTGATTATTGTTAAAATGTGTGCATGTCAGTGTGTTAGATGTACTGAAATCTATTTCATAATCAGTGTGTTGTCAGCATTGTGGTGTGATGTTTACACATTTTAGCACTCTTGTTTATTTTAATAGCTTCCTTATATCCTGCTTCCCAAAGCTGTTGAAAGGGAGAATTGTGTCGACTCTATTCCCTTGGACATTAATCAACAGCATTCATGGAGACTCAATAGTTCAGAGGAGTTACTATCAGCACAAAAGACCTGCAGCAGAACAGACTGATTGTGATGAATGTTGAAAATGCTTTAAGACATAAGCTGTTTAAAGAATAAGATTGTATATTATCAGTACATCTGAATCAAATTAACTTAAAAAAATAGATGCATAATGCTTTAAAGACCCCATTGTTACGACAGTGTTTTATTCAAAGTGAAAGAGAATATATTTATTTGATATCTTCTACTTCCAAAGAAGTCCTTCATTGCTTATATAAAGAAACAAAATAGAAGCTTTACAGTTGTTCACTTGTCAACATAAAGTTATAAAGGTCTAAGATAAACCTTGTTGACATCATACACCTAGAAAAATTTGACTTATGTATTTCTGTACAAATATCCACATAAGGTAACATGAACTCTTTAGGTCCAAATGTGTCCTTTTTGAAAGGGTACTGCTAGTCACAGCCAGGGGACATTTTATTTCTGATAGTGTATACACAATGCAGTTTTAAAGCTCATATTCTTTATTAAGACAATATATTAGATCTACTATTAATCAAACTTTTTTAATTATGAATGAACAGATCACCTTTGTGAACTTCAATAAAAAAAGAATTACATTTGCAGTCTTGCCGTATCAAACAAACTGAAGCCCTCATATATTCCCTTGCCCCAGCTTCCTTTTTCAGTGGGAAATCAGTAAAAAAATAGAAACTGCACTCAACATTTCATTGAGTCTTTAAGGGGCTGCTGAATGCATGAATGTTGTGAGAGTGATCTTTGTGTGGCCCATCGTCTTCTGTCCCCTGACCCACGATGACCTGTGGGACCCCGCTGACCTGTGCTGTTGGCGCTCCTGCATTGAGGGCTCTGTAGATGGAAGGTTATGACGATTAGGACTCAGTGACCCTTGACCTGACCCTACACAGACTTGAGCATCAACTTTTACTCTTTAAGCTGAAGTTTCATTGATCACAGTCTAATGCTGGCCACACACACAAACCCTACCCAGAGAGAGAGAGAGAGAGAGAGAGAGAGAGATGCACATGAACATAAAAGAGCACGTATTATCTGATTCATGATTTTACATTTCCTTTGGTGTCTAAGTGTGTATTAGGACATGGTAAAGATATGCAAAAGGTACAAACCCAAAAGAAATGGGTTTTTCAACTTACAATAAACGGATTTTTAGGCAACAGATTACTTACTGGGCCAGTTGATGTGGACACGAGTAAAAGCACATCCATGTAATACTGTATGTAAATACTATAACAAGCAAAAAAGAAAAAAATTGTACGCTTTGATTCTTAGAGCTTAACTCAGATCTGTTTTTCATGGACATAATTCAAAGCATCTCCTTTATGTAAAACAAAAATCATATTGGTTCAGAATGACATAGAGGTGAATAAATGAGTCATTGTAAAAGGATCCAAAGCAATTCATCATAACTTTCAGTAAACGACACTGCTGTCAATAACAACCAATCATCCAAACTGATATCATTTTCTTTGACTCCAGAATCAAGAGGTTGATCCTAACAGATGCCGTCTTAATACCACTGAATACCGCTAATAAAAAAAGAAAACTGTTCTCTCTTTCACTCCTCAGGGTTTTACACAAATATTTTCTGTGCAGACAAACTTCATATTGGCAGTCTACGCAACTGTCAACTAACATATTTTTTTAAAAACAGATCTGAAAACTTTATATTCACAGATCTCTTCAACTACTGTCCACACCTGAATGCTATTTCTGGCCTGTTCAGTTAATATTACTATACACACTTATTTGATTTTTGCCCCTTTTCCACCAAGGCAGTTTAAGTGCTAGTTCAGAGCCAGAGCCTGAATTTAAACCAGTTCGTTCTATTTCGACACCCAAAGCAACGGCTCTGAACCAGGAAAAGTGCTTCTTAGGTAGCATCACAACATTGCTGAATTGCGTCTGGGTTACTGTGACAAGATACTATGTTCTGTAAACGATAAAATATGTTATGTACTTTCTCGATTGCAACCTCCGTGATATAAATTACGTCAAGCTGCACGTAAACGTTGGATTCGCCGAGTTTGAATGCCAATGTAGGTGCGCAAAGCCGTGACCATTAATAATAATGCAACGTCCGACATTGTCGATGGTGTGTTTGTGTTTGGCGCTCCTGCAGTAATGTTGCTGGGAAAGATGAGACGTATGACATGACGTAAGACTTGGCTCTGTTGTGTCTCTCTAGTGCATGAAAAGGCAAACAGATTCTTAGAAGGACCAACTATGAACCAGCAAAAGCACTAGCTCTGAACTAGCACGTGGTTCTTGCTGGTGAAAGGGGGCATTAGTCAACCTCCCACTGGTTTCTGAAGGCCAACAGGACGGGAAGCGTTGATACAGACAGAGAGAATGAGGAGGGTGGGTATTAAATAGTCCTGAGAGACAGAGATTACAGTGAAGATAAAGCGTGAGAAAATGAACATGCCATCTGATGAAAGACAACAGAGAGACATTAGACCACCCCTTATGTGGGTCTACCAAAGGCTCTTCTTATTCATGGGATTGTTTGTTTGTTTGTTAGTTTTTTCAGGAGAAAACATTATTATATTACATAAACTCTATGAATAAATACTATTTATTATTGCTCTTCAATTGTCCTTTGCAGCATCTTTAGTTACAGTGTATATATACAGTCTTGTTCAAAATAATAGCAGTACAATGTGACTAACCAGAATAATCAAGGTTTTTAGTATATTTTTTATTGCTACGTGGCAAACAAGTTACCAGTAGGTTCAGTAGATTCTCAGAAAACAAATGAGACCCAGCATTCATGATATGCACGCTCTTAAGGCTGTGCAATTGGGCAATTAGTTGAATTAGTTGAAAGGGGTGTGTTCAAAAAAATAGCAGTGTGGCATTCAATCACTGAGGTCATCAATTTTGTGAAGAAACAGGTGTGAATCAGGTGGCCCCTATTTAAGGATGAAGCCAACACTTGTTGAACATGCATTTGAAAGCTGAGGAAAATGGGTCGTTCAAGACATTGTTCAGAAGAACAGCGTACTTTGATTAAAAAGTTGATTGGAGAGGGGAAAACCTATAAAGAGGTGCAAAAAATGATAGGCTGTTCAGCTAAAATGATCTCCAATGCCTTAAAATGGAGAGCAAAACCAGAGAGACGTGGAAGAAAACGGAAGACAACCATCAAAATGGATAGAAGAATAACCAGAATGGCAAAGGCTCAGCCAATGATCACCTCCAGGATGATCAAAGACAGTCTGGAGTTACCTGTAAGTACTGTGACAGTTAGAAGACGTCTGTGTGAAGCTAATCTATTTTCAAGAATCCCCCGCAAAGTCCCTCTGTTTAAAAAAAGGCATGTGCAGAAGAGGTTACAATTTTCCAAAGAACACATCAACTGGCCTAAAGAGAAATGGAGGAACCTTTTGTGGACTGATGAGAGTAAAATTGTTCTTTTTGGGTCCAAGGGCCACAGGCAGTTTGTGAGACGACCCCCAAACTCTGAATTCAAGCCACAGTACACAGTGAAGCATGGAGGTGCAAGCATCATGATATGGGCATGTTTCTCCTACTATGGTGTTGGGCCTATTTATCGCATACCAGGGATCATGGATCAGCATATGTTAAAATACTTGAAGAGGTCATGTTGCCCTATGCTGAAGAGGACATGCCCTTGAAATGGTTGTTTCAACAAGACAATGACCCAAAACACACTAGTAAACGGGCAAAGTCTTGGTTCCAAACCAACAAAATTAATGTTATGGAGTGGCCAGCCCAATCTCCAGACCTTAATCCAATTGAGAACTTGTGGGGTGATATAAAAAATGCTGTTTCTGAGGCAAAACCAAGAAATGTGAATGAATTGTTAAAGAATCATGGAGTGGAATAACAGCTGAGAGGTGCCACAAGTTGGTTGACTCCATGCCACACAGATGTCAAGCAGTTTTAAAAAACTGTGGTCATACAACTAAATATTAGTTTAGTGATTCACAGGATTGCTAAATCCCAGAAAAAAAATGTTTGTACAAAATAGTTTTGAGTTTGTACAGTCAAAGGTAGACACTGCTATTTTTTTGAACACACCCCTTTCAACTAATACCCCAATTGCACAGCCTTAAGAGCGTGCATATCATGAATGCTGGGTCTTGTTTGTTTTCTGAGAATCTACTGAACCTACTGGTAACTTGTTTGCCACGTAGCAATAAAAAATATACTAAAAACCTTGATTATTCTGGTTAGTCACATTATACTGCTATTATTTTGAACAACACTGTATATACATATAAATTTCAGTCTTATTCTCACACAAAAATATAACATGAATTAAGAAGACTTCAGAGGAATCTGCTAAACTTCATCTTTTCCATGGAAGAAGGAAGGTCATGTGGATTTCGGATGCCACAAGGGTAAATGTGTTTAGGTGAACTAATCCTTTAAAAAGGATGTTTTATGACATCATGCTGTAAAAACCTTTTCGGTTCTAAATGGAACCAAATGTACACATGTGTACTGTATGAAGAACCTTGACTTACCTTTTATGATATACAGACATCATTAGGAACAGCCATACTTTCATCCACACAAGACCTTGGAGCAATCTGCCAAACTAGCAGAAAGGGCCCAGATTTCTGTCTCCTTTTGTGTGTAAGTGAAAAAGTTAGGAACCACATTAAACCACACAACCGTGGGTTTAGAGGGTGGTTGCTGGAAGTTTTTGATTCATGCGAGAAGATCTTTAGGTACCGCACAGATGGTCTGACCTCAGAGGAACTGCCAGGACTGTGGTCTGTGAGGAGATCTTTTGAAGGTAACCGGGTTTTTGGCTCCTCACAAACAGGATCACACACAAGTGTCATAAACTGAGTTTGTCTGCGGATGGTGAGTGTGCATATGTGTGTACGAGATCTAAGATACCTGACCGTCTTTCTTTGCAAACTATCTTTAAAAGTGCCACCGAGTTCTAAGGAACTGGGACGCAAGCCATGCATATGCATGAATGTACGCACATACACACCAAACATCAGATGAAATCTAAACTGAGTTCGCAGTTAAAAGCTGAAATCCGTCAGCTTGAGATGCGGCTCCTGTCTCTATAGATTCATTTATTGTTTTCTCTGGCTGTATGTCTCGCACTCCTCTCTCTAACAAACACAATTCTCTTCTTTTATATAGTCTCTAGAGAACGGCCGCCTAGTATGAGATGTTTATTCTGTGTATTTAAGTGTTGTCTTCTTTTACGACACCAATGTGAATTGCTTTACAGGGAGAAGACCTGTTTTGATTGTGCAGTTATCATCTTACTCTGAGTGAGTGTTGGTACCCGAGCACAGCAACTGTGCTTTCTAATATTTCCAGAATAAAAGACATACTAAGGTACACTGAGGTAAATCTCTTTTGGGCTGCCTACCTAGACTGCATTTTAAGACATAATAGGCTTTTTCACTTTACAAAAGGAAAAGCTGCCTCTTAAAATCTATATAACTCAGTGGTAAAGCATTGTGTTTGCAGTCATGGGTTCATACCCAGGAAAAACCTTGAGATGCACTGTAAGTCGCTTTGGATGAGCGTCTGCCAAAAGTAAAAATGTCAGCCTAATCTTACAAATTATAGTCAATCATTATTTTGCTCAGTTTTGCTTGGCATTGTCAAGTATTTCCATCATTTTACGTGCCCGTCCCACGCATTTCTTTTCTGTGTCAGTTTCACGTATTGGACTGTTTTTCCTATTTTCTTACAATTGTCGCTTCGTTTTGGGTTTAGAACAACTTTCTGTTACATAAAATGACATCCTTACCCAAACCCAACTCTTACCCAACATCAGGTGACAATGGTTTAAAAAGTAAATGAAAAAATAGTATAAACCAATACTTAAAGTGACATCCTAACGCAAACAGCAAATTTATATAAAATTACCCAAACCAAAGCGACAATTGTTTAAAAATAGGAAAAACAGTTGAGTAACCAATACGTGAAACTGACACGGAAAAGAAATGCGTGGCACGTAAAATGGTGGAAATAAGTGACAATGTCACGCAAAACTAAGCAAAATAATGTGTGACTATTTCAAGGAAATTCGTGAGATCAGGTTGCAAAAAATGTAAATGTAAAATATGTTTGCATGACTAATTTATATAGTATTATTGTACTGTATAGACGGTTTCATCGGACGCACGTTATACACGTCTGGATCCGAACATTACTTCCTGTTTCGTTTTTTAATGGTCTGACTAGTTGCTAAACTGATCTCTTGAACAAATGCCTCGTCGAAAATAACAAATGTTTTGGTTTCCTAGGTAATCTATGTGTTGTTTTTTTTGCTTGTTATATAAATAAACTATGTTTAAAGTACTTTGTTGTTATTTATTATTAGCGGAGTTTACCGGAAGTTATGTGCAGACCGCGACAGCCGCTTGTTTATGTTGTTACTGCTGAAACCGTCTATACCTTATCGTAAAAATAATTCCAAAATGCACTGCATATAGCCTTGTGAAAAGTCTAAAGTAATCCCTATGATAAATATGCTTTTTTCTTGTTGCCTATATTAAATTCTCTACTTAAGTATAAAAAATCAGTAGAGTTAAAAATAAATGTTTTCAATATGCTATTTAATGATTACTCCACTTTCATAAAAAAGTCTAATAATTTACTCACCCCCATGTTTTTTTAAGGAAAACATTTCAGGATTTGTTTCTATATAGTGGACCTCAAAAGTTTACAGTTTCAATGCAGCTTCAAAGGGCACTAAATGATCCTAACCAAAGCATTCTTATCTAGAAGACTGAAGCAGGTCTTATCTAGCAAAACCATCCTCATTTTCACCTTTTTTTCTGTTTTTTATTCATTTAGCTGACACTTTTATCCAAAGCAACTTACAATTGCTATATATGTCACGCCTCTGGAGCAAATACTATGGGTTAAGCGTCTTGCTCAGGGACACAATGGTGTGTCACAGTGGATTCGAACCCAGGTCTCTCACACCAAAGGCGTGTGTCTTATCCACTGCACCCTCCGTGTGATGCACCAGCGTGACTCTAATACTTACAGTGTTGGGGGTAACGCATTACAAGTAATGTGCATTATGTAATAATATGACTAACAAGTAAAGAAATGCATTACTTTATAAATGTAGACATTAACATCTGAGTTACTGTGAGTTCCTTTTCAGTATAATTAATAAAAAAAAATAAAAAATAATGTACTGAATTACTGAACTGAACGTAGTTACGCAGAATTACGCACTGTATGTTTGCACGCCTGAGCGGCAGTGTTGGGAAAAGTTACTTTGAAAAGTAATGTGTTACAATATTAAGTTACTCCCCAAAAAAGTAACTAATTGCGTTAATTAGTTACTTTGCATGGAAAGTAATGCTTACGTTACTTTTAAGTTACTTTTGCATTACTTTTTCTTACTTGGCTGAGGCTTGATCTCTTTCAGGCCTTGCAGGTGTTTTTCATGATCGCAAAAATGTCAAGCTCTGGCCTGCCATCTCCGTTTCCGACTCAAACTGTTCCTGCTTAGGTGCATATTTCAACGTTAATATGTTCAGTTTAATTCAGTACATTATTTTATTTCTAAATTGAATTAATTAAACTGAAAAGTAACTCGGATTACTTTTTTAAAAAAGTAACTCAAATATTAATATGTACATTTAAGAAGTAATCCGTTACTTTACTCGTTACTTCAGAAAAGTAATATTATTACTTAATGCGCGTTACTTGTAATGCGTTACCCCCAACACTGCTGAGCGGGAACAGTTTGAGTCAGAAACAGAGATGACAGGCCAGAGCTTAACATTTTTGTGATGGAAATATGCAATTTTTTACTGCAGAACTTCTCAGTCATAAATACACCTGCATGGCCTGAACGAGATCAAGCCTCAGCCAAGTAAGAAAAAGTAACGCAAAAGTAAAGTAAGCATTGCCTTCCTTGAAAAGTAACTAAGTAACACAATTATTTTTTAATTATTTTATTTTTTGGGGGAGTAACTTAATATTGTAATGCATTACTTTTAAAAGTAACTTTCCCCATCACTGATTACATAATCACGTCGAAGGTCACACATAATGTATGCAAAACTACTGCTCCAGTGTTTATAAGTGTGGAGAAAGAGGAACGTTCAGACGTTGTTGTATGAGGAATGATAACAATTAATGTCTTTGTGTCAGATTATTGTTTAAATTGTCCGCAAGTGTGCGTTTCACATATGTAACGTGTGACTTTTTGACGTGATTACGTAATGTGATGATGCGTTGAAATGTATTTGTTGTCCCTAAAATACATTCTGAAATATATGTTAATACATGAAGGTTAAAACTAATTATATTTTTAAATTCAAAAATATATTTAATTAGGCTTTACTTTCTACAAAATGTATTTAGCATATATTTAAAAAAAAAAAATTTTTGCCAGAGAAATATATTTTTTGCCATATGTGCTTTAGAAGATACCTGTTTATATTGTAGGCAGTGGACAGCATGGCAGTTGTCTATAGAGTTGAAAACCCCCCAAAAGAAATACATCTCAACTACACCCAAATTCCCTTGATCCCAGGTCAAACATTAGAAGAGACCTTCATCTAATGCTTGACCTGGGATCAAGGGAATTTGGGTTTATTAAAAACACATTTACTCTCCAACTGACCCTCTTAATGGGAGCTTAGCACACACGCACTTACACAGAGTGGAGTGAAAAGGTGTTTCAGACATAAAGTATATTATAAAAGAAGAGTGCTCTTTAGATTTTGACAAGGGGATGAGATTACTAGGTTATAAGAAAATGAGAAACATCCATAAACAGTAAAAATAGTCACATGTACTCTAATGAAAGCATCTCTTAATGTCACAAAATAGCTTTGATGTTGTGTCATACTGCTTGATGTATACGTATACATCCATCCACTTCCATCATTTTGATTTTGTGCTGACTCTGCCTATGTAACGGTACGTCATGCAAACTGTCAGGTAATCATTGGCTGCCCTTTAAAAAGATCAGTGAGAGGTCAAGGTTGAAAGTATTTGAACTTTAAGTGTTGCATTAAAACACTTCACCTGCATAACTTGGCACTAACTTCATAAAACATACTTTAACATTCAAATTAAAATTATACAAACATGGCTATCATCCTGCCCTCTTGTCATCCTGGCAGAGAAACACAGCACCACTGGGATTACAGATGTTTATATTTAGTGTTTTATGTACATGAATATTGGCAGAGAAAATCTGTACATGTGACACACAGATGATGAAACACGTTTACAAACACCAGATTCACAAACTGAAGGTATACATACACAAACTGACAGTGGGGAAATGCTTCAGCAATGTCAACGTTCATATAGATTAAAAATACTTTGTAATCACTAATAATAACAAAAATAACAGTTAAAAAAATAAAACATTGAGAAGTATGAAATAATTTAAATCCTCTAAACCATGTTTTGAATACAAGGTGGGAGAGGGGAAAGGAAGAGTCTTGGCGCTACCTCTGCAATGGCTGCCACAAGAACAAAGAAGTACAAACAGACAGACAAATGGTGCATGCAGTGGCCAAAAAGAGAACCGCAACTCATCCAAACCCCTATATCCATGGCACTGAGGATGCAGGATAGAGACTCTTGACGTAGCAACAGCGACGGCACCCCCTGAGAACAAACCTTCAGGTGCCAAGGTGGCCTGAGAGCGCCAGACTCGATTCGGTAATGTAAACATAAATACAGAGGTTGATATCTCACTCTAAAGGCAGTTCAGTAACCGCGACACATGCGTCGTTACCGTTAGCATTGTGCGCAAGTAGTCAGTCTGCAAAACTCTCCTTAGTAGAATATCACTTCAAGTTAAATAAACTTCTTTTTTCTCATTATATATATAATATATTTACTTCTGTGCAGAGTCTGTATGTCTGAGTCTCTGTTTTTTAACAGTACTTCCTTGTTTTCACCAGTTTGCTCTGATACTTGACTGAGTGACCGCTGTGTCCCACCACATAAACATCCAGGAGGTAGCTCTTTCCTGCCTCGAGGCCTGTTATGGTCTCGGTGGTGACGGCCTTCTGCAGGTTTGCACTGTGGAAGTACTTGCAAAGTACCTTTTCGG
Source organism: Paramisgurnus dabryanus (assembly GCF_030506205.2). Lineage (NCBI taxonomy): Eukaryota > Metazoa > Chordata > Actinopteri > Cypriniformes > Cobitidae > Paramisgurnus > Paramisgurnus dabryanus. Next base: position 30,585,794 of record NC_133357.1, on the reverse strand, counting down.
ACTTTCGACGGCTCTCCGGTCCTGCGCACTGGTTCTGCTCACGGCGTCGCTGCTCCTCGCCGTAACTTTCGGCGACTTCTCGTCTGTAAACGCAGTATTTGTTTCGGTCCTGCGTGCCAAGCCAAGCCACAGTGACAGACGAACAGGTACGCAACTTATCGAAAGCCTTGATGCGGGTATCCTCGGGTAAAGTGGGGAAGGGCTGCTTTCCCCCGGCACGAGTGCTGGCCAGCACTTTCAAAGTGGAAGCACCCCTGCGAGAACCACGCAGACGAATCAGGTACTTGGCTTTGGGTTTGCCCCGGAGTTGAAACTGACCGACCCCCTCCACGTTTTGTGAAAGTACAAGCTTTCCGTCACGGCGCACCTGAACCTGAACCGCATCCAAACAGGCGTGCACGAAGAGCGTCACGCGCTGATGAGAAGAGACCGGAGCGAAACGAAGAAATTTGCTGCCTTTTCTCTTAACGAAGACATCTGTGACTTTTCCGTCCTTGAGCTCCATGGTCTTCTGCTTGGCTTCTTCTTTAGTGCGAGCAAAAGTGCCCACAAAAGCAGTGCTCATGTTGGTGACCGTGTTGACGGCGAACACGTCAAAGTAGTACTGTGTGTCTGGCTTGAGGTCTGAAACTGTAAAAATATTCTTGTTGCCAATGCAGATTTTCTGTATGTCTGAAACTTTAGGCTTGGGGATATACGTGCGACTCAATTTGCTGCTCAAAGCTCTGTTAGTGGTGAGGGAACGATCCTTACTGAAATCATTCTCAGATGGGACAAAACCGAAATGAGCAAAGTCAAAGGGGCTGAAGTCCCTCCCGGGTTTTGGAGCGGCCATGAAAGCATCATCCACGTTCATCTTGGCCTCTGCTGCACATAAGCTCTTGAAGTTGTGTTCCTTGTTAATAACTACGCAGTATTGGATCGGCTGGCCCATTATAGAGCCAGTGGGAGTGGGCTTCCAGGCTAGCGTGACGGTGGTACGACCCAGTGCGGTTACATCGACCCTGGGGTCGTAAGGCAGCTCTGGGTATGGCTGGTCGGACTCGGGAGTTGTGGTCGCGTAAATCTTGAAGTTGCTGTCCTTTTCAGTAGAGACGATTTCCAGCTGGTACAAGCCCGAAGGGGAGCTGGTGGCGATGAATGATTCGACATCATTTCCTTTGTAGGTGAAAAGCTCGGTCCCTTCACTGGTTGTGACCTGCTGTTTCTGTTGCTCTAATGGTTCTGGCTCACCTGAGGCACACAAAGAGTCACAAAATTAGTCTTTGAAAAACAAAAACAGAATACTGGAAGATCATAGAAGTTTGGGTACCACAGAACAAACCACAAACATCAAAGCAAGGCCCATTCTTTTACAATGGCATGGTGCTGTTTAGAGATGCACATTTTGAATGATGAATTGTTTAAACCACATGCAAACACAAACAGCAACTGTCGAACAAAAGGATGTACACATGAAAACTCTCTCCAAAAGTTAATGAGTGAGACATTTAACATTAACTTCCACATAATGACGCATTTCCCTCACTACCCGAAATCCTCTCATCTAGCTGTTTACGTTCCGCTACTTCCTCCCCACTTCCCAATTAGCACCAGTGGAAAAGAAGAAGCAATTTCCATCTTAATGGAAAAGAGCATCGTTTAATGTTTTGATCCTGTGAAGACATTTTGAGCTACTTCGCCATGTGGATGGTCAGAGTCACTCGCCCGCTGACCGCTGTGTTTTCTATCCAAACAGCTCCACAGCTCAGAGGGCGACTTTCACTTCACTTTTCCCGGGAACCCCGAGCTACACAGAGATCCCTTGTGGCTTCACTGTCCCTATATTTTCCTTTCCAAGCCTTCTCACTTCAGCTGAGCAAGAAAACATAATATTATGTCTGCCAGCTAAAGAATTAAATGAACAGAGTTGGAATCAAAGACCGACTCCCAGTGGATGTATTCGGCAAACATGGGAAAAGTCTTGGACTGTACAGTATATACAGCCTATGTTTACTGTAAAGGGCGATTTATAGTCATGCGTAGGTGCTACGCCGTAGCTACGGCGTAGGCTATCCGTAGCCTGTGCGTAGCTCTGCATAGCCTGACGCGCACCTCACAAAATTCCTAACAGCGCGTCGGCTCTACGCGGACCGGAAGCTCTGTGATTGGTCCACCAGAACCCCTCCCGTCAGGTAAAAAAACTGCGTCATAGGTATTTCCGGTTGAGACGGTGAAAACAAAGATGAGCCAAGTTGAGGAGTGATTTAACTCAAACTGCAACATAAGTCGCTGTTTATTTACTTCCATCATTGCTGGTCTTCTCAAATTATACACAACAAGTTGCTATTTCTTCTTCGTTTGTGGGTTAACTTGCTTAGCTTCTTCTTCTCTGAAGACTTCTGCTGCTACTGTGGTTACACGCGTGATTACTGCCAACCAGCGGTTTCGCGTGTGTTTGCACGTCGACGCGGACGGCGACGCACAAGTATAAATGAAAACCGACGCGGAACCTACGCCGTAGCTGCTACGCCGTAGGACCTACGCACGACTATAAATCGCCCTTAACCACTGTACCATAAGAAAACAAAAACCTTTCACGATTTTTTACTTTGTAGTTTAGTGATCATCCAACAAAAGGGTTATTAAGGTTGTGTTTTATTAAAGGAACAGTATGTAAGAAATGTATATCAATTAATTATAAAATGGCCCTGACATGTCACTAGACATTAAGAAATCGTTTTCATTTCAAATACTTATTTCACTGACAACAGTCATCCGGCCAGGATATTGTCATTTAAAAAGTGGAGTTGCAGCCCTCAACTGATGTTTATGTTGTCATTTTGTGTATTGCCCACCAGTTGTGTGATTGCAGTACCAGTTTTAGCCACAAGTTTTGTGATTGCAGTACCAATTTTGGCCACAATCCTACATACTGTTCCTTTAAGTATCGTTGATTTTATATCTCTGACTTATTCTTGCAAAATTTTTCTTCTATAGCATCGTGAAGCACGTGTGAGTTATTCATTTCTATCATATGATGATAATTAATTTGTTTTTCAAGCCCTCCGGATCCTAAAGTGGCTAGCTGAAATGTGTGGGTTCTTACATTGTATATGTTGTAAAACACTAAGACCTTTTGAGTAAAAAGCTTCATTACTATAAGAATGAATGATGAGGGTTTCTGCGTTTCATCAGCCAAGACAGCTGTACTGGGCCACAAACATGGAAGAAGGGGAAAGCTCAGCGCCTGGGAGTCATTATAACGCGGAGAGTCAAAGATGATCAGAGAAGTTTGTCGTATCTCAGGGAGACACTCATGTCTTTATGCGAGCTCACACATGGACATGTTCAATGCACGCGCTCCTGACATGGTGGCTCCTCCTCTGTCCTTTTGTTTTGCCCCATACCTTCAGTTTCACATACGCAAAGGGTCAGACGCAAGGGCATTTTAAAGGAAGGTTTTTCATTTCATTTTTAGATACTGTCCAGATAGACTATGAGGGATGTTAGGAGAGTGATGAAGAGAATAAAGATAAAAGAAAGTACGAATTTGGGAAAGGACAAGAGAGCAAGCAAAAATCTTGCTTTGTAGACAAAAGGCAGTCACAATTTTTTTTTCGGCTTGAGATGCACACATGAGGGCTTTTCACACTGGAAATAGTTAAACCAGGGTTATTCTAAATCCTGGGTTAATTGAATCCTGGGTTATCTGTTTCACGTTTTACACTGTTCATACTAAACCAGGGGTTAAGAGATAACCCTGTGCATTTCTTTAACACTAGGTTAACATTTTCATTTGCATATTTGCTGTGTCAACAACAATCTTGATTGGATAAAAGGTGTTGTACTGTCTTAATTAAAATAGCGTTTTGAATATCCACTTGACTCGCTCTTCCACAAAACAGGTCACAATGTTCATCTTTCTTTGCTGTTTTAAGCCTCCTGGGATGTCTTTTTACTCAAATTCAGGTGTTTTCAGTACACAGAGACGGTGATATGAGGTACGTGCTTCAGCGCAGGGTTCAATAACCCTGGGTTAATTTCAGGGATAACCCTGCTTCTAAATTACAAGTGTGAAACGCTCCTTAACCTAGGATTAAAAGCAGGGTTAAGAACGAAGATAACCCGGGGTTAAGTGCAGTGTGAAAAGCCTAATGGGTTTTACACCTCTTGCAAAAATGAAAATCTAAAAAATTATGAATACTTTAATACACTTTGTGTTTTGTTGTTGTTGTTTTATAGCTTTTGGGTTTGCAGGTGTCAGGTGCAGTCCATCAGGACACCAGGTGTGGTGACATTGAGCCCAAATTCACACATGCTCACAATCCCAAATTGACGCAAATGGAGCTTATGATGGAATAGACTGGAAAACACTGACCAGACACGCTTCACAGTACTTCGCAGAAAACACATATTTACCTGTGCCTCTGTTTATTTTTTCAAATGAATCTCAAGTTATTTTTGTATAAAACTTTCCAAGCAGACATCTGTAGGGCATTAATTTTGTTTTTAAATCAGTATAGTAACAACATGAGGAGAACTCAACTGCTTGTCTACTAACTAAACAGGCAATTGCTTTTCAAGACAGCATCTTCACTAAAATTAAAACTCATAAGTGACTGATTTGGCATGTTTACAATAAGCACACATAAAGGGAAAAGTAAGGAAATAAGCTTTCATACTAAATTTAAGCTATTATTGTAATGCTTTTCAGTAAATAAATTGGAATTAATACGTTATTGATTTTCTTTAACCAAATTTGTTGCAATGCATTCTGGGACTGCTGTCTGTCTTAATGAAGGATAAATATTACAGTACGAATTTCACATATGCCTTTTAAGAATCCTGTTTGCATGTTTCTTATGCATTAAAATATTGCCTTCATACGGCAAGCAGGTCATAAAGTGCTAAAATGGTCATTGCAGTTACAGTTTAGTCTTAATGTGTATGGTATTCCTAATCCTTTATGATGATTCTTCATCATCTAATCAGCCTTAATCCTTAACTGAAATGAGATACCACTGTCTGCGTTAATCCTCAAACTGTATTGAATAGCATTGGGTGATGCTCTCTTGTTTCTGCAGATCTCAGATCAGTTTTTCTAATAATAGGTTAGAGTGTGGACATGGAAAACAGGTCTTAAATTACTGCACAGTTGCAACATAGATCAGGAGATTTAATTCGGATACCTGATCCTTCTCCGCTGCGGTCCTCTGGGAGCTCCTGCAATGTCAATCTCCACTCGAGCGGAGCGTCACAAGGTGTCACCGTCACCAATAGCGGAGTGTTGTCTTCCTCAACCACAAAAAAGTACCTGTGAGAGCGAGGTAAGAAACGGCCTGTGAGTTAGCGTGTGCACAACAGTATAATGAAAACAGCAGAAACGATGCAGGAAATTGAAGCTGACTCATTGCATGTTGTGTACCAGATGTGCTGTTCACTTAGATTAAATCGCTTTTGATGTTTGTGTGAAAACTAACCAGCTGTATTTATTTTCGATTACTGAATTAGACTAATACAAATACTTTCTGCATGTGGGCTCAACAAAGCGTAACGCAACATATAAGACTGATGTTTTAGTGAGTTACATATATTAGTTTAGCTGATTTAGCTTTTGCCTTTGAAAGTACTTGCGATATATTATAACCCATCCCATGACACATACTTAAAGGATCCGGCCTTACACAATCTGCTACTGTAATAGGAGCACGTTCCCTTAACACAACGCTGTAAACGTTAGCTTTGCTGTCTCTGCAACTTCATTATTGTTTTTTTTTAACTGGATTAGCTGTGACACACATGGGAGATGTCTTCAACATTCGCAATATATATTCGCAATGCATTATTAGGCCCCACTGCTTACTACAGTACGCGCTAAATGCTGCCTATTATTTTTAATTAAAAAGTATGTGAACAATGCTAAATCAACAATCATCTCATGCAAGCCATGCTCCATCACCACCATGATCTTATGTGCATTTTGAAGAATCACATCAAATGCCAATTTAGAAAAAAAAAACTTAATTCGCAAAAACATTTTTACGCTCGCTTGAGGTGTTTCTTGACTTATGCGAAAAAGAGTAAATGCCAATAATGGGAGATGAAAACGCATTTGCCGAATAAATTCTGACGTAGCGAACATTAAACCCACATGACTGATCCGATGATGTTGTCTTTATCATATATGGGGCTTGTTCTCGTCGCAATGTCTTGTCGTCTGCTTGTGCATGCATCAATAATGTTGAATTTCTTCTTCTGTACACAGCTTTCAGTTTGGCAATTACAAGCTGCCCTGCTAATAAATTATTAACTTGCCCATTCGTGACTACTCGCAGTCCTGTCTCCATTTTCCAAGCGTCTCTTGTTTTGTTTACTGTTGGTTATTAGGTTACCTGTTGGTTATTAGGTTATAAAGATTTACCCACTACAGAAGTCGCATGATCTTATAAGCATCTTCACACAATCATTGTGTACAAGGTAACCATGCCATATCCTCCCAGACTTATGGTTATTGCAGTCTCAACTCACGGAAAGTCGTGTTATAGTCATGAAAAATTTGACTCATTTATTCGTGTCCATGGCACGAAATTCAGGGTTTTTTTCGTACCTTGAGCATGAATGACTTTTTCGTGTCACTCACACAAATTTCTATAAATAGTTTTTCGTGTGCGTGTCACGACTTTCTTTTTCATTTCATTTTCATGCATTGTTTTCTCATTGTTTTTTCGTACTTTCATACCATTGTCGCTTGGGGTTGGGCTTAGAATCACTTTCTGTTACATTTTAGACATCCTAACCCAAACCCCAACTCTCTAACCCCAACTCCAAGCGAGAATAGTTATAAAAGGTGAAGAAAAACATGTAGAAACCAATACAATAAAGTACATCCTAACCCAAACCCCAAATCTAACCCCAATCCCAAGCGACAATAATTAAAAAATAGGAGGACATTTTTTAAAACAATACAGTACATAAAATGACACAAAAAAGAAAATCGTGCCACTGACACGAGATTTAAAACACCAAATTTGTGCTGAGTGACATTCGTGCTCAAGGCACAAAAAAGCTGAATTTCATGCCATGGACACGAATAAATTAATCAAATTTTCCGTGACAATAACATGACTTTCGTGAGATCATGTTGGGTTATTTTGCATCTCTGATCAAAAAAAGGGGTGAAAAACAATATGTTAAAAGTCATTTCTGATAATATTTTTGGTTCATTTGTCAAACGGAATAGTGTTGAGTGCAATGCATTATGGGATTTAGTATGCCAGTGAAGTGTGCTCTGTTTTGGCAAATGCAGTAGGTCATTCTGTGCATACATAGTACACACTTCCAAAATAGCACATGTAGTTGCATGGCATTCTGAACATAGCCAATGACCTTCTGTTGATACCCATTCAGAGCAGTGACAACTTTCGGCACTATGTTCTGCAAAATGATTATGATAAATGTAGACTTGATGCGCATGTAATCAGCTCTGTTAGCACACACCGCAGTTCATTAGCAGGACATGACATTGATGGAATCATTGGCCAAGACATCAAACGAGAAACGGGGAGATAAATGATTGCTCCCAAGCTTTTTTGAAATGCGAAGAGCTCAGCATGTGAACATCTGTGGTATGTATGTTCCGATTAATTTATCCAGGATCCTTAGTAAAAATAACCCATAGCCTTTTCCTAAGACCTTGCATGTGGTGGAGCTTGATGGACGTGGTAAACGCGGTAAGTTTCCTTCTATCAGAAAGCACCTGCTACTCAGCGAACTCCTTCATCAAACACAACACACGCTGATTTCCCAGCAACTCATTCATAATGAATGTCTTACTCTCATCTGATGCACCATGGCCATAATAGATTCCATATTTCACATAAACTAAATGTAATAATAACACGAACATTTCCAGTTTTAGCCTACTACAAACAATGGGCTAACTTGAACTAAAGTTTGAAATATTGTAGTGTAATTCTCTATTGCACTGATTGGTTGCAGTACAGAGATGTGATCGGGTTGATTTGATTTGGCTGAACTAAGTTTGGCTTTTCTGTACTGGATTAAAATGTGCTGGGCTGTTTGATCTTTTTCTTTTGATACTAGATATATGTTTGTATCAGCCCATTCTCATGATTTGCATATAAATAGCACGCAGTGTGAAAAGTTGTGCAATACATAAGCCAAATTCCAATTTTGCATGAATATGATACGCCAGTCCTTCCCGTTCACTTATTATGCCGCATCTTTTCATATCGTTTAATGTATTGTTTTTTTTTACCATTATCATTTGAGTTTAGGGTTAAAACAACTTTTTGTTACATAAAATGAAATCCTAACCCAAACCTCAATTCTAATCGCAACTCCAAGCGACCATGGTTTAGATATAGACAAAAACATAGATAAACCTATATATTAAAAGACATCATAAAGCAAATCCCAAATCTAACCCCAAACCCAAGCGACAATGGTTTAAAAAAAATTATAAACCAATATATATAAAACGACATAAAAATATGCGCCAACTTTAAGTGAACAGGAAGGACTGGCATATTGGAATTTGGCGCATGTTTTGCATGACTTTTTACACTGTGTGCTATTTATACGCACTTCATGAGAATGGGTTGGTTTTAATTGTTTAGACGGTGAACAATTGGTTTAGGTAATTGTTTTAATTTTATTCATATTAGTCCTTACAGGAAATTTTATACATAAACACGTTTATCATTTGAATGATAGTTTTATTGCTAGTTTTTATGACAAAAATTGTGAAGGTTAAATCATTTTTAGTCATATTGAACTGGTGTAAACAGACCATTAGTATCTCGAACTGCTGAATGACATGTGCGACTTCAAATCTTTGTGTGCGAGTGTGTGCCCATTTCTATATTGCGTGTGATGCATGACTCCACCTTTTTGGGGTATCCCTAAACAGGTATCCACTGATCTCAGCTCCATCGGGCATAAAAGAAGAGTCGTGAAACGTTGCTTTGTCTCTGATCTGCATCTGAAAGAGACCCTCATCACGTGTGGGCAGTTTCTGTCCCATCACCCCCAGGACCAGCAACATCAAGCCATAACATCCAAACATCTGTCTCATCCTGCAAACAAAAGAGATCATCACAAATCAATACCTAGATACAGTACATCTGTGATGGAGCAGAATACGAAGAGTTAGTAAATGAGACCTGTTTAAAATCGTCCAAAACTTTTTTTAATTACAAAAGATTGTGAAGTAGATAAACAAAAACGTCATATTTCTGGCAACATCAGGACAACAAACAAAACAAATGAAAATAAGTCATTTGAAATGAATCAACACACTGCATCTTTAATGTTCTGGTGCTGTTTTAACTCAAGAGGCGGCCCGGCTGGGTTAAAGGGGTAAAAGACGGGTGTACTGCAGTTCATACTGCTCACAAACAACCTTCAGACTACTCGTGAGTACATCCAGTCACACACGCACACACACAGATGTGCTGAGATTGCTCTCTGGATTGGATACACAAATTCTCATCACAGTTTGAATTCATGTCTAAAGTATCTTATGGTACGTATGTCTGGTTGGTGTTAAACACTTGTTTACTGTTCACAGATCATCTCTTAATCAATTCTGAACAATCAAGATCACAATGATGTGTTTAGTTTGTATACTCATAAACTGTTTATTGTTATAGAGAATAAAGCCTTTTATGTTTACAGTTTGGTGCCCAGTTTGCCACAAATCCAAATTTGTAAACACATCTTTAGAATAGATGTAGATACCCATACAAGAGCAACAACAAGTACTATATTAGACTGATTGACTGAATTGCCTTTGAGGAGCTGAGGTAGGTTTTGCTAGATTAGAATTAGAATTCAGGTTAGGATGAAATAAACCGGGATGCTTATTTGCTGAGCTGGATTAAGTCTTGTTTATAAAACGGTTAGTTCCAATCCTTGATTCTGATTGGTCAATAGGTGTGCGATAAAACACGGCTATGACCGCTTCACCCAACGGTTCTGTTTATCACTGTGCCCTTAGCAACACCCTTAGCAACCACACATATGGGTTAGTTGTTTTTATTTGAGCTTTCATGGATATTACACATTTTTGTTCATGGTCAGGGACTATTTTTTCTAGCGGAAGGAAGGCTTTTTATTGATTTAACTTCATGAAAGTTGCACTAATATTTGTTAACCGTTTTATAAAAGCAATAAGGTACTTGAGGTCCTTCAGCCGTTACTTATTCACGATACAGCACAGCCTCCCGTACCTTATTGCTTATACTTGACGCGTCAGCATGAGCGAGTGGCTAAAATTACATCAGCGCAGAGTCGGCGGTCGTGCTCATTGGGTGCGCCAGACCTCATTTCACGTGGAGGTGTGCACGGTAGTTTTTATCACTGCATGCCAAAATGCAATGTTTAATGTTTACATGAGTTTAAACACATGACGTCACCACCACTTAAAGGGCACCTATTGTCCGATTCACAATTTTTCATTTCCTTTGGTGTGTGTGTTAGTACATGTTAACGATATGCAAAGGGTACTAACCCCAAAGTAGACGATGACGCAAGTTATCTTCTACGCAAATCTCTTTTCTTGAACTACAACAAACACACGGATTGTAGGCAACAGTTTACTTTCTGGGATTGGTGATGTAGACAAGACCGACATTATCATAATTCCTCCCGCTTGGGACTCAGCCTGTAAGTTAACTCCTGTTACCATTACATCTTTCAAACATGGTAAGGAGCGTCTCATTTCCGGCTGAGGCCAATCACAACGTACAGATTAGCTGGCCAATCAGACACAGAGCTTTTCAAATTGATACGTTTTGTACACAATCCATGTGTTTTTAGAACACAGGAATATCTGGAGCTACAAAATTGTATTATACCACACATTATATGATACCAAATACACAAAATAACATTATTTTTTAGCAATGAAATAGGAGCACTTTAACTGCTACTGTTCCTGACCCCTAAAGGCCAAAAGAGGTACTGCATGCGTCCAATGCCTACCTACATGTTCGAGTCAAATGAAGTATGCTTTCCCAGGCTTTGCGTTCGACAAAATAAACTATACTTTCAGTTTTACGTTGAGCTGAACTTGGTTTAGTCCAGCTGTGCTGGGTTTAACTATACTGTAGGTGGAATTTAGTGCAGCTGTGTTGGGTTGAGATCTGACTGTGCCGGATTTGGCTGAACAGATATCACATGATCTCCTCCTCCTATTGATTTAGTCTCATTGATTGAAGTCAAAGCTCAATCCCCTCTGATATAATCAGGCTAATGATGGCAGATTAAAGTGATACTCCACTGTCATTAACTGCAAGTGAGAGTCTGTCCTTTTAATGACCTCTCCAGTCATCCCTCCTCCCACTTTAGCCTTTATTCCCTCTTACTTCACCTCCTTCACTCGCTCTCAGGCCCTGCTCTCTCTTTTTCTTTCCCCCACTTTCATCCATTGTTTATTTCATTCAGATGCTCTCCTCTTCTCATTCTTTTAAAGTTATACACTCTCCTCCCTCCTTTAGCATGGGCTTTTCACTTGAGCCACTCACAAAATCTACTTAACTGCATTTGCACACAAAGCATGGCTCTTATCATGCATTGCATTTCCTCTTGTCTGTCTCTAAGAGAGTACTGCTTACTTCTCCTGACTTCAGACTGTGTAATAGGACACTCTGACACATTCACTCTTAAACGTTCATCTTGTACAGCACAAAATATGCATATATATGCCTGTATATGTCTGATTATAGGGGAATTGCTTTTAATCCTGGCACTGTAGACACTGAAACTGTTTGAGTCGAATCATTAGTCCGAACTAAATGTGTCAGATAAGTAGGGGTGACCCCGAATAGTCGAAGATTCGATGCATCGATAGGAGAAGCCTGATTCGACTACCAATCTCATAGTCGAATCGTCGCAGATGTGTTATGAAATGAGGATCATTTAATTTTGGCCGTATGGGTGCACACATTATCTGATTTCACATATAACAGCTTTCTCACAATATATTAATATACTGCATATTATGATAATGCTGCAAATAATATGTGAAGTAGCAGCTTTCAATAAATATTTTTAAAATGCGTTAATAAATCCAACAACCCCTGTGACCGGACTTCACGTCCATAAGAGGTCTCTATGTTATTAAAGCCTTGCCTCTTTGTTTCGACATTTAAAAGACAAAGCTGGCAAATTAAACTATGTCTTTCGTTCTTTTAATAATTTCTATATTTTATTTTATTTATAAATCACTTTGGGTTATCTGATTTAACTATTTGGCTTGTGTTTTGTTTCCGTGCACTTGAGGCATTTTGCATATTTGTTCTGCACTTTGTTACTTCTGACCTTATTTTATTAAAAAAAAATTGTATTTATTATAAACGTAAATTCCGATCTAATTTAAGTATGTAAATTTTGGATAGCTTTTCGTTGTATCGATGTTGCGCTATTGCGTGCTGGCCATGCTTGCGCATGTAATTTAGCCGAACGGTTAGGTGCTCTGCGTCTCATATTTAGGAGTTCATCAAACTAAACATTAAAAAACGGATGTTTTTCGACGAGTATAAGTTTTTAAAATGTATTTAAAACATATATTGTCTATCTTAAAGTTAAACTACAAAACAGGTAAGCCGTTTTTTTATTTCGGTGATGAAACGGAAACTAGTATCTGCACCGAACCTATTTCTGCCTGACACGAATGTCTTTCTTGTGATTTAATATTATGGTCAGTCGGTGTTCACTTTCAAATTATAGCAAAGAGATTCCTGAAATAAATAATATCATCCGGTCTTTCTGTATCTAAAGTTAATACAGAGATGATCAAAGTCAAAGCAAGCAAGCAGGTATTTCTGTGCTAAATAATAACGCGTAGTGTCTATATAATCATTAATTTCAGTGTTTTTCTTGTTATAAATTAACGTTTAATGAATAGATTAGTTTTTATCATTTACAGTCACAATCACAAATTATTTGTCATTTCTCATTTGTCGGGTTTTTTTGGTCATGACTGCTTTGACGCGCTATCTCCAAATTAAATAAAAACACGTAATTGTAGCCGGAGTTTCCAAGGCAGGAATACCTTTGTTATTTTTTTAGGTTTAGTTATCAAAATGTATTTTTGTGTGATGTTCTGTAGATCGTGGCTTTAAAATGTTATGAGGAATAATTAAACAAATGTTGCCTTACATTTTACCTTAAAAAAAAATATATATAAATGCATCGTCAGTTTTGTCTTCGTTTATTACTTGAAAGACAGTTTTGGTCACTTTATCAGACAGTTGTTTATGTGTGCTGTTTGTGAAAGAAAATAAAAGTTACCAATTTGTACCTGGTCTGGCCCCCTCCCAACCCATGCATACAAACATAGATGATTCGACTATCGGTCGACTATGGAAAGATTCGAAAATTCTGATTCGAATATGTAAATCCTTAGTCGAGGACACCCCTACAGATAAGAGGGCTGTCTGCGCCCCACGGACCAAGTTTAAGAGTGCTTTCTTTCTTAGGTCAGCTTTTTGATAAAGACCCAGGTCTGTTTGACATCAGAGATCAATTTGGGGGCAAAATCAAACTTGAATTTGGACCAACAGATTAAAGCGAGTGTGAAACAGCCTTACAGATGTACCAAACCTCCGCTGCAGGGCTATTGGATGAGTGCAGACATATGAAGACCAATAAGCCAGATTAACTGCTAGTCGAGATCACGGATCTGCAGTTTAGTCATCCAGAAAATTACAATTCCGTGTTAAGCTGAGGTCTTTGAACTGAATTACAAACACAAATTAACTAAACGTGTAGATGGTCGCTGCCTGGAATAAGAGATACAACATGTGTAGAATTCAATCCTAATAATGAAGAAAGGGAGGACACATACAAATGTGGATTTCCTCTTCAACTCTATCAGGTTTTATAGATGCAGTTGCGTTTCCCGTAGCAGAAAGGGTTCTTCTCTTTCTAAAATAAAACTTCAAAACAAAGGCCCATCTGGAACAAATGAAAGCTAATGTTTAATTAGAGCTGGGAAGAATGTCTGATCGTAATTTGGGGAAAGGATAATTTGAAGCCAGAGTCGGCCGCAATGGTGCCAACTTTGTTTTTTGGCTTTTTCTGTATTTATTTGTTTTTCCAAATGTTCTTGTGACAGAAACAAGTTTGTCCGGGTCCTGAGTTACTTATGAACAGTGTACAAAACCGAGACGTCAGGATTTTAATCTTGAAGTGGTTTCGGGAGAAAGTGTGTTGTGGGAAGGTCGGAGAGTCAAGTTCGTAATGTTAAACAGCTTAAACCCTTTAAACACAGCACAAAGCTGTTTGAATTACCATCCTCAAAATGTTCCTAATCACTTCACGTGCAAGTTAAATGGCAACAAACTTAAACGCAGTGTTGTTTTTCAACAGTTCTAAGTCGTGTACCTCTTTTAACCTCCTTGATTGTCGTTTGTGATCTAAAGAGCCATTTAAAGATAATTCTGCAAAACGAATGGATTAAGTTAATCTTTTGACAGGTGTTTCAAAAGCAACAATGTTTGGCTACGGTCCACTGTGAATAGCCCAATTTCCCTGTATTGCAATTCATCTAATTATATCCCTTGAGAGATAAATGTCATTCACTTTAGTAATCGGTTTATTCAGATCAGAAAACGCCATTCATCTCCTTTTGGAATCCAGGACTTCAAACAACAGCGAGTTAAAGTGAATGATGAACAGTTACAAGCAGATAAACACCTTGCCGATCAGCGAATGATTCAATAGATCAATCGACTGATTAATTGGCACTGGAACTGTTAACATGAGGTAAGTAACAAGCTCAGTCTGCGTATTCGCACATATGAGTAACACATGTATGGTGCACAAAGAGTGACGTTACTGACAGGGTAAAAACACACATTTCAACGGAGCAGCTACCACCTGTCAATCAAGCCGCAGCATTCTGAGCCACAGACAGCTGAGAGCCATCATTACCGTGCTAACCTGTGTGCGGGTGTCATGACTTTCTCGCTTGCTTTGACTGCAGATGTGACAAACTCACACACATATACTGCTCTCCCACCGATCAGCTCATCCCACATCTATGACATCTGAAACCTCTAAACCAGAAATTTTAAACTGAGTGGACCTCGGTGATATAGGGTTGACCTCAATCCCTACTCTTTAATTAAATCATTTTACAATATAGTGGTGGTTAAACAGATTACTATAGATTACTAAACATTATCATTTATGCGTGATTTCTTCTGCTTCTCCACTCAGCAGTCAATCTGAGTGGGCGAGTGCCACCCTGGCCCTTATGTTGCCTCACCACTGCTCTGAAACAAAATTTAAGTCGGATTTCATCCTATGAGTTCCTCACAGCACTGTCATGCACACACACCAAACAAACTCTGGACTGTCAAAGAAGGAAAAAAAGAACCAACAACAGATTTATTTAGAAAAGGGAGTGGATGGTTGGACAGTCTTTACTGACATCGGTTCTGGTGCCCTAATAAGACAAGCTGATGTGGCGCCATTCTTAGTGCGTCTATGACTCCTAAGATATGCTGTTGACACGTCTCTGGAAGAGTTATTTTCCATGAGACCGCAATGTGTCCTTTTCACCATTGCCATTATGATGTCATAGATGTGGGATGAGCATTTTAAAGCTAAGGTACTTGACATGTGCTGCATTCTTGTGCCAAACCAGAGGCATCCTGGTGCTCTCGGGCAGCCAAATGGTACAATGACTAATTGGTAGAGAAGAGGTTTTAGTAAGATCGAGTGGACACTTGTCTGTCTCCTTATTGCTTTCTTTGTAATGCAGGACAGCTTTTATCAAATAATATTGTCTAAATGCAATTTCAAGATCACTGACGAAGGCAAAGAGATCTAGATCTGCGTAATCTGGAACCATATCAAATGAGCTCACTGTAGTGTCCAAAACGAGATGTCTCAAAAGTATCCTCACATATGTACTTATCAGAGTGCTCCCAATTAGTACTACGTCCAGGAATGTTGATAAGCGGCTAAGTTGAGGGTGCGGGGACCACAGTCTGCACAAGCCACACAAACACTCCATTGAGGAAGGGGGGAGGATTAGCTTTGACTGATGTTCACTTCATTGCTGTCTTTGTAAGAAGAATGAGAGATCTCACAGATAATCACAAATCTAAGGGACAATTTGTCACTCTCGTCCCACCCATATGAGCATATCAAGAGCAAAGCCAAAAACAGGCATGCTGGGAAATAGAGCGCCCACATTGATGTTTACCTGCTAAGCATGCGTGAGGAAAAAATTGCATGTATCGTTGCAATGAATTTCAGCCTAGCTGCTTTGGGAATTAACCAATATGGAAATAAGCAATGGGGGGTCGAAAAGCTGCAATTAAATCCCTGGTTCTCCTCAACAGGACATGACACACGGTCACGTCAGACCCAACAAAGATGAGCGCAGGGACGACTGTATCTCCGTATCGAACTGTCACTCCGTCGGACACACAAATGGCTATTTCAACAGTGGCGGAATTCTTTCGTTGCCAGAGTTTTCATATGCTAATGAGGGTTTAGATACGCTATGCAACACAGACCTTCCCGTTCTTAGACTTTTGTTCCCGTTTTATTCTTCTCGAGAGAGGATGGGAGGCAGTGCAGCTTGGCCTCACCGCTAAATACAGTTATTCAAATTCCTTCATTCTGAGTCTGCCTTTCATTATGTCTCCCAGCCCAGAGAAAAATATCACTCTCACCAGGAGCCACATCAGGTAGTCTGCCATACACAACTATAGTTTGTGTGTATGTCAGTGATAGACAGATAATCCTCACAGGAGAGATTAAAAAATCCACACAATTTACTATTCAATTAAAATGGGGGATGCAAATGGGACCAAACTCTCTTCATCTCAGATGGGTAATTGACATGAAATTTCAAGTACCGTGGCATTGCTTAACTTCATAATTTTAATAATATATGCAATTTTATGATCTATATTTATATTAAATCATTTATTATCGGGTTTATTTTACTTATCTGTGAAACAGCTAAAAAGTTTTGACCTGTCACAATATCTAAACTGTAGACACCATTTAGTGGAGGTTATACACAGATATATGGGTTCACCCAGACCACAAATGATATACAAAAATATTCATAACTGCACATATCCTATAACAATGTGAGTTAATAAATGCTTAGACGTTTGCTGGGTAAGAACTTCAATTGCAACCTTATCTAAAATATCCCATTACGCTTTCTTATTGTAATAGATAAAAAAGTTGTTTTTATCAATAACGTTAACAGCATCTTTCCTAATAAATACTAGAATTATTTAATACGTGCTTGACAACTACTTAAACTTTCAGAACAAGAAAAATTTCATTTCCTTATCAGCAATGTAAATGTTGCAAGTGCGTTTACGCGTGTATATTTTAAAAAACAGATATTTAAAGAGAAACCTTCACGTGTTTTCTTTCACCCATGAGCGAAGGCAGCAACAATTAACATTTGACTGATTTAAAGGGGCGCGGACGAATTTTGATGAATTGCGTCTGGCGGATCCGAGCGCATGGGAACCGCGTCTCCAAAGACAATGTCCAGCGTTCCCATCCCTAAACTTCGCTCCAAACATCTCACGAAGAGCACCGTACACTTAATCTGAGATCCAGACGAGCTGCAGGAGAACATTAAACGAGTCTGCGAGATCAGGCTTGATGGAGAGGTGTTTGAAAGCTGTGGAGTTTGTAAACCGCAAAAGCCCGTCCCCCGTGTTTTGGCAAGAGGTTCAAAGAGTGTCTTTCTCTATTCGGAGAGTCCCGCTGCTTTTTCCCCATGACTGCATAAGTTTTAAAAACTCTTTTATGAGGCATGAAAGCATTTCGGAAATGCAAAGACAGGTACATCTGAGCAATGTGTGAAACCGGTGGAAATGCTCCTTGGGAGGTATTTAAACACAACTTGTTTCGAATGCATTTCTTTTTTTCAATTAAAATAATAATAATGAAACCATAGATGAAAACAGAAAAAAACATTGATTTGATGTGAAAGCTCCTTACCTTATTCTTTAGTGTAAAATCCCGCCAGAAACAAAGTTTGTATTGATGGAAATTGTATTATTGGCTGCGTTCTTTATTTCTTTTAGTTTTCTTCCAGTAACACAAATTTTCAAGTAAAACTGCATAAACTATTTAATACGCGTAAAGACTGTACGTGGATCAGCTGGTGTAAAGGTGTTTCTTCATGTGCTGGTAGAATCCTTCATTCGCATCCGAGAGTTTCTGTCGCGTCCTAAAGTTGTCGCGTATCCTCCTCAGTCGTTCTCGTGTTTAGAGTTTGAGACTGAAGCGCGAGTCAGACTGCTGTGAAGTCTCTCTCTCTCTCTCTCTTTCTTTCTCTCTCTCTCTCTCTCTCTCTCTCTCTCTCTCTCTCTATGTATGTGGAGTGTTTCTAACACTCTCTTCCTCTCTCTGAAGACCAGCCCACTCATCTCACTGTCCCACACCAAACATATATATCATTAAACAAAAGTAAAATGGAAATATATGACCTGTGCACATCATCAAATATATCATAATAATTCATCATAAACAGAAGTTGATAATCTAAATATTATTTTGTTTTTACATATTGTTCATAAACTGGAGCTGTTTATTATAAAATTCTCATTGTATTTTTGTGGCATCCTTGAATAAGGATTAGCACTGAAAGCCACGTAGTCTCTATTGCTTGTTGTTCGACTTGTGTCAGATTTAGTTATTGTCATTTCCATGCTGTTTGGAATGCATTGTCACAAGTGCACATCATTCAGAGAAGACCAACATTTAATTTTGCAATAAATAAATAAATAAATACAAACACTTTCACTTAACAATGAATAGCCAACAGACTGCATTAGTATAGGCAACATTTTAGGGATCATATGTCTGGTCAAAAATACTAAAGGAGCATTTAAATAAATTTTAAATCAACCATAAAACATATAAAAAAATCATACATCATACTGAATTCTAGTGAACTTCAGCACCAGTTAAAAATGTCACATTCATTAGCTTTAAAATACACTGTGCTGCCTATAAAAGATATCTAAGCAGGCACCTTACTGAATTTTAAGATATAACCAAATCCTAGAAAGGCCCGATTGAGTCATTGTTTTGTTATTTCTGTATTTCCACACACAGATGATGGTTTACTATGAGCACACCTGTCTCTCATCTGGCAGGTATAGTCACGCATCTCCTGAAAGCTGTTTTCTGAAAAGCTCAGAGAAAAAAAGTCTCACGCTGCACTTGTCTTGTCTTCCCAGCCCTCTTTTTGTACTTACATTATTTGCACACTGGAATTGCTCACGATGCCCAACACACACGCAATCCTGAGGTTTGTTTGAAAAGCACAGGCACAGTTTGTTTTCTTTTGTTGGGCTGTTTACAGCGGGTCATTCTCCCCATCGCCGTTTCTATGACCCACATACACTGAAGGTGTGAAGGGAGGTTATAACCGGGGGAAGTAAATATTTATGAAAGATAACAGGGGTTTGAACAAATGCTGTCAGTGATGAATGGTCATTTATGACAGAACGAGGGGTCTGAGGGCTTCATTCAATGGCATGAGAACATTGAACCCTTTTCTAATGTCCTTCACACAATGTGACACCATCGGCCCTTGGAAAGGGTGTGTCATTGTGAATAAATTAGGCTTAGTTATTTTGGTAATGCTCACAAAGTGACAAAATGATCTGTGTTAGGATTTGTCTTTGAATGAGTGTAGGAGCTCTGTTACGTATGAATACTCACTGATGTATGTAAGTGCAATATGGCCATCTAGTGGTTTGTAGCTTTTGCTAGCTTTTTTTGTCAAAATAAAAAATAATAAAAAACTAACTTAAAAATTAAAGTAAGTTAGTTCTTATTTTAATGATATGTTTATCAAATGGTCATGTGGGTGTTTACATAATTCCAAGTGAAATTGGTGCCCAAGTCATTATTTTATTGACATGGTTATATTGTAAATTATTTTAATAATTCGCTACATGTTGTCATCGATCACAAGATGTTGCTTCAACACAACCTGAGGCTTAATCTTTATTTCCTTCATCTCCATATAAGGACGTGTGTTTATGTTATCAGTTGATGACCACTTAATCAAATCAATCCACGCAATAGGACTCTTTTAGTCTTTCATGTCACAGCAGTTGTCTTTGTATAAGAGCCTTGATCTTCTGACATCTGTTCTTCTCTTCTCTTTGATTAAGTTTTTTTTTTTATGTAGATATCACTATACTGTAGGAAGTCACGTTATATCTCAACAAGTAGAAGAAGCTTCTTACAACACAAAAACTGATAAGAGTGATGGTGGAGACGAAAAGCAGAGACATGTTGAAGAGAGTGTTATATATCTCTCTCTCTCTTTCTTATACGCGCACACACACACTGACACACAAACAGAGAAAGACACACACACACACACACACACACACACACACACACACACACACACACACACACACACACACACACACACACACACACACACACACACTCTGGTTTCCATGTTTTGTGTGGACATTCCATAGACGTAATGCATTTTATACCATACAAACTGTATATTCTATTCCCCTTACCTGCCCCATTCCCTAACCCCAACCATCACAAAAACCTTTCTTGTACCTTAGATTTTCAATAAACATCATCTTGTTTGATTTATAAGCTTGTTTCCTCATGGGGACATCAAAATGTCCCCACAAGGTCACAAAAACACTGGTATTCCTATCTTTGTGGGGACAATTGGTCCCCACAACGTGATAATTACCAGGTACACACACACACACACACACACACACACACACACACACACACACACACACACACACACACACACACACACACACACACACACACACACACACACACACACACACAGTGTTATCACAAACCACGTTTCTCTCCAGCTCTTTGGAATGCCAGGCTTGAATGAGACAAACATTAAACACACCAATCATTAACCTCATAGACACTTTCACCATGGTAACTATGGTAACTAGTCCTTTTGTAAACAGTTCATGATGTTTACTGTTTCCTCTTCCTGTTCTGACTGACACACAGACACAAAACATGACCTTTGACTCGGAGCATCCCATGGCTTTTACTTACCACCCGCATTGAGGTTGTTACCTATGTAAACCATTCATGCTGCGGACATGAGGGATATCTTCAGATGTCTAAGTGAAAGTTTATTATAGTATATGAACCCCTGCTCACCTTATTTTTGCATCCTTCCTCCATCCAATCACAACCTTACTATATCAATTTTTTCTCAAATATTCACTAAATTAAAGATAGGTCACACTGTTCACCCTGATTTTGTTTGAACCCAAATAAATAACTTAACCTAAACCCCTGAAAGCATTTTAGTTTAATGCACGAATTGCATGATTTCTCTCATTCAACATTTTTTTTAAATCTCTGGATTTTACCTTTTTTACCCATCATGCATTGCAGCATGCATAAATGAACTGCTCCTGTTATATGAGTGTTGTTTTGCTGTTTGTTGACTTTATTTCTCCTACTGCAGTTGTTTTCATTGTTGCTTATTATGTTTGTGGTAAAGTTAAGAGCTCATCATGAGATTTGTTTACTGTCACCAGCATTGAGACTTGTGTGTTGAGTGTTGAGGTCTGAAGTTAAAACCATTGCGTTGTTTGATTTTATCTTAGCTTTATTAGATGTTGTCTTTGCTTTGCAAGGTGGCCTCAGTTTTGAGAAACAAAGATTGCAGAGTTATCTTAACATTGCAAGTTTTATAAAACTTAAGAAAAAAAGATGTAAAGTTTGTCACATTGTAAACTTTTTAGCAATCTTAAGTAGATTTAACTTAAAGTTACTTGTTTGTTTAACAGGGCAAAATTTACATCTTAGGGCAAGTTTTTCTTAAGTTGATTCAACTTGCCTGGTCTTACAGCTATTTATAACTATTATTAACCAGTTTGCCATCTGAAAGCTCAAAGACTCAAGATTTAATGTATGAATAACAACTTACAACAGCTGATTTGATTTCCATTTATGTTGTAAGTGAACATCAAAACATGCACATGCAAAATCATTCAGTGTCTCCCAGTTGCCTTGTTTTATTGTTTTGTGCAAACATATGTCGGTCACCTTTCAAACATTTCAAAACAATTCCCATGTATCTGCTCTGTAAAGAGACCGATATTATGTCTGCAGACCTAAGAGAAAAGGCAAACATTTTTCGTTGGGTATCTAATTTCCCCAAAACCACCCAAAACATCACATCACGGCTGTGAATTGGGCATGGGCAGACACCACTCACAACTCATTTCAGAAATGAAAAATGTAGGTTTCCTTAACAAACTGCAAGTACAAGCAACCACACAAACACCTCAGCAACCACATTAAAATGTCCCAAACCACCCAAAATATCTTAGCAATGCCATACAGTAGCAGTTCACTAAAAACCCACAGAAAATCTTCAGCAGCTGCAAAGCAGCACCCTAGTATCCTCCAAAACACCCTAATATGAGCAAGCACCATAACAAAATACTGTACAGCAACATAGTAACACTGTGGCAACCACACACAACATAGTGGTGTTGAGGATTGAATTGCTAAACCCAACATTTTCATTTAGTTATTTTTTGTTTTAATTCTCATCCCAGACAAACGACGACACTGGACCAGATACGGCCCGGAGTCGTCTGCTGTCTGTACAAGATACACACAAGCAGAGCCCCGTCCACAAAAATCATAAAGAGACCAACACATCACTTTGTTCTTTGTTGATATTAATGAAGCGTTTCTAAAATAAGCTTTTTTCCAAAACCCACTCGGACCCTGTTGAGAGGAAGGAAAGAGAAAGAGAGAGAAAACAAGAACACGAGAGGCACAGCGGGAACCAAAGTGGAAGAAGAAGCTCGATTGGATCCAGATGTCTCATAGTGTCTTCATCTCATTATCCAATAAAAGCAAAGTTTGATCTCATTATCCAATCAGACAGCTGCATGTCTGTGATGCCTGATCTCTTCAGGGACTGAAACATGAATGAAGCTTTCAGTCTGTTTCATTAACCCAAAACACATGCAAAAAGTTATTAATAAAGTGTGTGCGTGCGTGCGTGTGTGTGTGTGTGTGTGTGTGCAATAACACAGATGCATCAGTCTGTGACCCCCTGTCTATTTTTACAGTACAATTTTGTGTTTGTAGTGCAAGGGAAAAAAATGTAATTGCCTGAAAATGAGCTCAAGAGAACGCTCTTTTTGATCCTTTGCAACAGATGTGCGTAAAGTGGCATAACACACTAACAATCAACTGAGCGCCGACTGAATACACACATCTGTAGGGAGAAGTAAACATCTTTAACATGTGGCCAATGACACAGTTTACAAATGATAAACAAACAGCAATGTTTCCATGGAAACAATGACATGGAGACGCATACTGGAGGCAAATCAAAATGTCAGTGTTACCTTCTGAGAGCTAGGGAATGATAAATTTGAACCCAAGTACTTTAACACTTAAGCCACAATTAAAAATATATTTTTGACATATGAAAGTTGCATATGTACTAGAGCTCAAAAACTAACTTTATATTATTTGGCATTTTGGCAAAGGTTTTTAATCAGCTTCTAAAATGTTCATTCTAAAATGATTATTTGCCCCCTCAGCAGGGTGCAACTCTCTGCATGTATCTAAAAGCTATAACATGATGCATTCAGAGGATGCATTACAAGATAAGATGACATCAAGACACGTCCAAATCCAATGTTTGCTTCACTTTCTGTCTTGAGACACCTTCATCTGTCCTTTGATATCCCACAGTCCTGTGTGTGTGCGCGTGTGTGTGTATGTGTGTGTGTGTGTGTATGTGTGTGCGTTTGCGAAACCACCTGAGCTTGGCAGGCCCGTAAATGCATGTTGGAATCCAAACAATATGGTTAATGTCAGGATTGTGTTTGGCTCTTAGTCAGAAGCACTGCACATGCAAGACAACCTCTGCAGCTGTATGGAGTTTGACAGGACTTTGTCGCCCACTAGTGGAAGTTCCAAACTGTAGCGCACTACCTCTCTATCAAGCTCCTAATTCATCTGTAGCCTACAGTGAATGTCTTCCATAATATTCAACAGATAGGCCTACTGAAGTATAGGAACATCTATTACTGAATTATTTGTTAAGAAGAAAGAAAGAAAGAAAGAAAGAAAGAAAGAAAGAAAGAAAGAAAGAAAGAAAGAAAACCCTTTACTAAACTCTTCTGATATTAACTAGACTCGCACTGCACTGACATTTATATTATATGAAGTACATGCTTTTAAATTATTGATGGAATATTGAACATCATCAACCATTTCAGTATACAAAGGAACCTTAGAGAGTAGACGGAAATATACAGAGCAAACCTGCACATATATTTCTCAAAGTCTCATTTTCTATTGTGACAAACTGATAGAGCACTTATAGTGTGTAAGGTCCATAACAACTATCACTAGAGATTATTAGCCCACCATGAATCTAATCATCAGGTTTAAGAGATTTCTCTGTGTAAAGATTAACAGTGTTATGACATCACTGTAACACTTTATTACAATAATTTCTTATTTTGTGGAATAATAAATATTTCCTCAGACATTTAAATTGTTGGGGATGCCTCGGTTATTGTAGGTTTACCTATCTCTGTCATGACTGGGCAGGAGTGACAGGACGCAAACGCAAAGTTCAAAATAAATAACATTTAATAATAAAAACACGAGGGCTGACATGGTGAATACAGGAACACAGGAAAACAGGAACATCCAACACAGGGAACAGACAGGGTTGTAATGACAATAATCCGGCAACCGGTGTGACAGAAACAAGGCATATAAATACTAAGACAATTAAACACAAGACAAGTGTAGTGTTTTGGCGTAATATGTCAATGAGTGTGTCCAGGGGAGACGGATCAGTGCAATACACAAAACATGACACGGACTAGCCGTGACAATCATAAGACTTAACATGGGAAGAACTGTGTGGATAAGCAACCTTTATTCTTCTTACTTATAACAAGACACGTAATACATGAAAACTTCATCCGGTCGCATAGTTGCGTGATTCTTCTATAGGGACAATCCAATTTTTTGTTCCCAGAATGTTTCCGTAAAATTTGTTTTTGGTTCCCATAACATTATTTTTAAGGTTCATTTTTGGTTCTTCAGGAACGTTTTTATTACGTAAATAAAATATTGGTTTTTAGTTCAGAGAACGTTCCCCTAACTATATATAACCTTTATTTAACTAGGAAAGTGACATTGAGGTTGTAACCTCTTTTACAAGTGAGACCTAAAGCACTAGCAACTACATTCCCGTAACTTAATTTTTTAGTGAGCACCAGTGCACGTCAGTCCATGTTGTGTTTCTATCTATCTATCATTTATCTATGTAACTAAATTAAGTAAAATACACATTTGCATATAGTATATGGAATAAATCAATATATTTAATTTCAATTCTCTATTAATAATTCAATTTTTCTATTAGGAGTAGGCCCCTTTTTTATTTTTATTTAAATAGCCTATGTGTGTATAGGGCATAACACAGATTATTGTTAATAAAAAATACCTCAGCATCACACATTGTATTTGGATAACAACTAACTCATGACACAATATAGGACAAATTTATTGACAGATAAATTTTTCATTCACTTAAGGTTAACAGATCTTACCACCGCACCACCTCTCAGTTTTTCGATATAACAATCAAAAGCTTCCCCCTACTAACATCACATTCTTCATATAGATGCATCACATAGATTGGAAATCACAAAAATATATTTTGTTCTTCACATATTTAAGTAAGAGAAAAATAAATCACTAATGTTCATGATGTAAAATTAAACAATCGTTAATTTTTAAATGACGCAAGTTCGCGGTTTTGGAAAGGTTCTCTTTAGGTTGTTTTAAGAACAGATGTAACCCTCGTTCCTAAAGGAAGGAAACTGAGATGTCATGCCGGTAACCAATGAATTGGGAACTCGCTTAGAGAGACCAATCTGCTTTGTGTGTCTAAAAAAGAGGCAATGAATATTGGCATTGCATCTGTTGGCGACGCCCCTCCAAGCAAGTATAAGAGCAGCAGGTGCAATGCATCAGTAGTTTTTTGCTGAAGAGCCGAACCTGGAAGACCCGGCCACCTCAGCAGTGGTACAGCAAGTCGTGGCGATGGGATGTGACGTCTCTGTTCCATTCTTTCAGGGAACGAGGGTTACATCCATAATCGAGACGTTCCCTTTCAATCAAATTGGGAATCTCTACCAAAGCACCATGGGTGTTGCCATTCCAGTGCCCTGCATAGGCCTCCCTCCCCTTGTTTTTAGAGTAGGCAGGACAGGGCCCTTTGAAGAGAAAGCCGGTCACTGCTGTTTCGATATAACCCACTAAGTAACACTTAGATAACACTGGGAAGCGTCCACATTTGGCAGTAGCGGAAGCCACATCCATTTGGAGGTTTCTTAGGTGCCGGTTTACAATATGAAATAACCGCAGAGGGTTTTACTGCATATCAAGGTCTCTAGGGTGGCTTTAATGAGACTACAGAGATGGGAAAACGCGGGCATGTCTGGCTGACAAGGGCATTGGATGTGTCAAATTCTACAATACTGGATTTTTGGTACCGTTCTAACGGCATAATGGCACTGCAAACTGACACACGAGTCGGGGCTCTTAGTGCTTCTACCTGTTTGAGGTGAGAACACGGGGAGAAACCGGCTCGACATGAACACTAACGAACCTAATTCTTTGCACAATGTCTGTAAGAGCAGACTCACTGTGGAAAAGCATATTTGTGAAGACCCTAGGGCCAGCAGTGTCCCAGTGTTCCCTCAGTCAGAAAGTAAAACAGGTGGCAGTGGAAAGTTTCTGTGCATGCAAACAGGTTTACCTGTGCTGTCCCAAAGCAAATCCATATCAGCTGGACTGCCTGAGGGTGCCATTCTCCTAGGTGTGCTGCCTGTGAATAGCGTGAATTACCTCAGATGCTTTTGACTCCACAGGAGAAGATGGCGGGCGAGTTGAAACATGAGACCCTTATCGGTTGATATGGTACAAACATAGAACATCTTAGCCTCGTAACTTGGTTTTAAGGCAGTTGATGTGCCAATGCAGCTGGGATCCTGTCCAGACCCCTGATACTGCATGCCCAGTGGATGAGCAATCCATGTATAACATAGCATGCCTGGAGACCTGTTCTATGGAAACCCCCACCCGAAGAAATGGGTCTCACCACGGGATGAAAGAATTGTGGCAGGCCGGTGTGATTTGTACCCAGTGAGTGCCGCTGTGCCATAGCGTTCTCGGGACTCAGGCCAAAAATCCAGCACTGAAGCGGTCTCATAGAAAAGCTCGGGATGAGTTAAAGCCGCCGCCGCAGCTGCCATATGCCCCAGGAGCCTCTAAAATAGCTTCACTGTAACCACTGTCCTGCATTCTAATGAATTCAAGCAGTTCAGCAATGACGGTACATGTTCCTCTGTGAGACATGCTGTCTGCTTGACTGAATCCAAAATCCTACAAACGTGGCAGAGTTTTCTCTTCTTCCATTTGACCCGAAGGGCTAGGTGCCTGAGCACACGATTCCTGTGTTTGCATAACCGCACACAAGACTGTGTTATAATGAGCAACAGCATTGTTAATGGCATCTTGTGAAGTGCACGTTTTCAATGAGTGCAGATTCCAGATCCGTCGTAACCCACCACCTTTTTTGGGTACTGTGAAGTAAGGGCTGTAAAACCACAACCTCATGTCGGCCTGAGGGATAGGCTCTATTGCTTCCTTCACCAGTAGGTTTGCGACATCCACTCGCAAGATGTGGGCATCTGCAGCTTTCAAATGAAGTGGATGCCATAAAACTTGGGGCAACGCCGGGCGAACTGAATTGCTTACCAAGTCCGGGGTGGGAGTGGTGCAATCACCATCTCCCCAATAGCATTTCCTTGCCACCTCCCAATCGCGCGTCTCAAGCCCGCTTACAATGCCTGCCACCAGTTCCAAGACGTTACTTTGGTGGAGGTTGCTGATGGGGTTGCGCGAGAATGGCAAGGAGCAGACTGAGACGCTGCGGCCAGTGGAGGAGTGGAGGCAGCAGCGTTCCGCTGGGGTAGGATATGACTAATCGCCTTATTCTGCTTCTGGGCAGCCGCATCCGTGATGGGCATCTTCCCGCAATGGGAACATGACAATCTACGAAAGCCGCCTCAGCGTGCACAACGCCCAAGCATGTAAGGCAACAATTGTTACCACCCAGAAACACACAGGTGGAAAGACATCTTTAAAAAGACGTTGACACACCCATGAATACAGGATAAATATCCTGTGCTGCTCTTTTAGGGAAAGCTTTCTTGTTATCAATGAAGCACAACGAAATGGCCACTGCACACTCAATTTAAAATCAGCTGAAGACAGCCACTGTAACACATTC
This sequence comes from Paramisgurnus dabryanus, assembly GCF_030506205.2. Lineage (NCBI taxonomy): Eukaryota > Metazoa > Chordata > Actinopteri > Cypriniformes > Cobitidae > Paramisgurnus > Paramisgurnus dabryanus. The sequence continues at coordinate 30,557,386 of NC_133357.1, read as the reverse complement.
ATGCCAACTAACACTTTCAGCAGAAAGCTCCAAGACAACACACTTCGGCTGAATCCGAAATCGCATACTGCCATACTATATAGTAGGCAAAAAGCAGTAGGCGAACGAATAGTATGTCTGAAACCTCAGTATACCACTGAGGTATGATGCCACGGGAAAGCAAAGCAATCAACCGGAGACCAGCCAATTGGGTGATTTCGATACGTTACACAGGGCTGTTCCTCAGCACCCTGACTTCACGCACAGACCCAGGATATAAAACATTCTTTTTTTATCATTGTTATTTTTATTGTTGTTGTCACACTTGATATAACACAAAAATATTTACATAATATATACAACAAATATACATCAAAATATTTACAGCATAATAATAACTGTGAAGATTATGGACTTGAAATGGAAATACTGCAGATAGCACACAGTCTTCATTCACCAATAGAGGGAGCCAAAGCAGTTTTTAGCTCAAAACGAAATAATTGATCACCCAATGCCTGAAATAACACCAAAAGAATTGTGGCTAAATAGAAACGGCTTTTACCTGTTAAAGGATTACTATTAAAGTGAAATAATCTGTAAACGTATTATTTACATAAAATACAATTGTACAAAATGGAATAATGACGAAGACATATGTGTTAAAATAAGCATGATTGTGTGTGTGTGTGTGTGTGCGCGTGCGTGCGTGCGTGCGTGCGTGCAGGTCTTTTGTGTGTTAATACATAATTCACTGTTTGAAGCTTAAGTTACCAAATACATTATTGAGAAGCAGGTGACTGTTTTCTTTTGCCTGTAGTTATACACTGACCAGATAACAACATAATACACATATATCTCCTACCTACTGTATAAATAAAAATCAACCTTGTAAATTGTCAAGGTACAAATATACAGAGCATTTATCACATCTGCAGTTATTAATCACAATAACTGTTTCTGAAACAGTTTCCAATGACAAGGCAAAAATGATATTCAAAAGAAACAACGCAATTTCAAAGGTGCTTAACTTTTCAGAGATTTATTTTCTTTATCTACTTTATGCAGATTTATTTTATATGATGTATGTACATTTTGCTCTGGCAACCCTATTACTAAAATGTAAATGTTTTATGGTGTAAGATAACAGTTTACATTCACATCCAGTGTAGATGATACAAACTGATCATAAATACAGCAAATATTACGGCTCCACTAAGGTCCTTCTTTATCCCCCTGGTTACCTTCTGAGCATCTAAAAGACAAAGGAAAATGTTTTGTTCACATTGTTTATCAGTTTTTTATTTATTTAATAAGTCATTACCCACAGTAAGTGAACCTGCCTCACAAAATGCATCTGGAGCTTTAGACACCTGTCATTATTGACCTCTGACCTCCAGCTGGAGCCCTGAGGTCATACACAGACAAATCAGAAAAGGTGTCACACACAAACAAACACACACACACACACACACACACACACACATGTTGGTAATGCATTTTGTACTGTCCAAACTGTTATATTCTATTCCCCTTACCTACCCCAGTCCCTAACCCCGATGTCACAAAAACCTGTTGCCAGTCTTTAATCTATGAAAAACTACCATTTAGTATGTTTTTTTAGCGTTTCAGTTTATAGGGACACTCTCTGTGTCACCGTAAACCACCTTTATAGCATAATAAACATGTTATTATACACTATTCATGTCCTCGTAAACCACATAGACCAACCCACACATACACACCACCACCACCACTCAAAGAGAAAACAGCCTATTACTATTTTTTTGGAAGCATACAATTTTATATGTCAAATGTTGAATTAAAAATGCCAATTCCATCATTTATTCTCACCCTCATCCTCAGATTTATCCAAACCCAAACAGGTGTTGCAGAATGTCCAAACACCCCTTATCCATACAATAAATGTGACCAGTGCTGTAAAATTCATAAAATGGCAAAACACCATAAATTAGTCAAAATTCTTGTATCTTTTATTGTGACTTGAAATATCTCTTATTTGTATGTACTGTTTTTTCTCTGTGTAAATAATTTCTATGTAAAGCACCTTATACCTTTGAGTACAAGTGCTACAGGATATAAAAAAACTGGCCTTTCTTTAAAAAAAGGCATTTTTGTCACCTGCCCCCTTTGTGTTCAAAGCAAAGAAAGTTATAGGTTTGGAATGACATGTGGTTCAGTATATAATTTTATGTGTGTGATTTTTTTTCCATCAACTACTTCTTTAAATGTTCTCTTTGAAGCAAGTGTTTGTGGGCGTTTGTTGTGTAAGTTAAATAATGGTTTGAATGTGTGCTGTATAAACAGGTGTCCAGTAGCATGTGTTTATACCACGGGTCTGTTGAATGCTGTATTCTGATTGGCTGAGAAATGTTCCGTGGGTATGCATTAATTTCTGATAAACGCACACCTAACCTGTCAAATGTCTTAAAAATAGGCACCAGAGCAATGTTTGTGGTAACCGCGGTATAAGAGGAATAATTGACTCCGGTCCTTTGAATTTTTTGAAAATAATGCACACCCGCGTCGTGCCGCATTGCACCTTGGGTGTGCATTATTTTCTTATAATTCAATGGACCGTCGTCAATTATTCCTTACTTAACTAACACTGATCGGACCTGTAAAACAATAAAACTACTCTGAAAACACGTGCACGGCCATATTTCTGACCTGCTGAATCAACACAAACGCCATAAACAATGATACCGATAATGATGATGATGCTGTTGATAATAATATGATGATGAAATATTAGGCACATACACTTTTAAATATACATTCAGCGACAATTATGTCATCTTTTCTATTATTATTTATATTTATTACAGTCTGTAAATCTAAAAGCAATAGTCAAGACAAAATTCATAGGTCACATGACTTCATACAAATGTTTGGCTCTTCAAAGAATACAAAAATACACAAAAATACTTATTTTAATTTCTGTGTGTGCATTTATGTGGAGAAACTGTGTTATGTATGTGACAATTCTAAGAGACACCACACTGAATTTAAACCACCATATACTCACACCTGATATTTCAGTATGGTTAAAAGATTTGGTTAAAACTTCATTTTTCAGTGATAAGGTTGAGATTTGCATGGAATTGCTCTGCTCTTGTGGTTACGTTTTACTATGAACAGCACTTCAATTGAACGATTCTTTCATTGATGTGTGATTATGTCGGATGTCTCTTCTCATTACCGCCCCCCTCTTACTCACACCTTCTCTGGTGGGTTGGACCTTTTCTCACCCTCCTCCACACACATGATCAGATTTTTTTATTATTTGTCAGATAGTATATGTATGACAGAATTTGTGGTACGATATGAAGGTTATATTTTCACAATGTTCTTTACATTATGTAGGATGATTTTATGTAGAAAACAACAGTAAATCTCAACAGGTGTTGTCATGTATCAAGCCTCATGTAGGCTACTTTACCAAAACCTGCCAAGCCTCCACACACACCCAAACAATGCACAAACAAACACATTGATAATTTGGGTTTCATCTGAATGGGGTGATGTGTACACACTGTATGTTTGTGATTGGTAGTCCTCAAAATGGATTGCTTCATTGACAAGTTTAAAATATGTTAGGATTATCACCAAAGACTAGGCCAAACCTTAACCCTCAACACACACACACCACACCCTTACTAATACAGACACACCTTAAGAAAAAGATTCACACACTCCCACAAACACACACACCATTACATACATTCAGCTGAAACCTATTTTACTTTCTTTTCATGTGAAACAGAATATAGGGAAGTATGTGATTTTATCCATCTGGAATCAATTGTTTCATTATTTTATAATAACTGGACTTAAAAATAATGATATCATTACAAATATAAAACATTGTTGACATTGCCTGTTGGATATTGCTTATCTAAGGAAACGGTTGTGAAGTTTCTTTAGAGAGATCAGCAGCTGTTCTGTCTCTTAATATAATATTTCATATCTTTCCATCTTTCCATAAATCACTTAATGGCTTTTCATTCGTTCATTCATTTATTCACTCACTATCTTTATTTAGCCAAGGATGGGTCTAATGAGACTCAAAGAACCTCATCAGAATGATAAACAATAGAATAAATCCAGCAAAGGATTTCAAACAAACATGTAATTTATAAACAAACAAATTTACAGCACTGTTAGAATTGTTCATAAATAAACAGTTTTCTCATACAGATATCCTGTGAGCTTTGTGCATGTTAGGAACTTGAGAACGATGTAAACAATTATACATTATGCTGTCAGTATACAGTGATTTGACCAATTAAACAAGTTTAAAATTGACTTTACAAATGCAATGTCATGCAATAAAAAATATAATGATTTGAGTTTTCAAAAATGGTGTATTGATAAAACACTTCTGATTCGTAAAGAATGAGAAAAAATGAAAAAAAAAATAAGAAAGAAAGAAAGAAAGAAAGTTGTAATTGATGTGCGATATCTGTGCACAACCCACTGTGATGTTGCTAGGGTGTTGCATGTAACTGGTTGCTAGGGTCTTCTGGTGGTTGAATGTTGTTTCAAATCATAAACCCTTGAAAATAATCTGCTCCTTATATACAGAAAAATATCCATATTGAAAACATTATAAACTATAAAAACAAGCTTTTTGTAAAATTCAGCATGCATTTACCAAATAGTAAGATCCGATAAGAAAAGACTCTCATGAGAACTGTGCATTGTGAGTTGTTTTATACTGTCCTTCACCATTTTCTTTAAAATTTCTTTAAAAAAATGTTTAAACTTGTAACTGGCGTATTTGTTTTGCTCCGTACTTTGTACCTATGGTAACGTGCGCTCACTACGCTAAAACTCTCTAGTGAATGTAGATCAGTTCAAGATGGCGTTGTTACCAGAAGCTAGTTATTCTCATTTGTAAAGTTTTAAATACGGATGTTTCTCTTACAAAATCAAATGATTACCCTCAGAAGGCCTGTTTTTATCAGTCAATATTACTTTTGCTACAGATGTACTTCTTGCACAAAATATGTCAAATGCCAATCATTTATACATCCTCGTACACAAAAAAATATATAAGATTAAACAATTAATAAATTGCAAGAGTACATATGTGATTTATATCATTATTTGTCCATGTTCCTGTTATATGTAGGCAAAACCACATGCTTTACACACCAGAATGATTGAACATACCAGTGCAATTCGTAGATGTGATGATACATTTTCCATTTATCATCATTTTAATCTTGCCAAACATTCTTTGTCTGATATGAAGTTCCTGGGCATCGAGAGGATTTTACCTCATAGAACAGCTGGAGATAGAGACAAAAAAGGGAGGCCTTTTGGATCTTTGAACTTAAATCTTTATTTCCTGAGGGTATTTGAACTTTCTTGTTTTCTGTGATTTATTTTTGTAACCTTTTTTTTTACATTATTTCTGTATGGATGTTTATATAGTTTGTTATGTTAGATTTCTCTGTGATTTTTGATTGTCATTTTGTGCTAATTGATGATTGTGATAATTGGACACAGCTGATGGCCTCTAAGTGTTTGTCTTTCTCTAAGAGGGTGTTTGTTTGTTGTACATTGAGCACTGAGGATAGCAAGCTGCTGAAACGTTTGCTCCGGTTTCTCTGTTTTTAATTCACATTTTTGCACTATGCACTTTATTAAATAAATTTTGTACTTTCTAGGCCTTTTGAGTGTTTTTGGATTCAGTGTGCGGTCAGCCATTTTTCTACCTCATTCTAATAAATATCAGGTTAAAATTTTGTAAACTAGTTTTATAGGACTAGCAACCAATTTTAAGGTCATTGCTTTTTTGACATGTCTGTTTTAAAAAAGTACACAAAAACATTGTCTTCAGTCAAATGTATTAAAGGGAAAGTTCACCCAAAATTGAAAAATCATTTAGGCTATACTCACCCTCATGGTCACAAACATTCCTCAAAATCCTCTGTGTTCATCAGAACAAAGACATTTATACAGGTTTGTAACAACATGAAGGTGAGTAAATCATGAGAGATTTTTCAATTTTGGGTGAACTATCCCTTTAAAGAAAGTGTTGTGATTAACAGTGATTACACTTCACACTATTAACAGGATGTGTGTGTGTGTGTGCGTGTGCGTGTGCGTGTGCGTGTGCGTGCGTGTGCGTGCGTGTGTGTGCGTGTGTGTGTGTGTGTGTGTGTACCTGGTAATTATCACGTTGTGGGGACCAATTGTCCCCACAAAGATAGGAATACCAGTGTTTTTGTGACCTTGTGGGGACATTTTGATGACATCACTGGGATCAGTGGTTTTCCAAGTCTTACTGGATCGTAAATGTGACCTAAGACCTTAAAACAGGCAGACTCACAAACTCTGCATTGTACAGCCTGATCTCACTGAAAGTTGTATGTACAAGTTGGCTAATTCGTATGAATAAGTATACAAAATGAATCGTACAAAAACTTGCGTTTATCAGAAAAACACAACAATGACCTTAAAACAGGCAGACCCTTACCCCAATGTCGTATCATACAAAACCGTACGAATGAATTAATACGAATCAGCAACCTAATTAAATATATACAAATTGCAATTTGATTGTGTTGTGCTGTACTTTCAAATATGATATATTTTTATTTTCTCTTATACCGTATCACTGTAAGCATTTGTCATTAGTTTGGTCCCTACATGTTTATATCTGTGTGGAGCGACACAGTGGGTCTTCTCAGACATCTGAAAATAGTCTGGTAAGCAAATCCATCGGCGGCCTAAATATAGATTCACATCACGGCAAAAATATACCAGCTGAGAGTGAGTGTTCCCCCTTCATGTCTGTGTGTATGATAGCAACAACAAGTAAGAGAAAAAGACACAAGCTCATGTACCTTGTGAGCAACCTTTCTACATATCAATATAGACGGCATACACACAAAAGGTGTGAAACCTTACAACAAAGCAGATTTTTAGGAAAGAACACATGGATCCTTCACACACACACACAGAAAACCAAGACGACATTGTGGCAAAGTCATGAAAGGTTATCCAAGAGCTACTTATAATTCATTACTACGATATATACTGAAACGTATTCCACATGGTTCTTATAATAATAAAAATGATAATAAAAAACTATTTTACTTAGGTATTATTAGATATAGCAACATGCTAAAGCTAAAAACATCCTAACCCAGCAAAAAATCTCACTCTCTCATTAATCTCTCTTTCACTTTCACCTGAGGTTCGTGTAGTGGAAATAAGTCACTTATATCAGTTATATGGTTCCACGTTGACTTAGAAAGGAGTAGACCACTCGATTCAGGAACAAAGATACAGTTTGTGCTCATCATCAGATTAAGGTGTCATATTCAGTTTTGTGGCAGCTGACACACACAGACATATGCAACCCCCATTCCATTTAAGAAGGCTATACATTGAGAAGAGGACAGCTGGCAACTTGCCCTATTAAAAGTACCATCCACCCCCCCGTCACCGCAAACACTGAACCCCACCCAGAAATCACACACTCTAATCACAACCAATGATTGCTCAGCACTGGCCGGGGCTGCCACACCTGCCCTTAGAACTGGTAGAACTGCCCCATCTGGGCAACAAGAAGAGGAGGAGGAGGAAGGGGGGTCCCTGTTTATGGACCCAACAGCTGAAGAGGAGCACGGAGGAGAGGGGATGTGAAAGGAGATCTCAAGAGAATACAAGTGATGATGAAGATGCGTGTTTGTAAGGCCTCGAGGGAATAAATACACTTTCATCCCTGCAGTTATCATGCTCGTCCTTTAATCTGTTACCTATAGCTTAGTTGTGTCCATATTTTCCATTTTCTCTTTGCTTGTGCTGCATGAGAACATTACAAAGCAAATTACAGCTAAAGTCATTTTAGTGGTGTTTTGCTGAGGCAGGCATTTATGATCATACATCAATGGTAAGGGATTTAAAGAGCAGAACTTGCTGAGTAATGAATTAGGCTCTGACACATTTCAGAAGAGATTTCAGAGATTCCCTACTGTATTTTCTCGCTAAATGACTGAATCTTTTAACTGGTCAATGCCCAAACAAATGAAAAATCCCATAGACTTATTTTGAAGATATAGACATATTTACTGTACAAACCAGAATATAATTTTAAATTTAAAGATGGCCTTTTTTGACTTTGAGGTTGCTAATCATGTATCATTTAATTTAAGAAATATGTTATCATAAGTCACACAGGAATATTTGTAGAAACTGCCAACAATGCATTGTATGGGTCAAAATGAATGATTTAAAAATAATAATAATAATAATTAGGATATTAAGTAAAGATCGTGTTCCATGAAGATGTTTTGTAAATATTCTACAGTAAATATATATAAAAAACATACAAAATTTAAGGCGATTTTCTCAATATTTTGCTGCACCTTCAGATTTCAAATGTTCAGATCTCGACCAAATATTATCCTAACAAACCAAACATATGTAAAAGCTTATTTATTCAGCTTTAAGTGTATAATAAATGTAACTTAATGGCTTTCTGGTCCAGGGTTTTTTCTATACAGAATGTGTATTTAACCCAGAATATTTCTAAATCAATAAAATTTAAGGCTATACAAAATATTTCTTTTCAAGAATCAAATAAACTTTTAACTGAATGCAGATAGGTGTTTGTTTTTAAGAGAATTCTCTTTGTCTATTGCACACGCACACACGGGCCAGCTGGTATTTGGTAGGTTAAAATCTATATGATGGTAATCAGTAAATTAGATTGTATACAATGCCTGTCGGCCATGTCTCTGACTCTTTCTTCTCAACCCCATTCCAGTCTAACCATATCTCCCATCAATCCCATGTCTCATTTTTCTATAACCCACCTGAACACAATAATCCATCTCTGTTAATAAACACGATTGTAAGCATATTCGTAATATTGTGTTTCATTGAATTTCAAAGGACTGCTAGTACTGGCTATCCACAATTTATCTGCAACCAAACAGCATTCACCAACATGTTTTATATAATGCAAGCAGCACACAAGGTGCATCAGATTTATCAGCGCCTTCTCATTTGATGTGGTTCGTATATGACTGTGATTCAAACTGTGATTTTTTTGTGATTGTCTTGCTGCATTCTGAATGTCTGAGAAACCTGCTGCATGTAGTGGACATTTAATCAGATCAGTGATCAATCGTGACATGGAGGTTAATTTGTGACAATAGTCACTGCATTAAGTTAAAAGTCTGATTGGCTTAGATCAATGATGATATAATTAATCTCTCCTCTCCGTGATTGAATCAACTTAGGTATACAGTATTTATAAGAATAAATATGATAACACAATTAACCACGATAAGTTATGGAAAGATCACTTCACGCCATACTCATCTTGTAAAAGCGTTCATTATTGATCAGGCCTGTGGAGACCTCAGCAGTGTGAGAGAGAGGCTTGAAGAGTAAGTGGTTAAAACAAATGCCACATTTGACGTGGGAGGTACAAACACGACCAGCTGTCAAACGGGATCAGATGCTTTAAAAGGTGGACAAAAACCAGAGAGACAGAATAATGTCCCCTTGTTAGAAGCATGAGGATGCTGTTTAAGCATGCATAAGAAATTAATCTCCCCCACACCCAAGAGGATTTTAATGAGATATTTTTAGAATCCAGCGTCACTGCAGGGTGCATTTTGCATGTTCACTCCTTTTTTCCTATATGACATACACTACAGTAGCCTACTACACTACAAATTAAGAAAAAGCCTACACTATAACTAGTATACAGTGCACACTGTCTGATCCAAGTTCCCCAATGGCACATTTACATATTTAATGAAGTACATAATATACTGTAGTACACTATGTACTACTATGACATGCTAAATGCAATATACTAAATACTTCAACGGCTATAAAACTATCGAAGAGTACACGTATGAAATAATATGTACAACAGTGACCATTAATCCAGACCTTTCTTAGGCAATAAAGGCAATATCGACGTTCATGATTTTGTGTGGTTGCCGTTAACGACTGGTTACCAGCTATAGATAATAAAGGCTAAAGGTGAAAAGACGAAGACACTGGCATGAGCAAACAGCTGCCATTTTTCCGAGCATTCAGACCGGAGTGGCGTGTGCTCTCCTGCACCTCCTGAATAATGAACGAGTGACGCGCACATTGCGGCTCTCTGCGGCTCTAGAGCAGGCTGAAAAGGGGCGTGACCACACATGCGTTATGACGCGACAGTGACGCGCGTGAAGGAGTTTTAATCCTCTGCCGCAGCAGCGGATCAGCCGGTAATGCGAGGAGGGGGATGCACGGTCGGTCGGACGGACATCAAGAACGGCTAAAAAAGCCGAAGACAATTAAATCTAATATATATACTTTATAAAAAAGGTGACCGACTCGACCGAAAGCTCCTCCTCTCTCCGAACGGGCTATAGGAAGTTACAGGACACCGTTCATTTTCGTATTGTTCTCGCCGAGGCCTGGGAATACGAAAGCTGGCGTTTTTTGACGCAAATAAATGGGTGATTACGGGTTCGGATTGTTACAGACAGCGAACGTCAGTAGCGGCACAACACTGTTCGGCGGAGGCGCCTTTACACCCTATTCCAGCCCGTCACCGGTGCGCCCCAGCAGCTCGCCTCTGCTGTCCCCTCTTTTCCCGTCACATCAGCGCAACATGCAGGATGAGCCTGCGGGACTGACAGCCACACAGTCCAGCGAGACCGACAGCGACAAGAGCAGCACCACCGACAACGACCTGAGCCGTTTCTCCGCCGCGGGTCACGCGCAGACAGTCGGTGACCTTCAGCACGACCGGAACATACATCATCAGTTAAGTGAGCAGGCTGAGCCTCCCACACCCCACCTGCCGCCGCAGCAGCAGCAACCCTACTCCTCCACGGGCCTGGACACCGATGCGCCATCGTCCAAGGTAAAAATTCAGATGGAGTCCCCCAGCGCCCACCACATTAACAACGGCACCGGTGGCAGTAACATGCTCGGAGCCGCTTTTCCGAACCTCCCCCATCAAGAGATGCAGACGCCCGGGGGCGGCGGCGGCTCGGCTTCCCCCACTCTGCCTGGTTTCGGAACGCCGTGGTCCGTTCAGACGAGCTCCCCCCCTCCGCCCGTCTCCAATTCTGCCAACGCAATAAACCCGATACCCACCACCGAAGCGGACAACTACTACCCAGGCATCCCCTCCTCTATCAACCCCGGCTTCTTCCAGAGCTTTTCACCCAACCCGTGCCCCGTGCAGGGTTTCGGCAGCCCCTTCTCCCCGCAGATCAACGTCGCCCCTCAGCAGCCGCAGAGCCGCCGGTCCCCGATCAGCCCGCAAATGCCACCGCCGCAGCAGCAGGGCGCCTTTCTGCAGCAGCGGAACAACTACAACCACCACCACCAGGTGAGCGAATCGACACCAGTACAATACTACAAAATATGTACCATGTAATAACTACGTTAAAAACGCTGTTTAGGCTAAGGATGAAAGTGGCCGTTGAACTGTCATTGTGACGTAACTGCGGCCTTGAAACGCTGCTGTTGCGTCATAATGCACTGCTGCACGCTCAACAGAACCATTGTGACGTCTTCGCTTAGAATACAAACGCCACACCGCAGTCCAGGCTAAATGAAGTAAGTTAGCCAGAATAGAACCGTCTTGTATTCTTGCTTGTAAAAATAGCAGGCAGTGCACAGGTTCTGAATGTACACAGTATACTGCTAACCACCAATAGAATTCAATGAAATGTTAGCAATGAAATGGTTAAAATCAAATAATATGACTAGAAAAGCCACTAGTCACTGTAAATGCAAGGTCAGATGGAGCCTGCTGCATTATGGGATACAGCATTCTGTGCAGGGTGCTCTTGTTGTATATACAGTATGCATACTGGGTACTGTCGTAGTATGCTGTTCTCATAATATGGATATGGGCCCATGGTGCACAAGCTGTTATTGCTTAAAGACTTCACGTGACATTCCAGAGATAACTTGACCTCTAGGGCATTCAGTGAAATCTCCTATTGAGCGCCAGCTATGCCAACACCCTGCTAACTACAGCATTGTTTGAGAAAGCTGCTATTACTGTAATCTGCAGTTAAATCTTCACAATACAGCACAGGCATTTCACTAATATGCCTTGGTGGCCATTTTGGTGGAAGCTGCTGTATCTTTATTTCAAAATGCATAGCGGTGTTTGAGGAGTGCACTCACAAAAATAAAGGTGCTGAATCACGATGCCACAGAAGAACCGTTTTGGGCTGTATGGTTCCATAAAGTAACTTTAACAGCTGAAGAACCTTTCGGTTTCACAAAAGGTTTTTAGATTATATAAAGGTAAGGAATCATACAAAGAACCTTTGACTCAATGGTTCTTTGAGGAACCAAAAATGGTTCTCCGGTCACTGTGAGGTGTGTGGCACTGCCCTTGCTACATTATCTACGGCGTCACAGCAAAATAAAATAGTTTTTGAGATTTGATTAATTTAAATGCGATGAGATTAAAGGATGGAGTCTGGCAGAAAATCATCGTAAATGATTTGTTTAATGAATTGTTCAATAAGAAAATAATTAACCTTTATGTTGTTGGCTTGAGTCATATTTAAAAGTGATTTGCAGCTTCTCCTATTCGATGATCCAGAGAGAAAAACGGTTGACTGGCAAGTAGATTTTTGACAAATCTAACCCAAGCACTGCGTTTTATGTATTTTAGGCCTTGGTGTCATTGTAGTGGGGGTGGGGTAGAGGAGGAGGGGGACATGGTAGTCGCATGATTTTAGGAGTGGGCTTTTTCAGTTAGTAAACATTGTGCTGTTTTTTTTGGGAGGAGTTTTGGTGGAGACAGAAAGACAGCCGCTAGCTAGCTAAGTTTAGTTTGTTTGTTTGGGAACACTTTAAAATAAGGTTGTATTTGTTAACTTAAGTAAATGCAGGCATTAATGGTGCATTAACTCATGTTAAGAAATACTGTTTTTAAACAATGACTGGACAAAATTGGATTTAATCTGAGTATTTAAGTTCACTCACTGTTCAGGACCACAAATGCTATTTGAAAAGTTAATTTTAATTGACGTAACCAGATTCCCCGACCCATACACGCTAATGTAATGGATGGAAGATGAGACAGGATTACCTCCAGTTAAGTGCCCTGACATCTACACCTATCTCATAGAGAAACCGAGCATGGATAGTAAAGAGAAATTGAGGAACTTGTATTAGTGTTGGCCGATATGCCCCATAGTAAGAGTGTCCCATCGTCAGCCTGCGAGATCATCGATACATGATAGTATTGGGGGGTGGAGCAATAGTTTACTCATTTTTGTATTTGTTCAATTTTTACTCGTTTATGACAAGCCACTGGATTGGTGGACAAAAAAGAAGCTGCTTTTCTGTGTGGGCAGCTGGCAACACTGTTACGACTGCAACCTTAAAACTGATGCCATTAATCCGAGCGCGTCATTGATCCCCAGGTGCTTTGAAATTACTTGCGTGCCAGGGAGCAAGAACAACTAATTTACTGTATTTAAACCCCTGCGCACCTACCAACCTCTTTAGTGAAAGGGAATGTAGTTGTGCGTATTAAAAGCTCAGGTGCAAGGAAGAGTCCGACTCATGTGCAATGCACATAACAAGTATAGGTGACAGAAGGTGCCCATACTGCATGCGTTCAGGTCCGAGCAAGAGTTTTAAGGGGCCCACATTAAAAGTTCAGGTGTGAGGAGTACGTCTGGTGCGCATTACAAGCTTTCGTGTGAGGAAAAGTATGCAATGCAGATGGGTTTGCAAGTGCATGTATGTTCATGTGAAACTATCATGATAACAATAAAAGCATAATCATAATTTAAAACTATAATGGGCAAACAAGCCAACTATCATCACAAAGGCCCAATATCGGCCATATGTCTGACTATCATCAATAGACGATAGTGTCGTCTATCACCACAACCCTTTTTAAACCCCGTTTTATTGCATTCAACCACAGTTGTCGTCAGGTTTTTTGCCTAGCAGTGGCAGCAGGTATATGATACATTTCAAACTGGAGCTGACTCTATGCTGATTTCTATTGGCTACCTCCAGTTTTTCTTTTGTTTTGCCTTAAGCTTTTGCTCGTGACGTAGGCTCTACCAAACTGTTAACCCAGATATTTTCTTTACTTAAACAATGAAGTATACATAACCTAATATTTTGTTTTTTTGCACATACACTTAGTTCATTTAACTTTTAAGTGTATAAAATCCATTAGACTAAAACATTCAAGTGAAATGAACTTATCAGTAATAATCAGTTCTTAAAGGACAAGTTCGGTATTTTAGACTTAAAGCCCTGTTTTCAGATTGTTTATGGTGAAATAGAACGGTTTTGACTGAAATTTCGACATTTGCGGCTGTCCTGAGAATTTTCGCGTGTTTGTGTTTCAGCTCAGATCTCTACAATGGGTTTAATGGTGCACTGGAACAATCCTTCCTAAAATGCATTAAACTTTTGTTTACAAAGACGTGAAACTCACCGAGTGGTCAGGGGTGTTCACTGATATGCTCACATAAAAATCGCTGCAAAAGATGCTTTCCAACAGCTGTTTTAGCATTCGTTGTTAACTTGTGGACCTATTATCCCAAACGCCTCACACCCGTACATTCTTCCGCTTAGAGCTTGAATAATAAACACTCCAGCCCAGGTGGTGGCGCTAATCCGCCATTGCCAATTGCAAGAATAGAAACAAAGTTCCCGGCGCGGAGTAATACCGTACCTCACAGCACATCTAATACATGTCAATGGAGTTGGTAAAAACTATGATAAAACCTGTTGGAATGCGTCTTTTGGAGCGATTTTTGTGTGAGCATATCAGTGAACACCCCTGACCACTCGGTGAGTTTCACGTCTTTGTAAACGAAAGTTTAATGCATTTTAGGAAGGATTGTTCCAGTGCACCATTAAACCCATTGTAGAGGTCTGAGCTGAAACACAAACACGCGAAAATTCTCAGGGCAGCCGAAAATGTCGAAATTTCAGTCAAAACCATTCTATTTCACCATAAACAATCTGAAAACAGGGCTTTAAGTCTAAAATACCGAACTTGTCCTTTAATGTTGTAAGAAATACCCATAATCCATTGTGCCATAATATTTGGATTATTTAAGCTTTTTCACAGAATAAGAACTAATAAGAACTTTAACTACTTAAATATTTTTATATAAAATGTCATAGAGGTTTAAGCTCTTATATTATTGATGTTGTTTTGATGTAATGATAATTTTATGAAGTCACCGTTCAGGTAATCAGTGTTTACTTACATGAACCCTGTTCAGCACATTTTTTTGTATTTCTCCCCACAGTACTGTCAACTCTTGTCAAAAACGAAGTTTTGTGTGTGTTTATGTGGAGAATGAAGCGTATTCAATTACTTACTTATAGACAGTCATGAATTTTGTGTTAAAATGACATTTATAACACTAAAGGTAACTTAGTTAACTAAATAGAGATGTTGGACAGACCAATTGATATTACTATTTCTTTTTTCAAGTTCAATCAACTTAAAATTAAGTTTACTGAACTTGATTTAAATGTAAGCCGTTTCTCAAAACCAAGTACGCCGAACTCGGACTTGTGTCCTTCGTAGTTCGAACTTGCAAGTTCAGACTCGGAAGAACGAACTCCTGACACGAAATGCATTCTGGGAAACTTTGCTGTCAAAAGTCCACACAAGTCTCTTCTGATGCATCCTCGATAAAATGGGCGGATCAAGAACACATCCGGGGATTTTATGTGAACTTGGGCTTGATGTGAACTTTGAATTGGAACAGTACTTGGGCCGCGACTGATGACGTTTCACAAGTCCACAAGAACACAAGTACAGACAAGAACGCATATTGAGAAACGGCTGTACTCTTGATTTAGTTTACTTATGTTATTTTTTTCTTTAATCCAATTCTTTAAGTTAATTCAACTTGACTGGGTTTACAGTGCAGTGGCATTCAGACTAAATCATGCTGCCGTAACAGCTGATATTATTGCAAATCGACAGCCTCTTTTCAGGAGTCGAAATTCTGGGCTTATGTGTTAGGTGTGGATGATTTTGAGAATTTTATGTCATGGTTACATCACTGATATTCATGATAAAATTAGCACTGGTTTATAATTAGGAATAATTAGTCTGTTTTAATTAACTGTGCAAAAACAGCTTTAGATTTTGTAACAAGAGTTAAAAACAGGAAATCTAATAGCTTAAAAAGATTGTTTGAAGTTGAAATGAGCCAATGAATGTACACACATGTGACTGCACATTATTTTAACATTTATGTTGCTTGACAGCTGTAGACAACTACACTTCATTGCGCAAAACTAAAAACTCTTTTGTTACCCGTCCTTTCTAAATTTACATTGCTTTGTGTTTTTCATTGACATCTAATGTAAATAATAAATCTGTTATACTGTATACAGATTATAATAGTCTCTACTGTCTCTATATTCACTTGTATGGTACCATTTCTACTTCACTATGTGGTTTCATTCGTGCTGCAATTCTTATACACTCAACATCATCTTGCAGTGTCTAGACAACATCAACTGTAATTATCTCTCACGATCTCCAAACACTGAGATTGTACACACCAGATTGTAGGAGCACACAACCTAAAACCCACATGTGCTCGCTCAATGCTCAAGTCATTACCCAATTATACACCATAGACATTATAAGGATGGGTGTGGCACTACTATACGTGTACATAATGCAATGACGACACCCACATCACATACATAAATAATGCATATTTGTTTTTTGTCCTTGGGTGTGCAAAAAAGAGATTGACTCAGTTCATGGGATGTGCAGTGTGCAAAGATTTAAGTCTTCTTACAACAGGACAGAGTCTGGCCATGCACAAACTAACAGACTTGCACACGGGTGATTACAGCGATCTCCCTCTTCCCCCTAATGGTTTTATAATGGTTTTTATTAGGGATGTTCATATTGACCGGTTAACCGTAGGTAAGAATTTATGACCAAGTAATATTATCTTAATATATAAATATTATAATATTACAGACATTTAGCCACTTTTCTAACTTTGATTTTTAAATGATATGAATTATTTCTGCCCTGACGGTCTGGTAAAGTAATCATTTGTATGAGAAATCATTTGTACTGCATATATGTGCGTGCTTGTGTATGGTTTGGAAGTTGCATGGAGCTGATCCGTCTCGCGCCCGTCCTGACAGACCTTCGCTGAACGCCTCTGTCCTAAACCCTGACCATAAACATCTCTATTTGTACAGAAAGAAAAAGATGCTAAACCAAAACATTTTGAAATGTGTCCTGCTTTAGAAATGGCCAATCCAGTCATTTATATTGATCAGTGGTCTAAGCACACCTTCTGTTTGCCTCTAGCCCATGATGAAGCAATCCCCGTGGGGAAACCACCAAGGAAGCGGTTGGAATTCCGGAGGGATGAGCTGGGGCAGAGACCATCGGCGTGGGGGTGGCATGGGTGTTCCCGGTTCGGTCAACCAAATCTCTCCCATGAAGAAACCGTTCTCCAGCAACGTCATTGCACCACCTAAATTTCCCCGCTCTGCCGGCACCCTTGGACCCAAGTCTTGGATCGAAGAAAATATGTTCCGTACTGACAACAACAGCAACACGCTGCTACCCCTGCAGGTATGTGTGTGTGTTTAGAGACGTGAATAGACTCAATAGATGGGTCCCTCTAAGTCAGATGGTGATGCCAAGGTCACAGTTTCAGGTAGAAAGTAATGCACACACAGATAAAATGAATAGGCACTGTAAGGGGCTTCAGATAAAAGCATCTGCCAACAGCATAAATACAAATGGAAATAAATTGGTACCACACAATATGCCATCGCAACCAATCACAAAAATACAGTGTAGTGATGACCATCACAAGTTTGTTCATATATAAATTGTGTGTGTTTTGGTGAGCCCTGTCAGAGGATCTGAAGACAATATTCCGTGACAGTGAGGTCATAAAACGTTTCGGTGGTTTTCTTCTCTCATTATTTGTTTGTCTCAGGTGTTGTCTCATAGGCTAACTCAATTCTCAAAACTCAATAAATGTAAAAAAATAAAAAATCTTCTTTAAATCATTGTAATATAAAAATAACAATATGATCAGCAAAATGTGGATAATAGAAATACTTAGAAAAACAGGAGGTTTTTGTTTATCAACAATTACAAACCAAATAATATATTTTCAACGGTGAGATTAGAAAATATTATTAATATAATTCAGCCTTTAGCACATGGTTGGTGCATGGTTGAAAAGCAACTTTACAGAAAACATTTTGGCTCAAAAAACATTAGCGCAAAAACAGAAAATGATTAAGAAATGATATAAAAACAAGAAAATTCTCATGTCAGAATTCCCCAAGTGAGCAAGAAAGTAAATCTCCAATAGCGTTTAAAAGTCCAGATTATAAGTGTTTGATAAAACTGAAAGTGAGCAGAAGCGAGAGTGATTCTGATGGGGAGAAGGGAGAGTGACACAGGTTTTGTTTCATTGTTTTGTAGACGAGATGAAACAGCAGGTCATTTACATGTGAATCACTTCAGTGTTTCTGGATACACCCTGTCTGTTAGATTCCCTTTACCCATCATTGCACCTGAAGGAGGGGAGGGGTGCGTCCAGCCTCGTTTCAGGCGTGGTAGTTTTAGGTGACGTTTAAAACTTTACCATATATGTGCCCTTTGCGCAATACAGTATTTACATCTGTATGTAGGTGAATCATACACGTTTGATTAATACTTTATCAATAATTATTATTCTGATTATTATTTCGGGAGTGAACTGTGACGTTTTGACAGGTTTTGTAAGATTCACCCATGTACATTTGAATTGAGTCTGTTTTTTAGGCTGTTCTGCATCACGTAAGCAATCATGCGAGGGAAGACAAATTCTCAGCTCATTTTAAAGTGGATCACGTTTGCCACCAAGGCTGAGTCCTCAAATGGGTCCACGGGTCTAACAGAAATGAAACGAGGAGCCTGAGATGAGCCCGGTCAGGAAACAGGCTTGACTGAACTAGTATCTATGGCATTGTTCATTTCCATAAACAGGGTGCTGTACGGAATTCCTGAAATTCCGTGCGCCTCTCCTCGTGTCCTCGTCTCTCTGTTAGTACTGCGTTCCATAGGTGCAATGCGTCTTGTTTTGAAAACAACAAATGACTCGAAGAAAACGGCAGAGGTGTCTATTAGGTGGACTTTTTGAATTAGATTTTTAAATAAAATAACATTTCATAGATGAAGGAAGGAGAAACATTACAAACCACTTTCTCAAGTTCATTTTTAAGCATAGCAGTGTGTTGGGTTAGAGATAACAAAGATAGCGAGCATATCAGTTGACTTAAAGGCGCTGTAGAATGTAAAACTGTATTTATGTAGGCATAGATGAGTAATAAGAGTTGTGTACATGGTAATGATATATCATGAACACGATTGTTTTCTTCTTCTTATGTAAACCTTGTGCACGCAAAAGACAGCTGGAAAACAGACCAATCTCAACATAACACCAACTGTGACGTCACAGTTGAGATGTACGCCCCAACATTAAATGACACATTAAATTAAGTTCAATGTTGTTACAAGGATAAAAATAAAATTTGTGACTTCTGAATTAGCACTTTATATGCAAGGGCTGTGCAATTAATAGATTTTTTTATTTTCAATTTTGATTTTTTTTATTCAAACGGTTACAAAAACAAAACAATCGAGGTAAAACAATAATTGTGCCTCATTCCATTTCTGTTGTTTTGTCTTTTATTATAAATCCAGCGCATCACGACCAGGACGAGTGAATCAGCTCTCTCTCTCTCTCTCTCTCTCTCTCTCTCTCTCTCTCTCTCTCTCTCTCTCTCTCGACACACATGTACACAGCTGCACTCTCGCTTTGTCCAAATTCAGATTGCTAAATAGTTATCCTGTTTATATTTGTAAAGTTTATTGTATTGAATTACTACTAGTAGCTCCCACTAAAGATACAGAGATTATCTTTTGTCTTTTAGTCCCTCCCGCATTTCATAAATCCCTTTTCATGGGTACCAAAGACGTCACTTCTGCCATGCCCGCAGCCATTTTTGTGTCTGTCTTGGCAGCGAACACGGCATATCTAATGTGCTAAATGATCACATTTATTAGTTTAATTGAGGGTTTACCAGAGACAAAATGCTGATCATACAATCTGGAGTTAGATGTCGGCTGCCAGCGAGTCCCTCCAGTTGTTCCCAGAAGTAAAATAAAAAAATCACATTTTTGGGTTTATTCGTCATATTCTGTATTAAATATTTCCAAAAATTAAAAAGGTCTCATAAAAATTATGTGTAAACATAAAGTCTGTTTTTACACACACACAGAGCTACTGAAGGAGCTGCTCTGAGAAAAAGCCAATCAGAGCAGAGTTCAACATTATTATTCATGATAAATAAGGTAATAATAAGGTAATAATAGATAATTTTATTCTAAAGGCAAATCCTAGGGTTGTAAGGGATTTTTTGCACTTAATAAAGTCACAAACCTTCAATGTAGATATCAGAGAACAATTTAACAGATTATTACAATGCATTCTTTAGCACATTTAATTCATTTTTGCATTTTTTTATGCTCAATAAATTAAAACTTTTAGATTACTTTCACTCTTTTTATAAACATCTGTTCACATTTTAAATGATTGGCATCCGTGCATTTTTTTTATCCGGTTACACTTACTGTTCAGTTGTTGCTTGTCTTATTTTTTTGTGGCTAAATTGCCATATGCTGTTTTGTATCAGTGTAAACCCTTCTTGGGCTATTATAAGAACAGAAAGCGAAAAAGTCTGTTAAATTTCACAATAAACGTTACTAGCAGATTAGGGGAAGAAGAACATAGGACTCAGTTCAGCATGAGCAAGTCTTCATTCATCATGTTCCTCGCTCAGGAACTGAGCTGCTTTTCAGGTGCTATTTTTGGCGATGTCGCTTAAGCTATATTTAGCGAGGACAGCACCTTGCCAGTCTCGCTGGGTCTGTAAGTTTCAATGTGAATGAGACTGGATGCTGTAAGCAGCAGCACATGAATGATATAAGCACTGGGTTTTTAAAACCTGCTTTACCTGTGGGATGCAGATGGTTGTGACAGATCTGATTGGAGGCACCTGCGCATGACGCATTGAGCACCTGCGTCCTGTGAGCTTTTCAATCCATCTTCATTATAAAGCATCTGTCTGAGCAGGTGCAACTATTACATAGCACTAAATTAGCATTAATCGAAAAGAGATTTTCTGCTTATTATTTTGAGATTTTCTTTTGGGTACTTCATGAATCAGTGTGCATCTGGATTTTACATAAAATATACAAAGACAAATCGTATCAGGTCCTATGAGTTGTTACATTTGCTTGTGGTCCTGTTGTGTTATGTTATGTGTATATCTATATATACACCATTGTATGTACTGTATACAATGTTTGTGTAAGCTGTGTACAGTTCTTGTGCTTCCTGTGATATTCACACACACCAGTCTTGTAGGGCCAAAGGGCTGGCGGATGCATTTATCTTCACATTCCTTTTTGGGCCCATTGTGGTAATGACACAGATATCCAAGGAATGTTGTTTGGCAGGTGGTGTGACAGGAGTTCGGATGCCCCTTTGAGTGTATACAGGAGAGAAGAGGGATGTTCTCTTTAAGCCGACCGAAAATATGTAACACATGCAAATCAGTCTCGCACGTACATTCCTGCCTGGTAAATTCTATGCACAACAGTTTTCCAAACAAAATTCCAGAAGGTCTGCCACAGTATTCCAGGGATTCAGGGGTGACTTAGCATACTGGCAGCCAACACAAACAAACTCTATTCCTGCTCCAAGCGACCAGTTAGGAAAGAATGCCATTCCCTACGTTCAAGGGTGTCTTTACTGTCTGTAATCCTATCATTACAAAACAAAGACCATCACATTTTGTATATGCGTGATATGTAACTAACTGCTGTTCTGTGTAATGCATATATTGAAACTCTATCTCTCAACTGTATCCCTTTTTTTCTGCCTTAGGATCGGTCCAGGATGTATGACAGTCTGAACATGCATTCGTTGGAGAGTTCCCTGATTGACATCATGAGGGCGGAGCAGGATCCTTTGAAAGGTAAGATCCGCTTCCTGTTCGATGCACTGTTGTCATGGTAACCGCTTTTGAAGATAGGCTACTAATGTAATGTACATTAAAGAACAGATTTGTCATATTGGGACTTAATCCGGGTCTGTCTTCATTGCCGACAAAGCAAAGCTTTCTCTGGTGAGAAGTTTTTGTGTGTCAGCGGCTGTGTGTGGACATAATATAAAAAGTGAACTTATAAAACAAGTTGAGTGATAAAATGCAATGGATAAGCAATGCCAGAAGACACTAGTATGACTAATATATGAACATAGTATTTTACATCAGTTGAATTCAAAAGTTTTATAAAAACATTAATCCACTTGACAGTATACCTCAAGATGAAATTAAAATCATCCATGTGTTTAGTTTTATTGTGTGTATTTTGTTTCACTCTGGTAAAATCATGGCAGATGGCATTTCACATTAGCACCCTAACAGCACCTCTCAACCATGCTAAAA
Organism: Paramisgurnus dabryanus; assembly: GCF_030506205.2. Taxonomy (NCBI): domain Eukaryota; kingdom Metazoa; phylum Chordata; class Actinopteri; order Cypriniformes; family Cobitidae; genus Paramisgurnus; species Paramisgurnus dabryanus. The sequence continues at coordinate 30,534,823 of NC_133357.1, read as the reverse complement.
TTGCTGTAATGCTTGGCCTGTTATAGCTTAATGCTTAATTTTAATTTTGTACGTTCTGAGCTGTAATTGAGTAAAATCCCAGCAGATAAACGCGTCTTACGGTCACAGCAGGGCATAGAGTCGAGTGTGAGTGCTGGGTGTGGTGCTGCGCTGAAGCTTCTTGCTCAGCTTGCTGGAGCAGATGGACCAGACACATGAGGTGGCACTAACTGCAGAGAGAGAGAGAGAGAGAGAGAAGGGTGTAAGTACAGACTATATTTAGTGCAGGACAGACTCTACAAGCCAGAGGACAGAAGCGAATAAACGGCGGACATCCCAATGGCTTCTACCAGCCCCATTTTAGTCAACATATAAAATTAAATAAATGTTTTTAATCCATGTTTCTAGTCTAGCTGTGCATGATTTAGGATATCTACAATATGCCTAAAGCAGTGGGGTTCTCAAACTTTTAGCCGTGCCCCCCCCCATATGTAGGATGCATGTCTTTGTGCCCCCCCCCAAAGAAAATCAAACGTAGAATTTGAATGATATTAAATTATAGAATTTTGCGCTGTTGGTTGGTAGCTATATTTTTCTGCGATTCAGTTACACTTAATTTGTGATAAATTAATGTATTTTTTATAAAATGGGAACAACTGCTTTAAAGTGGGGTTGGGAGGCAGTCTTATCATACTAAACACCAAATTAGAATTTAAATATTTGATGAGTTGAAGTGCAGCTAAGCCACTGCGCTCAGCTTTGGTAACGCACCGTAATGCTCTTAATCGAACAGATCGTGGAAGATGTGCTGAGCGAATCACTTCTCAGAAACTTGCTAAGCAAACCATTGCTGGGTTAATGGTTCGTCACGAGCAGTTTTGGCAGCCAACATCAGAGTTTGTGCCGACATTAGACAACACAAAATACTGAAAACAACTTCAGTGCTGTTGAAATATGAAACACTTGGCACGGATAACGGAGAACTACACGCACAATATTGGTTGGACTTGTGATGTTGTTGTACAGAATCAATAAACGGATGAAGCACAAGTTACTTCACAGAAGAAAGGAACTACCAAAACTTGTGAAGTCTGGATAATTGTGTCTCTAGATGCATCTGTTTGTTAATTGAACAACAGATGGTGTGTGTGTGTGTGTGTGTGTGTGTGTGTGTGTGTGTGTGTGTGTGTGTGTGTGTGTGTGTGTGGTAATTATCACATTGTGGGGACCAATTGTCCCCACAAAGATAGGAATACCAGTGTTTTTGTGACCTTGTGGGGACATTTTGATGTCCCCATGAGGAAACAAGCTTATAAATCAAACAAAATGATGTTTCTTGAAAATTTGAAGTAGCGGAAGGGTTTCTGTGATGGTTGGGGTTAGGGAATGGGGTAGGTAAGGGGAATAGAATATACAGTTTGTGTATAAAATGCATTACGTCTATGGAATGTCCCCACAAAACATGGAAACCAGAAATGAGGGGGAAACTCTGCAATGCTGGATTTACGGATAGAGAGATATATCACAATCTGTTGGTTTGGCATGCTCTTGACAGTGCTATGTATTGGGTTTTTGCGTGTTTGTGTGGACACAGAGCTGTTTTTATCTGCATTTATTTACAGAATATAAAATGAGGAAAACATGGTCAAAATAACTAAAAAGATGCAGTGTTTTTCAATCTTGAATAGTGCAAAGAAAACAAGTTGAAATTAATTTCTTAATAATCAGATACTAATGTTTTTAGGATATTTCATAAATATAAATATTTTGGAAAAACCTTTATATTTATACTTTTAATGGTTCTTAGTCTTTTAGATTTGCTCTTGGGTGACTTTTTGTCGCTCATGAGTTTGCTTTTGTTGAAATGAAACAGACACTTGACAGAAATGGCCGTAATACATGTAGAATGATGATTAGTGTTCTCTTAATTCATATATTTTTAAATCTACATTACAGTCTCTGGTTTAAATGTATTTTTTGTGTGTAAAGTGCTCACATGTCTTTGTGTCATGTGACAGAGTGTCAGACGTTTGACTGTATGTGTGTCATGTGACCGGTTCAAACTTAAGATGTTTCCCAGCTTAGTTAGGTCATCATAGTTTAAAAGATTTCCATTAATGTTAGGCAATGTGTCTAATATTTACAATACATTCCCAGTTAATTTGCTGGTCACATAAAATGAAGCAATGATTTGTTATGTAGCTCAGTTACTAAAGCATTGTGTAATCAGCGCAAGGGTCATGGGTTTGATTCTCCGAGAATACACGTACTGATAAAAAATGTATCATTGATGTTTCACGATTTGTGAGTTTGTGAGAGCTTTAAGGTGAACATAACTACAGAAGCACACATGACTTTAGAATGGGAATGGTTTGATTACTAATCAATGATTGGTCTGTGTCATCGTCTCTTTCTTTCTCTTTTCTTCATGTTCAGGCCGTGTGGGATGTCCCCACCCCGGCGCTGATGGCCTGCTTATGTTCAATGGTAATTATAACAGTGACCTTTCCGTTTCCATGTTGTCATTGACACACTCAAATCCATCAGAGAGCATCCTTACACAGCCCAGCTAATATAGAACAGGGAAATCATAACAGTTTTGAGGTCCTGAATAGCATTTTAGGGTCCTGAAAACACAAAGTTTAATAGACAGGTTCCAAAGTGCAAATTTTGATAATGACACTTTGTTGTCTCTCTGTAAAGCGTGAATCTGTGATATGGTGAAGTGTTCATTCAGTCTATAGGTATGTGTGAGTATTACCAAAACAACAATGGTGGTCTACAGGACTGTGTTTGTGCTGCTTAAAGGGTTAGTTTACCTCAACATGACAATTTGATCATAAATCACTTACCACTGTGTTGTGCTAAACCATCAAGTAATTCGATTTTCTTCAGAAAACATTTTTTTAGATATTTTTAATGAAAACCAGAAGGCTTAAACAGCCCGTATAAATACACAAATTACTTGCCAGCGTATTCTGTGTCTAAACTACTGATGGCACATGGACCTTTTTGGCAATGTCTGGGGAAAAGAATTCTGAAACTAACTTGGACAGTCACAAACATCCCAGTTGTCATCAAAAATATCTAAAAATGTGTTCTGAAGACTTGATGGAAACAGATTATACAATTATAATTTTGGGGTAAACTAACCATTTAAGGTACTCATTGTCTGTCTAAACAAAACTGCTCAATGCTTTTGCGGTCTTGATTGTTTGTATTTATCACTCTGTAGAAGATTGAAGTGCTTCTCTACAAAGTGACATCGCCATCTACTGGCCTGGCACGCATAATACAACGTTTTTAGTTATTTTCTGTGTTAATTATCTGTGTAAATGCAGATTTTTTTTGACAGCATTGCTGTGTTTATGTGAAATGTTCAAAAACGCAAAAAAAAAGTTATGTATTAGTCATTATGAGAGACACAAAGTCATGCTATAGCCTCAGCTATTGGCCAATGCTGTAGTTAAACTGGTAAATTAATATATTCATTATATATCAAAGCATCAAGTGCCTCATGGCTTTTATAAAACAATTACTACAATGCTAAAAAATATTTTATAAAGCAGATTAATGGTCACTAGAAGATTTAATCCCCAACATGTTGATATATCATGAATGCTGACAGTAAATAGGCCGTATCTTAATATTTTAGCACATCTGCAGTGCTGTATTGACCCATCAGCAGCACCAATGACTAAGCATCACAGTAGAATTACAACACACATCACGTTAAAATAATCCAAATCAGACAGAGCGTCTGCCAGGAGGGCTCGGTTCATTTATAGCAAGCATGAACAAATTCACTCACTGTGCTGGGAGTCACTTTGCCCAATTTAGTTTACATCTGACATTAAAGGGATAGTTCACCCAAAAAAAAATTCTGTCATTATTTACTACCCCTCATGTAGTTTTTTATTTTAATGAACTAAGCTATCCATTGAATACCTTCGTATTTGTTTTCCTACTGTGGAAGTCATTGGTTACAATCAGCTTTGTGCTTACCATCATTTATCAAAATATCTTCTTTTGTGTTTACTTGAAAAAAATTAATTTATAGAGGATGAGAAAATGATGACAGCATTTTCATTTTTGGGTGCACTAACCCTTTAAAGCATTTTAAATTTCACCTTTGTGATGGCAGATTTTTTGTAACATCCATTGGATCATAATATTTTGCACTGTAAACAGAACTGCGATTGCAAAACTAAGACAAGGCTTTGTTTTGTGATCTTTGTCTGGTTCATTAATGCTGTTTGCTATTGCAGTTGTTGAAATCCCTAACTTTAACTATTAATCTTCTGCGCAGGACGCGCCTTGTCGTTATGTTTGTGAGGAAGAGAAGTTTGCTTTTACTAGTGATTGAATTTTTCTGATGGACAAAACACTTCTGTAGAGTAATATATCCAGATACTTTGCCATGGGCTCTTTTGACTTGGACTAGTAAGCAACCATTTAAATCCTCTTAACAATGCAACTAAGCTAAGCTTCAGCAACCCCACCAGTAAAAACATTAAAAACCCTTTGGATTTGTGGCAGCAAGTTTTGCATGGAGAAGCATCATTAAAAAAATAAATAAAACGTACATTTTCAGTGCTGGTCCTAAGAGTTTAAATGGGTTTAGGTGCGGGTAAGGACATGTGCTAAAGTAAATCACATGGGTTTAAGAGCATGTTGGTCAGATGATCCAGTGAAAGATGTGCTGTGAGTCATGTGATCACTTAGAAGGTTTTTTTATAATATTGTGCTTTAAGTAATTAAGACAAAAGCACACAAAACTTGCCAAGACATTGTGTTATAGAGCAAATTACTGGGTGATATATTATATGCTGAACCTTTTAATATGGTTTAACCTGCTACTTCCATCTTAAACCAGCTACAGTAAGACCAAGGCAAGCTTCCAGCCTGGTCATGCTGGTTTAAGCTGGTCTTTTAGCCTAAAAAAAACATATTTTCCAGCTAAAACATGTCCAACACCCATCTAAAATCAGCCTGCTACACCAGCTAAAACCAGACTTGAAGACCAGCCTAAACCAACCAGTTTTTTAGTAGGGATAGCAGTGATTTTAATGGTCAGTAACTTCATGACAGGGAACATTGTTGCTGTTATATTCTAGATTCAAATGCATACTTCGGCAAAACGTCATTCAGCACTGTCAGGAATACTTTCATATAAGTCATGTCATGATCTGGTCACTCGCTAACTAGTTATTTCAGCAGACCAGCTAAACAGTCCGGTGTTTCATAGTTTTCTGTATTGTTTTTGTTCACATGCAGCCAGGAGCTATGGGAGACGACGAGGTAAAATCCATTTTCTTTGTTAAGCTGTCTGTGTTGGCATGGCAGTATTTGATGTGTATGTGTACTGTACAGTGTTTGCGTGTGTATTATGCCCTTTGTTTATTCAAAAGCTATGTATTGTTTCAATCCTTAATGGCTTTTAGTAAGGCCATTTTATCAGGTTGTTCAAGTATTGAGGTTTATGTCTGATATAATTAGCCAATATGATGAGAGCAGCTGTGATGTTGAATTCAGACAGAGCGCTTCACTGATCGGACGCTGGATGCATACACACTTTGTCAAGCATCACAGAGCAACCACAGGTGGTTCGATCACAAATAGACAGAGCTAAAAAAGGTGTTAAAGGAGCAGTGTGTGACTCATGTAGTCTCATCACATATATTCTGGTTATGGCCTGCTGTAACATCTTGCACAATCAAATGTTCAGCCCTTTAAATTTGACACCATAGACTGTGAGCACTTGTGACAGACACATTCATTGCATGTGCTCTGTGATTTTACAAATGTATGCATGCGCAGACATGCGCAGACGCCTACACGTCCATGCAGCTATGAAAATCAGGTAGTGCATTGTGCGTGAAACTAATACTTTGGGCTTCAATGCTGCCTGGTGCAATCCAGACCAATTGCGAATCACTAAATTTAACAACATTGAAGGAAATGCTACACAAGTAACATGTAGTCATCAAACTTGTATAAAGCTTAAACTTTATTTCCCAATTTGAAAACTTGGAAAAGCACTATATGTGCAAACCATTATTACACTGTTGTAAAAAGTGAGGTTTGCAGCAACAATCTCTGCTCTTGAAATCTTGAAGGTCATTTATGTGTCAGTTGATCTGTCTCAATTGATCACTTTCGATCAGATCACCTGGTAAATAGGTCAATGTGTTTCTGAGGATATAATTTCACCTGCTATTTATTTTTTAACAGGGCGCTCCTCCCTCTTCCCCATTGACGACGGTCTTCTTGACGACGGCCATGGCAACCAGGGCATCCCAGGAGTTCTGGGGTCTCCTCACTGTTACCCCCATCAGAACGGGGAGCGCATCGAGAGGTTCTCCCGCAAAGTGTTTGTGGGCGGTCTACCGCCTGACATCGATGAAGGTCAGTCTGAGATCTTGATTTTCTTTAGCTATTTTACACCTCTAAGATGGGTTGGCGCTGTTAGACAATGAGTTTTATGCTTAAAGTTCTTCTACTTTCACCATAGAAAACCAAAGCAAAGAAACCAGAAAACAAAACTCATACAACCACAAATGGCCTAAAAGAAATAAAGAAATAAAATGTATTGCTCTATGAGTAGCGCAGATGTTTGTTGTTGTTGTTTTGTTAAAGGAAGACAGTAGCCTGGTTTCCATTACAGATTAACGTAAACCTTTTGAAAAAAAGCAATTGCAGAATGATGGTGTAAGGAGGTCCAAATATGACCCCATCCATCCGTTTGGCCCAACGACGGAATCCAAACGGCATGGCCGGTTTATAGCGCATTCGGTCTTTTCCGGTGCTTCCGGTTTTAACATTACGCAACTTAATATCTGACTCCAAAGATATGAAACGTATTGTAATATGAATCAAATTGATGTAAATATAGAATTTGGATAAACGTTTGATCATTCTATTTAACTCATGTTAACATTGAACTCATTCATTCGATTACCCATGTCGTATCGGTCCACATCGGCCGTTATGCAGATTCCGAACACATATTTGACCGTACTAGAAGTTATGACTAACACAATTTAACAATGCCGCTCCCGCAATCTCTTGCTAAATGTCCCAAAATAGCCTCATGCAATCGTTTGTATACAACTTAGTACAAAATTCACACTATAACCAGAGGTTCGGGCTTAGCACCATCTAGCCGAATATAGTTAAATCATATTACTATATACAACTTAATTATAGCAGAAATCATGACCAGCGGTTATGACTTATCACTCCGATAGCCCACATACAAATACGATTACCCAACAACTTAGTGAAAGTTAAATAATTAATCTACCATGCAATAACTAGAGGTTCATGACTAAAGCAATTTTAACAATACCGCTTCATGTGTACGGACTCTCATTAAAACGTATCCATATAGCCTCACACAATATGTTATATACAACTTAATTCAAAGCCTTACAATGATCAGAGGTTCGGGCATAGCACCGTCTAGCCGAATATAGTTAAATCCTATTACTATATACAACTTAATCAAAGTAAAGGAAATGATTAGAGGTTATGACTCATCACCCTGATGGCCCACATATAAACACGACTGCGTAACAACTTAGTTAGAGGTAGAACTTAATTAACATGAATTAACCCCGATCAAAGATATGTGGTAACAAAGGATATCGTAATACTTTATAGTAACTTAGAAGAGTCAATAATACAGAGCAAATTAGAATGAATGCAAATGTAACAATTTATTAACCAGGTAGGTAAAACATAATTCAGAAGCCAATTTACATTCCAATTCAAATACGAAACAAACAAAAAACCATTGCATACCTGGTAATGAGATGAAGATCTGGTTACAGATTCCTCAAAGTAAAATAAAAAGAAACATGATGCTGTATCAAAGATACAGCATCATGGGGGTACATTTCTAGATATCGAAAGTCCCGCCTAAGTCTTCTACACATCTCCTTAAATAACCAGAGAACAAAGCATCTAGGAGTTTGGTATTGATTGGTTGTTGTAAAATCAGGGGTGTAGCCTAATATACATACAGTGGGTGATTGGTCAACATGTCTAAGTTAGGAGTTGTCTCCCAACATTAGGTTAAGTTTACTTATTTATTGTCACAGATTAACATTGAATCCTGTTGTCATATTAACAAACCCAAATGTACCACTTGCATTAAAACACTTCATATAACACCAAACAAAACCAGTTTCACATTCTTTGTACATGTAGAATGTATTGCTTTTATAAAACATGAGGAGAGGGGGACAAGAAAGTGTGGTCGGGTGTGACTCTGTCCCACACCATGGGGTAACTGTCTTGGGGGGTAGATGTGAATTCTTTGAGGAAGGTTTCGGGGTAGATGTGAATTCTTTGTGGAGGGTTTCAGATGATAATTCAACAAGGAATTAGGAAGCGGTTTCCTGTGGATTCAGCCATTTGTTGCTGGCTTAAGGAAATACCTTTTGTCAGGGTTTGGCACCACCATTCAGCTCTTACAATGGTTTCCTAAAAAAGGTAACATTTTCCTCTCGTGATTAGAAAATTCATGGTGTCACATGTTGGAAGGTTTATGTATATGGAATCCACCGCACAATACATTAACTTTGTTTGAAAGAGACACCAATGCTTGGTGTGTCATTCAAGCAATAATGGCAAGGAAAGCTCCTTATACTCAGGAGTATCTGGGAGGTTATAGTTAGAGGTTAACCGATAGGGTTTTTACCGATAACAAATGTGTAGTAACCATGTATTTTTGTGTATTGATTTTAATGTTTCTCTGGTGCCACTGTAATCTTTTCTGCGGCACTCAATAACAGTGCTGAGAATCCCAAAAACCTGTAGTGAGAAACTACTTAATGTTTTGACAGCCCTATCAATTATTAATACCAATAAATATTATCAATATATCTTATGTATACATTCACCAAGTAGATATTTAACAGATCCTGGTTTAGTTGAAGTGCAAGGTGGACATTTGAATTGTTTTTTGCGTCATTTTAAGTTAATGCTGATGAGAAATGAGAATATTTGTTGTAGAGAAAAATCTGTAACTTTCTCATGTTTCATGCAGATGAAATCACAAGCAGTTTCCGGCGCTTTGGTCATCTGGTTGTTGATTGGCCACACAAAGCAGAGAGCAAATCGTACTTCCCACCTAAAGGTACTTCTAGTTACATTTTAAATACAGTGTCTGTCTGTACATCCTGTATATACCCTACATTAGCAGTGTTTACACATCGCATTTGTTTATTTACCTATATTATTTTGTTATTTTCCTTTATACCTTTATAGTGTTTGAATAACACATAATAGTAGGCTACTGTACTGTATATAGACATTAAAACAATGATATACAGTGTCAAAAATGTATGTTTGAGAATATGGTAGACCACAATATTCTGACCAGAGTGTTAAAGGTGCCGTTGAATGTAAAACTGAGCCTCAAACACGATTGTTTCCTTCTTCTTATGTAAACCTTAAAGACTTAAAGACAAACATAATATCAACATAACACCAACTGTCACTGACGTTACAGTCGAGATGTATGCACCAACATTAAATTAAACATTAAATTAAGTTCAATGTTGTTACAATACTAGAAACAAATTTGTGACTGCCGAGTTAGCGCTACTGTATATGCTAGCTAATGCTATATGCTAGGCTAAAGTTCTACTATTGACGTTACGGTTACGTTTTGCGGGTCCATACTGAAAAAACACAAACTTACCACTCAGAAACGTCCATTAACAATCTCCAAACAACTGATTATTCCTCAAAATCTGAATCTTCATCTGATACAGACTCAAACATAAGATCTGTTTACACACACAGAGCTACTGAAGGAGCTGCTCTGAGAAACAGCAAATCATAGCAGAGTTCAACATTATTATTCATGACCCTTTCAAATAAGGTAATAATAGACCATTTCATTCTAAAGGCAAATCCTAGGGTTGTAAATGGACATGTAAAACTGTCTCTGGATAATTTTTGCACTTTATAAATCCACAAACTGTCTGTGTAGATATCAGAGAACAATTTAACAGATTATTACAATGCATTCTTTGGCACCTTTAAACAAATCAAAGGTAATTAGTATAACAGAATAAATATTAGCTATAAACTTAGTATACAATATGGACATTATCTGTACTTTTTTTTTCTTTTTTTTAAATGACATCACTGTGCTGTACTTTTATTACTGTATATATACATCACCCCATCTTTACCAAAAGCTATGTAATATGGTGCTTTAGTAATGGATGAAGTAGTCATGCTTTATTCTGATTGGCTGCATTGTGGCTTGTTGTCTAGGTTACGCCTTCCTCCTGTTTCAAGAGGAGAGCTCAGTGCAGGCCCTGATCGAAGCCTGTCTGGAGGAGGATGGAAAACTCTATCTGTGTGTGTCTAGCCCCACCATTAAAGACAAGCCTGTGAGTCCAGACACAACACATATTTATACGCACATTATAAAGGCGGCTTTTCACTGTACACGACATTCGGACTCGACTGTTGGAGTACGGCCCAAAGTCGTCATGAAATTTTAGTTTAATCATAAATTCGTGCCAACATGGGAAAGAAGCTCATTCCAGCGCAAGAGCCATCAATCACAAAATATTCACTATAGTGGAATAAATACAAAGACAAAGACGGACAAAATTTTGGGAGAGAACATTAAAAGATTAAAAAGAATAATGTGTACATATTAAATGAATAATTTATTATTTATCAGTAATTACGCATCCGCAGATGGTCGTCACCTCAAGCAGCCGCTTTGCGACTCTCTATAGGGAATTAATGACTTCCGGTTTATCGGACATCGTTTGTCAGTGGTACAGTGGAAAGGTGCCTTAAGGGGCGATTTCAGAGGGAGTCTCGTTGGCCAAATATATTTTAGGCTTTTGTTTCACGATGCATCTTTGTGTCATGCTTCAGGTCCAGATTCGTCCATGGAACCTAAGTGACAGTGATTTTGTGATGGACGGCTCTCAGCCACTGGACCCTCGTAAGACCATTTTTGTTGGTGGAGTGCCACGCCCACTCAGAGCAGGTACATCGAATAGATAACTAGATTTTTTGGGCAATTTTGTTTGAAATAAGCACTCTAATCTTGATCTTGAGATGCCAATAAACAAAATTAGGATTTTAAGATGTTAATTTTTTTAATGTTTCACTCGCAGTGGAGCTGGCCATGATAATGGACCGCTTGTATGGTGGAGTGTGTTATGCGGGTATCGACACCGATCCAGAGCTAAAGTACCCAAAGGGGGCGGGGCGTGTGGCCTTTTCCAATCAACAGAGCTACATCGCTGCCATCAGCGCCCGATTCGTCCAGCTACAGCATGGTGACATTGACAAACGGGTAACTAGATGGTGCTGTTTAATTTTCAAAATGTGAAAAGTTTGCTGTTTACTTTAACCAAAGTTTGCTAAAAATGTTACATTTATTTGTGTGACGCAGGTGGAGGTGAAGCCGTACGTCTTGGACGATCAGCTGTGTGATGAGTGTCAGGGAGCGCGTTGCGGTGGAAAGTTCGCTCCGTTCTTCTGCGCTAACGTCACCTGCCTGCAGTATTACTGTGAGTTCTGCTGGGCGAACATCCACTCCCGCGCCGGCCGCGAGTTTCACAAACCGCTCGTCAAAGAGGGAGCCGACCGTCCCCGCCAGATCCACTTTCGCTGGAACTAAAGATGGGAGAGCCGGGAACGGTAGCATGCAAGACGAAGCCGAAACAACACGTCCGCAGCGGGAAATAAAAAGATGCTTTGTTTGACCCCTGAACCCAAGCTGTCAGTATAGAATCGTGTAACCATATACAGTATACAGAGAATATATATGACTATAAATATAAATATATATCTTTATCTTTTGTAGCAGCCAGAAACATTACAAGCCTCAGTTTATTTCACCAAACCACTTCTTTCTCCCCCCTCCCTGCACATCTCAGGCTCGGATCAGAGTTTTTGTGGTACTTTCATGTTTTTTAAAAAGGAGATTAAGAAAAAAAGAGATTGATTTTTTGTAGTTTTTTCAAATTATTTTTATATGTGAGATTTACAAAGTAGAAACGAGAATGTTTTCGCTTTGGGGGGGCAGCCCGTTCGTTTCGTTTGGTCTGTCTGTGTTTGTCTGCTGCTAAATCCCCTCCTAGTGGGCAAAGTGCGCAATTGTCTCTGGAAAACCCTTGATGACGTAATTTCTGATTTCGAACCAAAGCTAGCAAAACTCGCGGCCTGAAAATGAAACGTTTCTGCCGTAGAATAAAAAAACAAGAGAATATTTCCCCTTCCCCCGTGTTCTTAGCAGGAATAGGAATGAATCAATAACGATTACTGAGACTTTCCATTTTCTACTGGCAAAAAAATAAGACAATACCTCGGAATATTAATCGGGCTTGTTATTGCTCTGCTCTTGCAATTTAATCACAAGCTATAGACGAAGCTTTGCTGCTATATAGGATTTAAACGAATAGATAGTGTAGGTGTTCTATGTAATGCCATTGTGATGTCATTGACGATGTCATCAACAGAAATGCAGTCTGTTCCCTCTCACAAAGGCATGGCCGATAGTTGCCATGGAAACACAGAATGTGAAAACTTACGTGCATGTTTGTGGCCGTACATCATTTGCATGCATTGTAAAGGTTACCAGCACATACAAACGAAAGAAAAAAAATCAAAACAGATCTAACAAAACACGATTATCGATATTAACGTTACACAGATGAATTTAATGTAGCATGAGGCGAGAAAGGTCAGACTCTTAGATATAAGATAATCAACAATAACGAAAGGTAAAAAAATACAGTGTAAAATTATTCGTAAAAAACCTTTGCATGCGTTGTTGTGACGATTCCTTTATTACGAGAGAAGTGACGTTAGTTTTTAGAGTAGTGACTTTTCTAACTTGATTATTAGTCAAGAGACGGTGTGCTGTCCTGTGGTTTTTTGTCTCGTCTTTGTGCAGTGTGAGTCTAGTTACGAAATGAGGTTTCAGTTCGGTTTGAACTTTCGAAGAACCCTCTCGACATTTAACCTTTGCCGTTCCTGAATACCTCCCACACCCCTCTTATTATGATAGTCCCTTAAGTGATGCGTCCCGTCGCAGGATAGGAACGCATCTGCGCTCTCGTTGTCGGTGGTAGCTGTGATCTAGTTGGCTGTAGACGTGAATTCGCGCAGAAAGAAACGCTGTTGTGTTTGTTGTCTGTGTGTGGACAGAGCCTAGCTCTACGTTTCGCAGATTCTTATCTGGACAAAACAAGATTACTATGAAACAGACTTGAACGGAGAAAAGAGAGGAGAGAGGAACCCCGCCGGCAGGTGGAATATTTGCGTAGCGTTGAGATGTAGTTTCTTGGCGTTATCTTGAGTAATCAGGTGATTCTCTGTGTTTGATCGGTCTTATGGACAATCTCTACAGAAGCAATGGACGCTGGTACTAAAACCAGCTGTTTGGTACTGTACTGCTCTTTTTATCTATCTAACTCCCTCGTTCTTTTTGCACTCTTTTTGCATTTCCTCGCGTTCTTGGGTTTAGTGAAGAATTCAGTGCCCTGTCGTACAGTTCCTGTGTGTGATTTCACCTTTCAAATGTCAACAGTGAGCTGAGTTTGTATGTTTTATTTATTACGTATTTGTATTGTTAAGTAAGATATTTATTTGTTGACTCTATTTTCCCAGACTTCTCAAATCACTTTGTAGGACATGTGATGCACTACTTTTCAATCTGTCTCTCCTCTCTTTTCTCAGTTCCTCTTGGTTCGGCCCGACTACGGACTGACAATTGGACTCGAATGCAAATAGTCTCTTTATATTTTATCACATCACTTTTTGTATACTATTTTATTCTAGAATAATTAGGACCTATTTTAAGTCTATTGGATAATTTAAATATTTTTTATTTTTACATAGTAACTTATTTGATGTATTATGTAAGACGCTGGACCCAGATTCTATTTAAATTATTACGGTAATCTAACCGTGTACTCTGAATAAGTAGCGAAGGCGATTTTCTAACGTGTGAAATATGTGAATCGTTTTTTTCCCCATCAAACTGGTGAACCAGTAACGGGGAAATGGTTGCGATGTCTCGTTTCAAACGAGTAAGCTCTTGTTAACACCCGTCGTTGTCTTTTCGCGAGCCGTTTGTGACGAGTACTCTGTTCTGTTTGGCGTGTTCAACACTGTTGCTTCGTACGTGTATGTGTGGGTTTTCGTTGTCGTCATTTTTTAAAAATCATATTTATTTGACTATTTTTGTAGACAGATAACTATTTGATTTATATTGTATTTTTCTATTTCCGTAGACTTTCGACGCTCACTTTATTTGCCCACGTATTTATGGTTACGTTAACACGCGGGTCACGCCGGAAGACGTAAAAGCCTGTTTCTTGAAACATCCGTGCGTATATGAATCGTATTTATGTATTATTGCTTAGCACACATCGATTTGATTGCTATTTAAGTTGGTGGTGACTTTTATTTGAAGGAAGGAAACATTGAGGGTTCTACTATGTTCATGGAAAACACTTGAGACTCTCCCCGGTTAGATGGAGGGGTATCAGCCCTCCCCTCACTGATACTCAGAAACTTGAATATAACACATTTTGAAAGGCTTACTAACCTCGAATCTGTGTTGTGACGTGCAATACTGTTTCTAATGTTTGTATAAAAAAAGTGAGATTTGCAGTGTATACCTTTTTAATGCAGATTTATTTTTTTCATTGCATATTTTGCAAATTTCTGATTCACAGTGTCATTTTTTACTGTCAGAAAAGATGAAACCCCTTTTTTTCATTGCAACTATTTTTAAATCCAGATATCTTTGTACTGATGTAAATGATTGTAGTTATTTTGGATAGTGTTTTGCTAACAAAAGGAGAAACTTTTTCATGCATATTTCTATTTCTTTTTTGTTTATTTGTTGGTTTGTTTTTTATTTTACACTAATGGTAGCAAGATATTTGGGATAATTTTTCATATTCTATATCATTAATATTATTTTGTATTTTTATGTGGAAAGATATGAATATATAATTTTATGATGCTAACTGCTAAAATATTATTTCAATTTGAATTATTTTTAAAGCTAAAATCTTTGTAATATTCTTAATGTTCTAGTTTATAAATCAAGTTTGTGTATAGATTCACACAAGTGGTTTATGAAGTGTTCAGACTGTAATTATTACTGAATGGCTCTTTGATATGCAAACTGAAGATCATGTTGTTCTTTATTTTGATTTGTTTTGTATTTAAATGGGGTGTTGATGATTACAGTCTTTTTTCTTTTCCTGAATAAAGACCCATTCTGTTCAGACACAAACCATGACTCACTGAATTTATGTATTTTAGTTAGTTTGTATCTGTGGTCTGCTTTATAAACACCAACGTACATAAAACATTTTATGGGCAAAAATTGGACTTGACTAAATACATCACATGAAGACCACCTAAGTAAGAACCCTTATGCCTATGATGAAAAATGTGTGAAAGTACATTTCTTTACCATAGAAGAATATTTTTAAGCAGATAAAACATAGTTTAAAATGGGGACAAAAATCCAGTTGATATTAACATCTCTTATTCTCATACATGCTTCTTATTGCAGCAATTTTTTATGTTTTCTTAGTATCATTATTTGTAAATTAAAAGTAGACCTTTGTCATGTGGTAATTTTTTCAACTACTCATAACACATTGTTAAATATTGATTCATATAGATTGGTGGAGTGGATTTCAGTGTTAAGTATGCTTCAAGTACCTAAAGTAAAATGCAGCTCATAGTTTGAGCCTTCAGGCGCCCCCTGGAGGAATATGTAAGTTATGTCAGAGAAATGGTTTGTTTCAATTAAAACATAACAAAAATAATTATAAGATAAAAAGTCATAATCTAAATGTTGTTGGTCCTGTAACGCAGTGCATAAATGAATATTTTATACATTTTAACACAAATTCGAGACCACTTAATTATATGACCGTAACTACAATAAAGATTGGGGTTAGGATGACAACAGCGCCTCCTGCGGTCAGGTGTAACACCGGCGCCGAATCGAAACTAAAACCACATAAAAACGCAGTTCCGGGACGCAAACCAAACAAGGTAAATTTTAATATATCAGCTTATATATCTGATGTTTACACCTCTGCTTGATATTTCCTTATTTATTATATAAATTATATTGTATATTGGATATTGTATGCGTGCCTGTGTGTGTGTGTACAGGTGAATTCAGGTAAAAAGGTGTGTCCCAATCTACCTGAATTCACCTTACATACGGTATGTAACTTGGTTTTAGTTCGTGCTGTGTAAAAGTGTTTTTTAGTATTTGTTTGTTAATACTAAAAACTTTGGAACATCATAGTCACATCACACTTCTTTCCAAGAATACTGTGGATGTCAATGGGGTTACTGGACGGTTTCTTTACAAACATTTCTCAAAATATCTTCCTTTATGTTCATCAGAACAAAGACACATGTGACCTAAAACTATATATTGGTTTGTAACACAATGAGAGTGAGTAAATTGTAAGAATTTTAATTTTGGGTGAACTATTTCTTTAACGCAATTTACTACATTTCTTAGGTTAAAGTAATGCCAGTGAGCAGGTCACACAACGACAGTGTTAAAGGGGGGAAGATTCCTTCAGAGAGACAGAAAATCCCTTTAAGGAAAACCAGGCTTATGGACAGTTCTCATATGACAATCCGCAACACAGCTGCAGTTTGTAACATTTTTATTTAGATTTTTGACAAACTACACTATGCAATTTTGTTATACAACGTTTTTTTTATATAGTTACTAAATGCTTAACAATTTTGTTAATAGCATGTATTTTGAAACAGTTAAGATAATGTTTTAAACAGTGGTTAAACTGCCATTTGAATCAACAATATAAAACTTGAATCAATAATATAAAACTACAAATATAAAACTATAATTAAAAACTACCTCATGTTGGGTTAAAAATGACCCAATGTTGGGTTGTTGTCAGGCAACCATGGGTTATAGCAACCCAGAACTGCGTCCATTTTCAACCAGCATTGTGTTCTGTCCAATATTTACCCAACATGGCTTAAAAATAACCCAGCCATTTGTAGTGTAATTACTTCTTAGTAATACTTAATAAAGATGTTGTTCAATTTAAGTATTGGTAGGAATTGGGTAAGATTAAGGACGTAGAATAAGGTTTTGCAGACTAATGCATTAATATTTGCTTTTTAATTTTTAATAAACAGCCAATATATTAGTAATATTAATGCTAAAAACCAACTAGTTAATAATGAGTATTGGAAACTATACTAAAATATTACCATTACCATAAATTACCATTATTTTTATTAACTCACCAAATGATTTAAAATGAGAAGGAAAAAACATGCATTTTAACATTAGACTTTAAATGTTGATGTTAAATCCACTATAGTATTAATTGATCTACAGTCCATACACAGTGTTTAGTCCAAATACATCAGAAGTAAATGTCATTAAATTACTGGTAAAATAAGAGTAATCCCTTACTTTACTCTTTACTCTAAGGAAAAAGTAATTAAATTACAGTAACTAATTACTTAGTAACCACACACCCAACACTGCATCCTACACTTCAGCTTCTCATTATATTTCCTGTATAATCAAATCAGTATTCTATGTGCAGTCCAGTCATTTATATAGACCAATGTTTTACATCTGGTGGTCACTTTTGTAAAATAAACCTGTTCAGGCTGACTTATTATCTTTTTTTAACTATAAAATTGTGTTAATGATCAGTTATACAGTATAATGTTCCTGTTTATATCAGTGGTAGAGCATTGCATTAGCAGCGCAAAAGGTCATGGGGTTGAACCCAACACATACTAGTTAAAAAAAGATTGCTTGTGCAATGTAAGTTGCTTTGGGTAAAAGTGTCTGCTAAATGCATAAATGTAATATGTTCAATCACAGAACTCCACAATTGGAGATAAAAAAAATAATATTGAAAACTTTTCATGTGAATTGAAATGTTAACATTTGGAAGTTGTGATTTGTGAATATTGTCTTTTACCTTCTGCAAGAGGTTGCTGGTGATTTAGACTCCTGATTGGATTCGACTGGTTCCTGTCATATAGCCCTACTGTATAAGGCGAGTAAGGGATGTGTTACCATGTGTGACTCTAGTGCAAACAAAGATGATGTCTCATCAGACCAAACAGCCAGTTCCTGCTGTTTACCTGAAGCCAAAACTCTCAATGAAGCCGAAAGGTATTTTGTTTATCGATTTAGCCTACAGTTTATTTCTGAGCCGGAAGGCATGTTCATTTCAATTCTTTATTTGTAGGGCTTTTCACAGTTGTTAATCGTTTCAAAGTAATTGGGAAAAAACATGTCCGGTATACGGCCAAGAATTTTCCTTTTAGTGCATTCCTAGATTTATACCCTAGTTATTCCTTTTATTGTAGATGAGAAACTTATTTTCTCATGGTGATTTGATAAATTTGTTGATGTTTTTATTAGTGTTGAGGTTGGCCAGCAGAAGAGAGTGGGCTCTCCAGGGCTCTCCAGCTGTGTTTCCATGAAAAGTGAGGCATCAATGGATCCACCAATTAAATTAGAGAAGGAAGATCAATGGTAATACACAATTTAACACATTATATTCTGTAGTGACATCAAATAAACATTTACAAACCACAATCCATTCATGATCAGTACAACATACAATACTCCCCTTACATAAATAATACATAACACATCCTACATAACAGCACATGTCATGGACAACATTGTAAAATAATATGAAACAATATTAAGAGTTACCGCGTGTGCCTTTTGAACCATGCAGATAAATGATATTTGTGGAAGCCATACATGTCAGCATCTTAACGTATCCATGTGGATGCTACGCTCTGACCCATAGTTCCATAGTCAAGTGCACAAACACTGTGTCACGTGTACATTACATAGTATTAAAGAAACAAACACCTTTTTACTGTTCATGAATTACCTGTTTTTACTATGATAAACTGTTATTTCTTAAGTTTTCAGGCAGAGAGACCCTATGTTGACAGCTGTGTGTCGGTTCAGAGCAGCTGGTCTGTAGATTTACCACCCAATATCCATGCGGATGTTTCTTCCACTCAGCAAAGGTTATGATTGGTCTTTTTAGTACCTATTATTAATTGTTGCCTGATATTGTATTTCCTTGAATCTAATTCTATTTTATTATTTTTTCAGTCGTCCCATGACAAAGTATCAAACGAATGTTACTGCTGTGTTGCAGGTTAGCTAACTTTTTAATGTTTTAATGTACAAAAAAAATCTGTGAAATATCATAATACAGTACAAAATACTGCAAGATTACACGGATAAATTCATTTTTATTTTGCTTCAGCAACTTGAAAAGAAAGTCCTTGATTTTGTGAAGAAAGAGCTCAGAAAAATCATCAAGCTTTTAAATCCAGATCCTTTGGATTGTGTGAACAGTCAACCAGAGGAAGAAGAGATTGGGAATGCTGTCGGGGCCAAAGAAGCAGCGGTCAATATCACAATACACATTCTGAAGAGCATGAATGAACACAGCCTTGTCGACAAGCTACTTCAATGTTAGTATGTCTGTGTGGGCTGTACATTGTTTTCAAAATTAAAAAGACAGTAATAGAGATTGTAGCTTTACTCTATTTATATTTTTTTGCATTTTCTTTATCTAGTTCAAATTTCTGCATATCAGCAAAAGCTTAAGTCCAATTTGAAGAGCAGAAGCGAATGTGTATTTGAAGGAATTGCTAAGCAAGGAAATCCAGCCCTCCTCAACAAGATCTACACAGAGCTGTACATAACAGAAGGAGGGAGCGGAGAGGTCAATAATGAGCATGAGGTGAGACAGATTGAGACAGCATCCAGGAGACCAGAGACACAAGAAACGCCAATCAAATGTAATGACATCTTTAAAGCTTTAACTGGACAAAACAAACCCATCAGAACTGTGTTGACTAAAGGAGTTGCTGGAATTGGAAAAACCGTCTCTGTGCAGAAGTTCATTCTGGACTGGGCTGAAGGAAAAGCAAATCAGGATGTTCACTTCATATTTCCACTTCCATTTAGAGAACTGAATCTGATTAGCCAAAACCAGTACACTTTGGAGCAGCTTGTTAATTTTTTCTATAAAGAAATCAATGGATTAAAACTTTCAAACCTTGAAAACTACAAAGTCATTTTTGTCTTTGATGGCCTGGATGAGTGTCGACTGCCTCT
The DNA here is from genome assembly GCF_030506205.2 of Paramisgurnus dabryanus. Classification (NCBI taxonomy): domain Eukaryota; kingdom Metazoa; phylum Chordata; class Actinopteri; order Cypriniformes; family Cobitidae; genus Paramisgurnus; species Paramisgurnus dabryanus. Next base: position 30,514,635 of record NC_133357.1, on the reverse strand, counting down.
AGATTTTAGGAACAATAAGAGGTGCTCTGATATAACTGTGGCTGACTCAGTGGATGTGCTGCTGACAAATCTCATCAAAGGGAATCTGCTTTCTTCTGCTCTGATCTGGATCACCACTCGACCAGCAGCAGCCAATCAGATTCCTCCTGAGTATGTTGATCAGGTAACAGATGTACGAGGGTTCAATGACCTTCAGAAGGACGAGTATTTCATGAAAAGAATAAGCGATCAAAGTCTGGCCAACAGTATCATTACACACATCAAATCATCCAGGAGTTTGTACATCATGTGTCACATCCCAGTCTTCTGCTGGATTTCATCCACTGTTCTTGAAAGAATGTTGAGTAAAGCAGAGACTGGAGAGATCCCCAAGACTCTTACTCAAATGTACACACACTTCCTGATCTTTCAGACACAACAGATGAATGACAAGTACAGGGAACTTCGTAATTTAGATCCAAGCTTGAGTAGAGAGAACATTCTTTCGCTCGGAAAGCTGGCCTTCCGGCAGTTGACGAAAGGTCATGTGATCTTCTATGAAGAAGACCTGAAAGAGTGTGGCATTGATGTCAAAGATGCATCACTGTACTCAGGACTGTGCACCCAGATCTTCCGAGAGGAGTTTGGATTATACCAACGGAAAGTCTTTTGCTTTGTGCATCTCAGTTTCCAAGAGTATCTGGCAGCTTTATTTGTTCACCTCCAATGGCTTACAACCCAACAGCCCATAAGTGATGAAATTCAGATACCATCCCATGACAGAGAATTCGGAGAGCTTTGTATGACTTCAACTCTGTTTGACCTACACAAGAGCGCTATAAACCAGGCTTTAGGGTCAAAGAATGGCCATTTTGACCTTTTCCTCCGCTTCCTCCTTGGTCTTTCACAGGGGCTCACTGAGACGTTGTTTCGGCACCTTTCAATACAAATAGGAAACAACTCACACAACAGGGAAGACACAGTCAGATACATAAAGGAAAAGCTCGGGGCAGGTCTAAGCCCTGAGAGATCCATCAATCTTTTCCACTGCCTCAATGAACTGAACGACCATTCTCTGGTTGAGCAAATTCAAGCGTACCTTCAATCGGGAAGACTTACATCTGAGACACTTTCACATGCCCAGTGGTCGGCTTTGGTGTTTGTGTTGCTCACAAGCGACGAGGGGTTGGAGATTTTTGATTTGAGAAAGTTTTTGAAATCAGATGATTGTCTTTTAAAGCTTCAACCTGTTATCAAGGCCAGTCGAATTGCCATGTAAGTACCTCTTAAAGTAACTCATTCTTGCAATAGATTGTGCCTTTTTAAAGCCTTTTGTAAAAGGTTTGTTGTGATTCTTAGATTGTCTGCATGCAACCTGACCAAGACATCCTGTTCAGCTTTGGCTTCTATTCTCAAATCAAATCCCAATGTTCTGAGAGAACTGGACCTGAGTTATAATGACCTTCAAGACAACGGTGTGAAACATCTTTGTTCTGGACTGCAGAGTCCACACTGCAAACTGGAGACATTAAAGTAAGGAACAATATTCTAGCCTAGCACACATCTGACGAATTAGTAAGGAATAATTGACAACCGGCCATTTAATGTATTTTCAAATAATTCAAAGAACCGGAGTCAATTATTCTGCTTATACCACAGTAACCACAAACATTGCTCTGGTGGTTATTTTAAGACATTTGATAGGTTAGGTGTGCTTTTATCGAAAAATAATGCATAACCGTGAAACATTTCTAAATCAATCAAAATAAAGCATTTAAAAGACCTCTGGTATATAAGTGGTAAATAGTTGTTCATAAATGTAATTGTTCTAGACTGGAGTTTTGTAGACTCAGAAGACAAAACTGCACAGTCCTTGTTTCTGCTCTTAAGTCAAACCCATCACATCTTAAAGAGCTGAACCTGAGCTACAATGAAATTGGAAATGATGCAGCAACACGGATTCTGGGTTTGCTTCCTGATTGTAGGCTGGAGACTCTTAGGTCTGTATGTGTTTGATTGAGAGACTGATATTTTTGATAAATAGCAAAATGTCAGTTATATTGGCTTAGGGGTTGGCAACCCTTGGCACGTCTTCCAAAGACTATGAAAGTAATATATAGTAGTAATCCTTCTTTGCAATCACACAGCGTTAAGTGGAATGCTGTTTTTTACTAAAACTAATTTGTATTAATAATTATTATCATCAACTAAACAGCACATACAGGTCAGCTTTCCCATTGTAGTATGATGGTTTGGCACAGATAGGTAAGCCAAGCTAAGGTCATTAAAACTTTGATTCTGAGGCACCACGAAAGGCTCTCCAAAGTGTTGATGATTGTTTTACTAGAAATAGTTAATCTATTTGAATCTAAATTTTTGAATTCTTATTTTTACCATGCTGGAAATGAAACTGGGAAAAATAATCAAAACCGATAAACAGAATCAGAATTGAAATGGACAATTCTAATGATCCACAAACAAAGGCACAGAGCAGGGAAGACCAATTTGGCTTTCCATATTGATTCCAGGCTGTTGCCAGCCCCTGAATATAGTTTCTACTTTGTTTACAATTATCAATAGCTATTCACTGTCAATTACAGGCTTTCAAACTGTGGGATCACAAAAGAGGCCTGTGTTTTCCTTGAATCTGCTCTGAATTCAAAACCGTGTCACCTTAAAAGACTGGACCTGAGTCATAATAAACTTTGGGACTTAGGAGTTCAGGTGTTTCCTCGTTTACTTAGAAACCCAATTTGTAACCTGGAAGAGTTGAGGTAGGTGTGCAATGAACTCGTCTTTGAGAAATTAGATTTTTATACTTTTTAAGGGGCCAATTACTAAAGATGTGGGTACCTACTGTATTGCATTTATTTCTTTTTTGTTTACATATCTGAGATCCATTTAAATTCTATAGAAAAACAAATTTGAAGACTGTGGCAGTCAAAGGATTGTTGACTATTCATATCATATACAACACATTAATAAATTTGTTGGGACAGACAGAAACAGAGTGTAAAGCCCTGTCTATGCAAACTTGTGTTGATTGAAACAAAATTTGTCATTTTTATTGTCACCATGCTGTAATATAAGGGCACACAAGCAGTTTGGCTACAGAGCTGCATGCTAGTTTTTGTTTGATACTTTCAAAAGATTTGCCCTATTTTTATATTCTCCTTATATTCTTTATATCATGTGTAATACGTGTCCCCAATTTGTAACAGATTTCTGATGTATGAAAGAGTTTAAACGTAACATATCAGTAAAACAAAATGTACAGGATGTGAAGCTTTTGCATATTAATATAGAACATGATAGTTGCCCTGGGTTGGTTTTGAGGGTCTTGATCAGACTAGTGATCATCTTCCAATTAATATAAATATCCTCATTACATAAATTCTGTATATGTTAGTTTAAAGTAAGTCTCATGTTCTCTGGACAGAGCTTAAATCAGAATCTGCTGACATTATTTTTGTAAAAAGCTCACTAAAACGTTTTTTTTTTTCAGATTGGAGAGTTGTAATATGACGTTTGAAGGTTGTGGACTCTGTCTGGAGGAGTCTCGCCTCAGAGCTCTTGATCTGTCTGATAATAACCTGCAGGATAGAGGAGTGAATAAGCTTGTGAACTCACTGAAGAATCCACTCTGTAAACTTGAGAAATTAAGGTTATGTCTCTTATTCCGGGTCATTTTATGTATTTATGAGCTATAGTTGATAGTTACTTTGAGAGAGATAGTTACGTTTGTTTTTGAAATGCTCTTAGCCACAATGTAGAAAGAAAAACATGAATCCTCAAGAGGCCACACGACAGATGTTTTGCTAGCTTACAATTAGCATGCAGGACCAAATTTGGCCACTCAAGGCCAGGTGAAGCAGCGAATTGAAAACCTTGGAGATCTTACTGGCATACTGCTGAGTGCAGACAAGAGAAGACTGTCAAAGCAGGAAGAGCCGAGTGCCTGTCTAAACTATAAAACCTTATCTGTGCGGAAAGGTCCAGCCAGCTGCAGCACATCATTCAAAGATGCACCCCTAGACAGTGCCTTAGAGATTGATACATTCCTGGTGAAGTGGGCCTTGACTCATAGAGGTGAAGCCATACCAGCCTCCTTATAGGACAACCCTATATCACGAAAATGCGTGACTATTTCACGCATGGACCAGCGTGACAATGTCACGCTTTGCCGCGTTTGAGCGTGAGCATGTCACGCTTTGCTGTTTGTGTCACTGTCACGTATTGGTTACTCAACTTTTTTTTCCTATTTTCAAACCATTGTCGCTTCGGTTTAGGGTTAGATTTGGTGCTTGTGTTATATGTCACTTTAAGTATTTGTCACTTTAAGTATTGGTTTATAAAAATAAAAGATACAATACTTATTCTTTTATATTTTCTAAACTTTAACCAATTGTCACCTGACGTTGGGGTTAGAGTTTGTTTAGGTAAGGGTGTCATTTTATGTAAATCTAACCCTAAACCGAAGCGACAATGGTAAGAAATTAGGACAAAAAAGTTGAGTAACCAATACGTGACAGTGACACAAACAGAAAGCGTGACATGCTCACGCTCAAACGCGGCAAAGCGTGACATTGTCACGCTGGTCCATGCGTGAAATAGTCACGCAATTTCGTGATACTGGGTTGTATAGGACACAGCAGCATCTGTTATTCAATGAGATAAGCGTTGCTTGGTGACTGTGTTACCTCTGTTGCGGCCACTAAAACAGACTGTAAGGTGAGAGAACTGACATGATAGGCAACTGGCCTAAGCAGTGGATGTAGATCCTCACAGCCCTAACTGGACACAGTAGGTGCAGCCTTTCCTGCCCTGGTGATTCATGTGGCGAAAAAAAGATGGCCTAAAGCATCAGCCAGTTGTAAAAGGTACCTTTGTAGTGTAATTCTGTAGGCAAAGAATACATGATGCCTAGGGAAAATCTAAGCAGGAAGAGGTTACTGACAGAGTCCTCTACTCTTTTAAATGAAGTTGATGCTAATAATAGAGCCAATTTAAGAGTCAGAAGCTTCTCTGCGGTTGACTCTAAGGGGTTGTGCACAACAAACCGTTTAAACGTGGCTAAAAAACGAGGCAAACCCCGAGACACCAAAGGATGTCTTACCGCAGAGGCTTCGCTGATAGGTTTGTGGCTAGCAGAAGCTAGAGGCGACCAGAGGGAACATTGAATCGACTTTTTAGGGGTGCACAGATCCAAACACCCTTGGCCTCAAACCCTGCATCAACAGGATGTCTGTTCCCATATTGCAGAATCAGAAGTGCATTTTGCCACATGTGCTTGCACACAAAAGGAATTTCCTTTGGTTTTGGATGCTTCTAGTACAGGCATTCAAGACAATAAAGTAAAAGACAAATGTAAAGGAACTAAAATATAAGAGGCATTGTGTAGGTTAATATATTGTTGAGTTAACATATCTACAGATAGTATGTACAAAGGGGCAATGTTGAGTACAGTAGAGGTGTTATGTGCAGGAAATAATGTTGATAAATTAAATCACTTATAATATGGTATAATGGAGTGGAAGTACACAGTGTTACTATAGTTCACTTGTGGAGCAGTTGGCTGTTTAAGAGGGAGATGCCTGTGGCAAAGCTGCATCTGTTTCTGGAAGATCTGGTATTTAGTGCTCTGAAGTGTTGGCCAGAAGGCAGCAGCTCAAAAAGATTATGTCCATGGGATGTGGAGTCTTGGATGATATTTCTTGCCCTGTTCTTCAATATGAAAGAATCGGGTCCTGAAGAGTGGGCAGGGGAGCACCAATAGTCCTCTGAGCAGTTTGATCTATCCGTTGTAATCTTTGTATGTCTGATTTGGTAGCTGAGCCACACCAAACAGGTACTGAAGTAAGTCTGATTTGATAACTGTTTAGTGGAACTGGGTTAGTAGTTCGGTAGCAGGTTGAACTTCCTCAGGCGAAGAAAGTACAACCTCTGCTGGCCTTTCTATGTGGGACTTCTACTTCTGGTTCTGTGAGATAGTGGAGCCCAGGAACCTGAATGACTCCACAGTATCCACTGTGCTACCTAGGATGGTGAGGGGAGGGAGTGATTGAGGGTTTCTCCTGAAATCTATCAATTATCACCACTTTCTTGAATTCCTTCAGCTCTAGGTTTTTTTGACTGCACCAGGCACTAGTTCATGTTTACTGTAGACACGGGTTGAAAGAATATTAGCACTTTGATTGGTACCGCCTGCTACTTACTTGTTTGCAATCAAAACATGTAATCTAATTTGTATGTTGTCTCAAGGAGAGTGAAAGAATCAGTGAGCACATTTACACCTTGTTTTAAGATGCATTTTGGTCGGTCGGATAACAAGTAGACGAGAGAGACACATAACCATTCACATTTGGTGTTTAAATTAGGGCTGAACGATACATCAAATTTTCATCATCATCGCGATATGAACTCACGCGATGAACACATCGCAACAGACAGCCTTGACGCGATGAATGAAGGGAAAATGGTAAGCGCATGTAATAAACGTTTGACCTATCACGTTTAGTCCTGAAGACATGCCCTGCGTCCCAAACCGCACACTTCCATACTATATAGTAGGCGAAAAGCACTAATTCTTGTACTCTTTGCATACTAGTTTGGGACGCATTCATGCTATTAGGCCAATCAGAGGAACGCCCAAGTCAGCTACGCTCAGATTGATTTGTGAGGTGTTAGTTGCGATGCTGTGCCTGTTAGCAAAAACGATGGCTGAGGAAGGAGAGAAGAGTGAGGAAAATGTGTTGTCAGACGAAGACCTTGTGGTGAAAAGGAACTGCACTTCAGCTATATCATGGAATTATTTTGGATTTAGGAGAGATGACGCCACAAACACAGGTACTGTGGAAGCGGTGATTCACATATTGCGTCTATTGCGCGCTCAAGTTCATCATTTCAAATGTAGGCGCGCAATATGTGCGCTCTGGAAGCGCCGCGGTCGCGACTCGCACACTTTTCAACGCTTTCCAGGCTTTTCAAAAACATTTTAACTTTTCAGAATGACACAAGCGCAGCGTGCAGGTCATGTGACAATAACCTACGTGTCTAGTGTTTTCCACGCGTTTTTAGGCGCGACATGTGAATGGCCACTAAAACATGAAAAAATCTAAAATATTTATCGCAACTCACATCGTCATCGCAACTTTTCCTCACATCGTGCAGCCCTAGTTTAAATCCATCTCTTTTGTCCACTTTTCACAGATTCTGTCCTGAATACTTCGAGAAGATGGTCTATGGGCTAGTTATAAAAATACAAGCAGTAGAAAAGATGGGTTTAAGTTGATGCGCACTAATATTATGTGAGAGAACCGCTGCTTGTGTTGTTAGTAAACAGATCTAAAGATCATGCCAAACTGTAATTTCACACTAAAAGTCAGGACTGCTGGAAAAACATTGTGCTCGGTACATCACACATTAGAGGTGGAAAGTAGGTGGTTTTAAGTGGCTGCTCACCCAATTCAACCACATGAGCATCTACACCACAAAAGCAATCCATTCTAATGCCTTTTCAACTACATCTGAATGAGGGCAAAAGTGGACAAGCTCAAAATGTTTTACACCTGTATTTAGCGTTGTCCACTTGTGATCAATTACTCATAACAATAAGCACTTATGGTAATACCCATATAGAGTCGAATCGTTTAAACATAATATTATTATCATAGCATGATACTTTGACAAAATAGTTTAAAATGACACACACATTCAGACTGCTTGTCATCTTCTGTAGGCTGTCAGGTTGCAAAATGAGCGATAATGGTTTCTCATATCTGGCTTCTGCTATGGGATCAAACCCCTTCAGCCTGAAAGAGTTGGATCTGAGCTCAAATAATCCTGGATCCTCTGGAATAAGGCAGCTGTGTTTAGTTCTTGGAGAGAAGAGTTGTGCTCTTGAAAAGCTGGGGTCAGTGTTTTAATAGCAAAATGTTGAGTGAATTATTTTGAATACATTTTAAAGAGATAAAACTGAATGTTTATAGTAATAAAATATCCCTTGATCATAAAACAGTTTTCAATGAACACAAAACAATTGAAGAAACAGTAAAAATGGTAATGAATAAAGCTATCAAACCATTGACAACTTTAAACCAACATGCAGTTCAAAACCTTTGCTAAAGAAATAACATTTGACTCCATATTTAAAAAATAAATAATAATTTTTAATAATTTTATAATTTTTTTCTCCTGAGCAGGTTATCCAACTGTTCGCTCCCTGATGAAAGTTTTGAATACTTGGCCTCATTTCTGAGTTGTCAGTCCTCATTGATTGAGTTGGACCTTAGCAGAAACTTCATCAGCCAGCAGAGGGAGGACTTTCTGAGATCTATATCAGACATCAAACTTTCATTTTAAGTGTAATTTTACATTTTTGACATCATGCATTCAATATAAAAAAACATTACAAAAGTTTATTGTCTAATGACAACTGTAAGCAGATTTTTTTTAAGCAGAGTGAATTGCTTATACTGAGACATTGATTTTTTTTTATACATTTTTAAAGCAAATGGATTATACAGTAAAAGTTGAATGTATTTTTATTTTATTTTTTTAAGTATTTTTGAGACTTTTATCATTGTGCAAGTGTAGCAATATTTGCATTCTATTTGGAGTCCGGCTTTATTAAGTTAACTGTAACTGAAATAACAGAGTATTATTTATATTCTTCTGTCATCCACTACACAAACAGTAAAGAGGGAGTTTGTTATTTTATCTTGAATATGAAAGTAGATGTGGCCTTAATTTGGCCTTCCAGTTATAAACGAACAATCTGTCATTATTTACCCATTCTTGTGGTATTTCAACCCTGTATGTGTTCCTGTGTAGCTCAGTGGTAGAGCATTGTGTTAGCAGAGCAAAAGGTCAAGGGTTAGAACCCAGAGAACACACATACTGATAAAACAAAATGTATAGCCTGTAGTGCATTGTAAGTCACTTTGGATAAAAGTGTCTGCCAAATGCATAAATGTAATGTAATGTATGCAGGATGTCAGTATTGAAAAATCATAAATAATGAGCAGGGAACTGCTCATCTTCTTTCCTGAAGCTCATTTGCACTTTCAAAAATATTGACATCATTTCTTTTGGTTTTCATGAGTGTAATAACCAAAAAAGTAAACAAAAACAGAACTTGAATTTTTCAGTGAACTGTTCCTTTAAAACATGTGACATGATTTTGTGGCACATAATAAAATATTTTTAGTTGTGTATTTTTTATGTCTGATTGCCTTGGTAACGTTTGAGGGACTTCAGAGGTGTGTCCCTAAAGTGGGTGTTTAAATTCTTTCATAGTTTGTTTTACAGAGAAACAGAAGGATCGCTGAAAAGATCTCACATACAAAAAGAGAGAAGCTTTGAGAAAGACTGATGAATGGTGGAGAGGAGAGAGAGAGGACGACATCTGAGCATGAGAAGAGAGATAAAGTCCAGAGCGTGTCACAGAGGGAAAGTTGCTTTATGCTGCTTGAGCTGCAAAGATTCGGCTTATACGTGGATGTTTAAGAAACAAGGGCACAGAATGGAAAAATACAGTAAACAAAAAAATTAACAAAAGTCTTGCAAATCCAAATAAATAAGAGACATACAGCTCAGATCTGAGGATAAAGGCAAAGGATATTCTTGAAAGAAGAACCAAGGTGACAAATACAACCTTGAAAACAACTGGCAAGTTACAATTCTTGTTTTTTATTTCTCTACATGTCATTACTTGCGAACCTAAATTAAATTAGGCATATGATTATTTTCTATTCGCTTTCTGTGATATAACATGTTGTGGTATTGAAGACGTACAGTATCAGAGATTTACTTGTTCGCAGCACATTTGTCTGAGCTGTTGATTTGCCATGTTTATTATTGGATTGGAAACTTAACAGACGTTGGTACTACATACTACGTTTGGTGTATGCAGTTGTGACTCTTCTTTTAACTGTTTTAAAATTTGTACGTAAATTTATATCGGTTATAAAACTGTTTTTTTTGTTTTTGTTTTGTGGCTTGGTTCTTGTTTGTTAGCTTTTGACTGAAAATGCTTTTGAAAACTTTTGTTTTAATACCTACTTTCTCTTTCAGGTCCAAATGGACCAAAAAGACACAGTTTGGGCCTGTTTAAATAACATTTCATTCTGAGCAAATATTTAAAAGTTCCATGGCTAACATCTTATTTTCATGATGGGTGGTTTGTGACATATATTTGGTAAAGACTCAAGAAATACTTTATATCTCTTAGGGCAGAATGTTAAATATCATTTTAGTTTTCAAATTCTTTCTCCTCATTGCAGATGTTTGTTTGTAATCTTTATCAGAAGCCAGACGTGAAGAGTGTGTGATAAATTGTGTTGGTGTTTACAGCTGTTCTTCATTCATCTGATAGCACAGCTACACTGATGGACCCAAACACCTTGAAGAGTTTGTTAGGGGTTAAGGGGTGATAGTTCTAGAAGTTATCTCCTAAAAGAGGGAGTGTAACTTCATCCCCAGAACTATGAGCAGTGAACAGAAACAAATGTGATAAAAGTCTGCCTGCTGCTAAAATTTAAATTTGTGCATATTAGGAAAAGTAAACTAGATTTAGAATTGGAGTCATAGCTGTCAACCCTCCAATTTTCCTGGGATTTCCCGTATTCTACCATGCTATAAATAGTATCCAATAAATACACATTGTGAAAACACATTACTAAAGCAGCTCAACCAGGCCTCATCCCTTTTTAAATGTCATAGAAAGAGTAACGGGCTCATTTTGCCCCAAGATGACCCACTGACTGGGGTACTCCTACTTCTCCAGTCATGCCTCTGAATTTCACCTCTGTCGAAAGTCCTGAAACCAGTACTGGAGAAATACCTTCCCAAATACCCGGCGTTCCAGGATGTCTTCAGTAAGTGGTTTGGGGTGCCCTGCCCATCCCGGAGCAGAAGACCATGGAGGAGTACATCCAGGAGACTTTAAAGCAACGTTTCATCTGTCTACTTCTGCTGCTGCTTCCAGTTTCTTCTTTGTGGGCATAAAAGACAGAGGTTTGAGACCCTGTATAGTTTATTGTACCCTCAATTCCCAAACAGTCAAGTATAGCTATCCCCTTCCTCTTGTCCCTGCTGCCCTCGAAGAACTATGTGAAGCTCACATCTTCTCCAAACTGGACTTGTGGGGGGCATATATCCTCATTTGCTGGAAGGAGACAAATGGGAAACTGCCTTTATGACCCTCTCTGGTCACTATGAATGAAGAGTAATGCTTTATGGTCTCTCCAACTCTTCCTCTGTATCCCAAGGCTAAATGCATAAGGTTTATTTGGAGTTCACTCAATGATTTGTCATCATCTACATCGACAATATTTTTAGACAAAACTCCTGGAACCTGGCTGAAAACAGCCAACATATCAAGCAGGTCCTGCAAAAGCTCTGTGAGCACCTGCTATACCTCAAACTGAAGAAGTGTGAATTCCACAAGTCTCCCAACCACTTCTTGGGCTACGTCATCGACCCCACAGGTATCCAGAGATGGACCAGAGGTAGGTGGATGCCAGAGGCGTCATGCCCATTCAAACTGAGGGGGCACGTGCCCCCCTGGTTTTTTAGCCAAATTGGATTTTACATGCAACCTCAAAATCAAAGAAGCTACATTAGTCTGTTATTTGTCTTTTAATCTGTTTAATATGAACAATATTATCAATTCTGTGCTGCATCCTTGTCACTTTTCAGAGATTTTTGCCGTTTTTGATTATGTTACATTACTTTATTCGTCATAGCGTCTGAAGCCCCATTCAGACAGACAGCGACCAGCAGTAGCAGAGCGACGCGATCTCATTCATTTTAATGGAAACCGGATGACTTCCGGGGACACGAGCGAAAGTGACCATTGGCGACCGTATGGGCGGGTCCAGCAACGCAAATGTGCAATGTCGATCGAATTTATGCAAATGCCGATCGAATTTCGGGAGTGACTACCAATGAGAACGAAGCAGTGGAGTTCACGTCATCCTTTTGTCGTCAGTTACTGGCGTGGATGGTTCTCATTTGTTTATGACAATCAGATTTAGAAACGCCTCATTGAAAGAGACGGGCGACACACAGCGATAACGTCGCTGGCTGTCTGAATGAGGGGTGAGCGTGCTCACGGGCTCTTTGCTGTTGCTGCTGCATTTTGCTATCTGAGGAATTAAAACGTATAAGAAACGCTCACAACATTTACAATAAAAGATCTTCTCCTGTCTGTCTCTTGTGTCTTCGTACCAGTCGACCAATTCTCTAAACCCTGCAAACTAATACCTCTCAAAGGCCAGCACACAGCATTGTGAACCCCAGTTCATATCTCGAGTTTGGAAAGCATTCTTCAAGGTGCTCGAAGTTACTTTTAGTCCGACACTAGGTCACCACTCTCAGACTAATGGCCAGACTGAGTGTAAGATCCAGGTGATCAGGAGATACCTCCAATCCTACTGCCACCAAAACCAGAACTGGTCTAGCTCCTTTTCTATGTGTCCTAGGTTACCAGCCACCCATCTCTTCATCTGCAAACACAAATGGTGCTTTTCCATCGCATAGTACCCCACGGTTTGGGTCAAGTTGGGTCGGCTTACCTCACTTTGGCTTGGGTAGCTATTCCATTGAGTTTAGTAACACTTTGAAGTGTGTGAGAATTATAGGCGTGTCGTTATATTTGCGTTGCCTACTGCTATGACATCATACAAGTGAGAGCGTCGTTGTACATTCCAAATTTCTCAGTCCGCCACTAAATTACAATTGACCACCTTTATCACTACCTCTGTCTCACCTGTTTCGCTGAGCCTCGTTTAAGTTGCATTTAGGCAAATATGTGGACGTGTGCCGACACAAACTGCAAGTCTGGAAAAATTTTTTATGGTGTTCCTGGTTCACAATCTGTGGATGTTTTTCATCGCTAAAAGGGAGTTTGGGAACTTATAGCAGAGCACAGATAACAACATGTTTGCTTGAGACAGCGCAAGCTAGCATCAAGGTAAAGCCAATCTTTTACAATGACGCTGGTAGTGACGATTCTCTCAGACCAATCAATGATCTACAGCGTTTTAGCGTCACTTTTTGGTATCAGCTCAGGTGGAAAAGCCCCCAAAAGTAAGCTGACCGGACCAGACCTAAACCAAACCGTGGGGTACTATGCAATGGAAAAGCAGCAAAAGCTAAGTCGTCCTCACCATATGATTTGCTTATTTATTTCAATAATCTTCCATTTGTTTACCACTCTTTAGCATCTCTCATTTAAAACATATTGCTACATTTTACTCACCCTTGTCTGATCTTTTCTGTGGCAGGACACAACTCCTCTGTGGATATTTGTGTGCATGGAAACACATTTTTTGTAAATTGCATGTTCATGCACATTTTGTCATCTTGCTGTAAAAGCAGTAATGTGTAATCACTATGAATTGCATAGCTGTTGGTTTCTCTGTGAAAACATGTGCTGAGAAGCTGTGTTGCCTTTTTCAACTCCAGCTTCACAATGAATATTCTGTATGCTTCTTTCAAGCCTGGGCTTGTAGTGTTTCCTTTTTTAAGTTTCCAAAATTGTGTTTCTACTTTCCTATCCTGGAATAAGAATATAAACGTGGGTTTTGTTAAAATAAGGTAGTGGAAACAGGTCTCGATAATTTTTCTCTTGCAACATTATTATTATAATTGTTATTATTAATATTATTATACATCACCACAGGTTAAATGTGTTCAACTTTCAGTTACTGTGTTTAAACTGTTTGTGCATCACAATTTGAATATTACTTTGTTCCAAACTGTCACTTAATACACTGTTGTCACGACTGGGAACAGGAATCAGGACGCACTCGCAGGGTTCACATGAAATAAATAACATTTAATATAAAATGAACAGAAACAAAACACGAGGAGTAAAACAGCAACACAGGAACATCCAATACAGAGAACAACAGGAACAGACGTGGAAAGGAGACAATGACAATGATCCGGCAATGAGTGTGACACAAACACTGGTATAAATACACAAAGACTAATGACACACAGGTGGAATGAATGATGTGATAATTAACAAGTGTCCAGGTGATGACAATATAGAACAGACACAAAACATGACACGGATCACCGTGACATAACCCCTCCCTCTACGAGTGGCTACCAGACACTCACATAAACACAAAACAAAAACAAAGTCTGGTAGCGAGAGTCCAAGGGAGGGGTGGAGGGCTTGGGGACCCTGGCGAAGCCAGCAGCCGCCGGGATGAGACCAACAGGAACGGTTGGCCGGACTGCGCCAGGAGAACCGGAGCGATCGCTCCGAGAACCGAGGCAGACGAATTACCCCCCTCCTGGGAATCGCCGACGATCAGCTGCCCCCGGAAGTCCTCTCCCATCCCCTCGCGGAAACGGAGACCCTCTCTCGGTAGCCACCCCGGGGAAATGATCGGGCGTGGTCCGTTCCGGATCCCCCTGCGAGCAGGATGGTGGTCCTCCGAGGGACCGTCGACGACGACTCAACCGTTGGGGGACCGCCTGGGCCGATCCTCCTCCCGCATGCTCGCAGGAGCGAGCGATCGCTCACGGTGGTCCCCAAGAGACATCGGGGCTGATGGGGAATGAACCCCGATGTCACTACTCCCCCTCGACGAAACTCCTGGGGGAGCCGCCCTCCGTGAACCCGCTGCGTCCAGTCTGGCCGGATCATTCTGTCACGACTGGGAACAGGAATCAGGACGCACTCGCAGGGTTCACATGAAATAAATAACATTTAATATAAAATGAACAGAAACAAAACACGAGGAGGAAAACAGCAACACAGGAACATCCAATACAGAGAACAACAGGAACAGACGTGGAAAGGCGACAATGACAATTATCCGGCAATGAGTGTGACACAAACACTGGTATAAATACACAAAGACTAATGACACACAGGTGGAATGAATGATGTGATAATTAACAAGTGTCCAGGTGATGACAATATAGAACAGACACAAAACATGACACGGATCACCGTGACAACTGTAACCTGTCATTGTTTATTTTCCATAACACTTTACAATATTATTTCATTCATTAACATTAAATAATGCATTAACTAACACGAACAAACACTAAGCAATATATTTTACAGCATTTATTGATGCTTTATTATTGCTTTTTTAAGTTGTTCATAATTTGTTCATGTTAGTTCATTATGTATTGCCTACTGTAAAAATTGTAAATAATAATATTAAAATATATTATTACATTTTAAAATAAAATTTAATTAAAGTGCACGTTTTATACTATTAAAAATGTTAATAAATAGTCACGCATTATTTTGCTCAGTTTTACGTGACATTGTCACGTATTTCCACCACATTACGTGCCCCTGACACGACTTTCTTTTCCGTGACAGTTTCACGTATTGGTTACTCAACTGTTTTTCCTATTTTTAAACAATTGTCGCTTCGGTTTGGTGTTAGATTTGCTGTTTGCGTTAGGATGTCACTTAATGTATTGGTTTATAAAAAATGTTTGTATGCTTTTTAAACCATCGTTGCCTGACGTTGGGGTTAGAGTTGGGTTTGGGAAAGGATGTCATTTTATGTAACAGAAAGTTGTTCTAACCCCAAACCGAAGCGACAATTGTAAGAAAATAGGAAAAACAGTTGAGTAACCAATACGTGAAACTGTCACAGAAAAGAAAGTCGTGTCAGGGGCACGTAATGTGGTGGAAATACGTGACAATGTCACGCAAAACTGAGCAAAATAATGCGTGACTATTTCACGGAAATTTGTGAGATCAGGTTGGCTTTCGAGAGTCCCTACCAACTGGTTTACATGCATACAAGGTCAAAAAACACATTTGTTGTTTTATTAAATGCAGTTCATTTTTCCTTATTTCCCAATGACTCTCATATTAATCGTTCAAATATGCTCTATCTTTCATCGTGACTCCAAGTAAAAGAACAGCAGATATTTTACAGTATATTAATCAACATATTTGTAGACAATTGCAGATTAGCAGAACTATAAACGTGAGTTAGCCGCTTAACTTGAGGCTGAGTTAGCAGGTTAGCTTGAGTGCACACAACGTACACTCAACAGAACCTAAAAGCAATCGTACTTAGAGGTTGTAATTCGAAGAGGAGCAATCTGGTCCAAATAAACTAGGCACTAACCCATCCATTATGGTTAACCCGGTTTACAGATTATGGAAACAGTCATCAGTGACTGTTGTGGTATCATAGATGGATTTAAACTACTCATTGTTCACAGCCTCCTCCTTTGGAGGTGAAAATTAACCAATTTCGGCAGAGTAAGGTGTGACATCACTACTTTACAAAAAAGTATTCGAACTCTGGACGACTCGTTCCGGCGACTCTCAGTCGAGTCTTTTCTTTTTTTCTCTAGAGTAATGATTGTTATACACTGTAAAAAAATCCGTAGAAATTACAATGTTATTGCAGCTGGGTTGCCGGTAATTTACCGTAGATTTAAATTTATGTTATTTACTGGCAAGAGTTTGTTCAAAGTTAAATAAATTTTAAATATTAACAAGTCTTTATCTTTACAGAATAAAACTATACAATAACAGCCTCATGCAAAGCATTCTGGGAACCAGAAATCATCATCAACCTTTTTCTGTTTTTTGCTTCAGATGTTGTTTCCCAGAGCGTTTTGCTTGATGCTGTTTTTTACTTTTACTCTGTAAAGACAAAGACTTAAATGTTCATTCAACTTTGAACAAAATGTTGCCAGTAAATAACATAAATTTAAATCTACGGTAAATTACCGGCAACCCAGCTGCAATTTCTACGGATTTTTTTTACAGTGTAGTTCTGGTATGTATCCAATTGAGAGCAACAACAAGGAATATTAAACAAACATAAACTTTATTAAACAAACAGAGGCAGAGTATCCACATGTACAACCAAACCATAGCATAGCATATACATAACACAAGTTTAACACAGACGACAATGGACAAGAATACATTCAAAATGTCAGTCAGATGATGGTGATTGACAATGATGGTCATGTGAGGGAGAAAGAAGGATCATGGGAAATGCATTTCAATATACAACTAGATATGCAATTCCCAAGGAATTACCAGTGCATGAAAATGCAAAAAGCTGATTGACAGAAATGTAAAAGAAATTTAGTCTAGTAGTTTACCTGGCTGTTGACATGTTTTAGTGTGAAGCTAGCATGATTTAAAAAAGTTATCATGATGAAATATGATGCTAGCATGATTAGCATGATTCAGCATGACGTTAGCATGATGCTAGCATGATTAACATGAAGCTAGCATGACTAGCATGAAGCTAGCATGATGCTAGCATGACTAGCATGAAGCTAACATGATGCTAGCATGATTAGCATGAAGCTAGCATGATTAGCATGAAGCTAACATGATGCTAGCATGATTAGCATGAAGCTACCATGATGTTAGCATGATTAGCATGAAGCTAGCATGATGCTAGCATGATTAGCATGAAGTTAGCATGATGTTAGCATGATTAGCATGAAGCTAGCATGATGCTAACATGATTAGCATGATGCTAGCATGATTAGCATGATGCTAGCATGAAGCTAGCACGATGCTAGCATGATTAGCATGAAGCTAGCACGATGCTAGCATGATTAGCATGAAGCTAGCACAATGTTAGCATGATAAGCATGAAGCTAGCACGATGCTAGCATGATTAGCATGAAGCTAGCACGATTTTTGCATGATTAGCATGAAGCTAGCATGATGCTAGCATGATTAGCATGAAGCTAGCACGTTGCTAGCATGATTAACATGAAGCTAGCACGATGCTAGCATGATTACCATGAAGCTAGCATAATGTTATCATGATAAACACGAAGCTAGCATGATTAGCATGAAGCTAACATGATGGTAGCATGATTACCATGAAGCTAGCATGAAGCTAGCATGACTAGCATGAAGCTAGCATGATGCTAGCATGATTAACATGAAGCTAGCATGATGTTAGCATGATTACCATGAAGCTAGCATGAAGCTAACATGATTAGCATGACGTTAGCATGATGCTAGCATGATTAGCATGAAGCTAGCATGAAGCTAGCATGACTAGCATGAAGCTAGCATGATGCTAGCATGATGCTAACATGAAGCTAGCATGATGCTAGCATGATTAGCATGAAGCTAGCATGATTAGCATGAAGCTAGCATGATGCTAACATGATTAGCATGATGCTAGCATGAAGCTAGCACGATGTTAGCATGATTAGCATGAAGCTAGCACGATGTTAGCATGATTAGCATGAAGCTAGCACGATGCTAGCATGATTAGCATGAAGCTAGCACGATGCTAGTATGATTAGCATGAAGCTAGCATAATTTGCATGAAGCTAGCATGATGCTAACATGATTACCATGAAGTTAGCATGAAATTAGCATGATCCTAGCATTATTAGCATGATGCTAGCATGATTAAGATGATGCTAGCATGATTAGCATGAAGCTAGCATGCTTTAGCATGAAGCTAACAAGATTTAACATGAAGCTAGCATGATTTAACATTAAGTTAGCAAGATTTATTATAAAATTAGCATAAAGCTAGCATGAAACTAGCACGAAGCTAGCATGACTTAGCATGAAGCTAGCATGAAGCTAATATGACCCAAAGACCCGACCCCCATGTCTCTATGATGTCCGGATCCAGAGATATAAGGCTTTGTTTATTATGTTGCTAGGCTGCTCATATTTGGTTGCTAGGGGCGTGGCTTAATACCTCAATAAGGATGGTGAGAGACTGATTGGATGCCTGAGTAAAATGAGCCCACCCCCATGTCTCTGTGACACTGTGCTGCAAAGATATCCATCTGGGCATTTTATAATGGCAGTCTATGGGAGATGTTGCTAGGGTGCCCAAAATGGTTGCTAGGGGCGTGGCTTGATAGCTCAATAAGGATCCTAAGGGACTGATTGGATGCCTGAGTAAAATGAGCCCACCCCCATGTCTCTATGACACTGCGCTGCAAAGATATCCCATTCGGGACGTTTTTAGTTTCTTATATGGGCATGATTCCTGCCCCATTATAAGTGGGGAAATTTGGGGACCTCTTACGCCCCAGGGGTACAACTTACACCCCATTGTGAGGTATGTTCTTACAGAGCCTGCCAGCCTCTTCAAATGTGGCAAGTCACAAGTTTCTGTGAAATCCTAGGTCTGAGCTACGACTCGTCAAAGTTTGTCGCAATGTTAAGTCAATGGGATTTTTCGGCTGCTTTTTCGCCCCTGGGGCGTGACCGTACCCCTGATTGCTTATAAAAGTCATAGCACACTATTCCCGAATAGTCCGCACGTTTGAGAGTTTGAATGAAGTTTCTAAGTTAAACGGTTCGAGCCGTATTAATTGCGGAAATTTGGTTGGAAGAATAATAATAATAACTAGATAGGTACATTTCCTGAAGAAAATGTGAGTGGTGCTTGCCGTGGCAAAATTCTGGGGACCATATATGATTATACTCCAAGCCAAAAGTTAAACGATCCAACTCCCGTGTCTGTACGATGTTCTGATGTGGAGATATAAGGCTGTGTTTATCCGGTTGCTAGGGTACTGTATTTGGTTGCTAGGGAAAAATTTGGCATCCCATAATGATTACACTCTGAGTCACGAGTCATACGGTCCAACCCCCGTGTCTCAACGATGTTCTGGTGCAGAGATATAAGGCTTTGTTTATTCGGTTGCTAGGGTACTGTATTTGGTTGCTAGGGAAAATTTTGACATCCCATAATGATTACACTCTGAGTCACGAGTCAAACGGTCCAACCCCCGTGTCTCTACGATGTTCTGATGCGGAGATATAAGGCTTTGTTTACTCTGTTGCTAGGGTACTGTATTTGGTTGCTAGGGAAAAAATTGGCATCCCATAATGATTACACTCTGAGTCACGAGTCAAACGGTCCAACCCCCATGTCTCTACGATGTTCTGATGCGGAGATATAAGGCTTTGTTTACCCTGTTGCTAGGGTACTGTATTTGGTTGCTAGGGAAAAAATTGGCATCCCATAATGATTACACTCTGAGTCACGAGTCAAACGGTCCAACCCCCATGTCTCTACGATGTTCTGATGCTGAGATATAAGGCTTTGTTTACTCTGTTGCTAGGGTACTATATTTGGTTGCTAGGGAAAAAATTGGCATCCCATAATGATTACAATCTGAGTCACGAGTCAAACGGTCCAACCCCCGTGTCTCTACGATGTTCTGATGCTGAGATATAAGGCTTTGTTTACTCTGTTGCTAGGGTACTATATTTGGTTGCTAGGGAAAAAATTGGCAGACCATAATGATTACACCCTGAGTCACTAGTCAAACGGTCCAACTACCATGTCTCTACGATGTTCTGATGCGGAGATATAAGGCTTTGTTTACTCTGTTGCTAGGGTACTGTATTTGGTTGCTAGGGAAAAAATTGGCATCTCATAGTGATTACCCGCCGAGTCACGAGTCAAACGGTCCAACCCCCGTGTCTCTACGATGTTCTGATGCGGAGATATAAGGCTTTGTTTACTCTGTTGCTAGGGTACTGTATTTGGTTGCTAGGGAAAAATTGGCATCCCATAATGATTACACTCTGAGTCACGAGTCAAACGGTCCAACCCCCATGTCTCTACGATGTTCTGATGCGGAGATATAAGGCTTTGTTTACTCTGTTGCTAGGGTACTGTATTTGGTTGCTAGGGGCGTGGCTTGGGAGTGGCCAATGATGTGCCCAGTGATTACACTCCGAGTCACAAGTAAAACGGTCCAACCCCCGTGTCTCTACGATGTTCTGATGCGGAGATATAAGGCTTTGTTTACTCTGTTGCTAGGGTACTGTATTTGGTTGCTAGGGGCGTGGCTTGGGAGTAGCCAATTATGTGCCCAGTGATTACACTCCGAGTCACAAGTAAAACGGTCCAACCCCCGTGTCTCTACGATGTTCTGATGCGGAGATATAAGGCTTTGTTTACTCTGTTGCTAGGGTACTGTATTTGGTTGCTAGGGGCGTGGCTTGGGAGTGGCCAATGATGTGCCCAGTGATTACACTCCGAGTCACAAGTAAAACGGTCCAAACCCCGTGTCTCTACGATGTTCTGATGCGGAGATATAAGGCTTTGTTTATTCGGTTGCTAGGGTGCTCAAATTTGGTTGCTAGGGGCGTGGCTTCGGAGTGGCCAATGATGTGCCCAATTGTTACACCCCTAGTCACAAGTAAAATGGTCCAACCCCCGTGTCTCTACGATGTTCTGATGCCGAGATATAACTGTTTGTATTTTATGTTGCTAGGGTGCTCAAAAGTGGTTGCTAGGGGCGTGGCTTAGTAAGTCTGTAAGGATCCTGAGAGACTGATTGGATGCCTGAGTAAAATGAGCCCACCCCCATGTCTCTATGACACTGTGGTGCAAAGATATCCATCCGGGCATTTTATAATGGCAGTCTATGGTATAGGTTGCTAGGGTGCCCAAAATGGTTGCTATGGTAACCTTACACCCCATTGTGGGGGACGTCCTGACAGAGTCTAGCACCCTCTTCAAATTTAGTAACCCACATGTTTCTATGAAATCCTGGCTCGGACCTATGACCCGTCAAAATTTTTGCAATGGTAAGTCTATGGGATTTTGCCCCATTGACTTTTCATTGGGGCACTTTTGGGCACCTCTTACACCCCAGGGGTACAACTTACACCCCATTGTGATCTATGTTTTTACAGAGCCTACCACCCTCTTCAAATGTTGTAACCCACATGTTTCTACAAAATCCACGAGCGGAGCTATGACCCATCAAAGTTGGGCCCAATGTTAAGTCAATGGGATTTTTGGGGTGGTTTTACGCCCCCCTTTCGGAAATCCTGCACCCGATCCCTTATAAAAGTCATAGCACACCTCTCCTCAATAATCCGGTCGATTTGAGCCCTCTTTCATGGGTCTACAACAAAGCGTGCGGGACGAGTTAATCGCCGAAAAAAGTGTCCGGATGTAAGAATAAAATATAATAATATCCCTGAGCAATAGTAATAGTGATGCTTTGCATAAATGCAAGCACCACTAATAATAATAATAACTAGATAGGTACATTTCCTGAAGAAAATGTGAAGTGGTGCTTGCCGTGGCAAAATTCTGGGGACAAAATATGATTATTCTCCAAACCAAAAGTAAAACGATCCAACTCTTGTGTCTCTACGATGTTCTGATGCGAAGTTATAAGGATTTGTTTACTCTGTTGCTAGGGTACTGTATTTGGTTGCTAGGGAAAAAAATGGCATCCACTAGTGATTACACTCCGAGTCACGAGTCAAACGGTCCAACCCCCGTGTCTCTACGATGTTCTGATGCGGAGTTATAAGGCTTTGTTTACTCTGTTGCTAGGGTACTGTATTTGGTTGCTAGGGGAAAAAATGGCATCCACTAGTGATTACCCTCCGAGTAACGAGTCAAACGGTCCAACCCCCGTGTCTCTACGATGTTCTGATGCGGAGTTATAAGGCCTTGTTTACTCTGTTGCTAGGGTACTGTATTTGGTTGCTAGGGAAAAAAATGGCATCCACTAGTGATTACCCTCCGAGTCACGAGTCAAACGGTCCAACCCCGTGTCTCTACGATGTTCTGATGCGGAGTTATAAGGCTTTGTTTACTCTGTTGCTAGGGTACTGTATTTGGTTGCTAGGGGGAAAATGGCATCCACTAGTGATTACCCTCCGAGTCACGAGTCAAATGGTCCAACCCCCGTGTCTCTACGATGTTCTGATGCTGAGTTATAAGGCTTTGTTTACTCTGTTGCTAGGGTACTGTATTTGGTTGCTAGGGAAAAAAATGGCATCCACTAGTGATTACCCTCCGAGTCACGAGTCAAACGGTCCAACCCCCGTGTCTGTACGATGTTCTGATGCAGATATATAAGGCTTTGTTTACTCTGTTGCTAGGGTACTGTATTTGGTTGCTAGGGAAAAAATTGGCACCCACTAGTGATTACATGCCGAGTCACAAGTAAAATGGTCCAACCCCCGTGTCTCTACGATGTTCTGATGCGGAGATATAAGGCTTTGTTTACTCTGTTGCTAGGGTACTGTATTTGGTTGCTAGGGAAAAAATGGCATCCTTTAGTGATTACCCTCCGAGTCACGAGTCAAACGGTCCAAACCCCGTGTCTCTACGATGTTCTGATGCGGAGATATAAGGCTTTGTTTACTCTGTTGCTAGGGTACTGTATTTGGTTGCTAGGGAAAAAATGGCATCCACTAGTGATTACCCTCCGAGTCACGAGTCAAACGGTCCAACCCCCGTGTCTCTACGATGTTCTAATGCGGAGATATAAGTTTTGTTTACTCTGTTGCTAGGGTACTTTATTTGGTTGCTAGGGAAAAAAATGGCATCCACTAGTGATTACCCTCTGAGTCATGAGTAAAACGGTCCAACCCCCGTGTCTCTACGATTTTCTGATGCGGAGATATAAGGCTTTGTTTATTCAGTTGCTAGGGTGCTCATATTTGGTTGCTAGGGGCGTGGCTTAATACTTCTTGGCATCCACTAATGATTACCCTCTGAGTCACGAGTCAAACGGTCCAACCCCCGTGTCTCTACGATGTTCTAATGCGGAGATATAAGTTTTGTTTACTCTGTTGCTAGGGTACTTTATTTGGTTGCTAGGGAAAAAAATGGCATCCACTAGTGATTACCCTCTGAGTCATGAGTAAAACGGTCCAACCCCCGTGTCTGTACGATGTTCTGATGCAGATATATAAGGCTTTGTTTACTCTGTTGCTAGGGTACTGTATTTGGTTGCTAGGGGAAAAATTGGCACCCACTAGTGATTACATGCCGAGTCACAAGTAAAATGGTCCAACCCCCGTGTCTCTACGATGTTCTGATGCGGAGATATAAGGCTTTGTTTACTCTGTTGCTAGGGTACTGTATTTGGTTGCTAGGGAAAAAATGGCATCCTTTAGTGATTACCCTCCGAGTCACGAGTCAAACGGTCCAAACCCCGTGTCTCTACGATGTTCTGATGCGGAGATATAAGGCTTTGTTTACTCTGTTGCTAGGGTACTGTATTTGGTTGCTAGGGAAAAAATGGCATCCACTAGTGATTACCCTCCGAGTCACGAGTCAAACGGTCCAACCCCCGTGTCTCTACGATGTTCTAATGCGGAGATATAAGTTTTGTTTACTCTGTTGCTAGGGTACTTTATTTGGTTGCTAGGGAAAAAAATGGCATCCACTAGTGATTACCCTCTGAGTCATGAGTAAAACGGTCCAACCCCCGTGTCTCTACGATTTTCTGATGCGGAGATATAAGGCTTTGTTTATTCAGTTGCTAGGGTGCTCATATTTGGTTGCTAGGGGCGTGGCTTAATACTTCTTGGCATCCACTAATGATTACCCTCTGAGTCACGAGTCAAACGGTCCAACCCCCGTGTCTCTACGATGTTCTAATGCGGAGATATAAGTTTTGTTTACTCTGTTGCTAGGGTACTTTATTTGGTTGCTAGGGAAAAAAATGGCATCCACTAGTGATTACCCTCTGAGTCATGAGTAAAACGGTCCAACCCCCGTGTCTCTACGATTTTCTGATGCGGAGATATAAGGCTTTGTTTATTCAGTTGCTAGGGTGCTCATATTTGGTTGCTAGGGGCGTGGCTTAATACTTCTTGGCATCCACTAATGATTACCCTCTGAGTCACGAGTCAAACGGTCCAACCCCCGTGTCTCTACGATGTTCTAATGCGGAGATATAAGTTTTGTTTACTCTGTTGCTAGGGTACTTTATTTGGTTGCTAGGGAAAAAAATGGCATCCACTAGTGATTACCCTCTGAGTCATGAGTAAAACGGTCCAACCCCCGTGTCTCTACGATTTTCTGATGCGGAGATATAAGGCTTTGTTTATTCAGTTGCTAGGGTGCTCATATTTGGTTGCTAGGGGCGTGGCTTAATACTTCTTGGCATCCACTAATGATTACCCTCTGAGTCACGAGTAAAACGGTCCAACCCCCGTGTCTCTACGATTTTCTGATGCGGAGATATAAGGCTTTGTTTATTCGGTTGCTAGGGTACTCATATTTGGTTGCTAGGGGCGTGGCTTAATACCTCTTGGCATCCACTAATGATTACCCTCTGAGTCATGAGTAATACGGTCCAACCCCCCGTGTCTCTACGATTTTCTGATGCGGAGATATAACGATTTGTTTATTCCGTTGCTAGGGTGCTCATATTTGGTTGCTAGGGGCGTGGCTTGGGAGTGGCCAATGATGTGGCAAGTGATTACACTCCGAGTCACAAGTAAAACGGTCCAACCCCCGTGTCGCTACGATGTTCTGATGCCGAGATATAACTGTTTGAATTTTATGTTGCTAGGGTGTTCAAAAGTGGTTGCTAGGGGCGTGGCTTAGTAACTCTGCAAGGGTCCTGAGAGGCTGATTGGATGCCTGAGTAAAATGAGCCCACCCCCATGTCTCTGTGACACTGTGGTGCAAAGATATCCCTCTGGGCATTTTGTAATGGCAGTCTATGGGATAGGTTGCTAGGGTGCCCAAAATGGTTGCTAGGGTAACCTTACACCCCATTGCGGGGGACGTCCTGACAGAGTCTAGCACCCTCTTCAAATTTAGTAACCCACATGCTTCTACGAAATCCTCGCTCGTACCTATGACCCGTCAAAGTTTTTGCAATGTTAAGTCTATGGGATTTTCCCCCATTGACTTTTCATTGGGCATTTTTGGGCACCTCTTACACCCCAGGGGTACAACTTACACCCCATTGTGATGTATGTTCTTACAGAGTCTACCACCCTCTTCAAATGTTGTAACCCACATGTTTCTACAAAATCCTCGAGCGGAGCTATGACTTGTCAAAGTTTGGCGTAATGTTAAGTCAATGGGATTTTTCGGGTGGTTTTTCGCCCCCCTTTCGGAAATTCTGCACCCGACCGCTTATAAAAGTCATAGCCACCATCTCCTCAAAAAACCGGTCGATTTGAGCCCTCTTTCATGGGACTACGGCAAACCGTGCGGGACGAGTTACGCGCCGAAAAAGTGTGCAGACATAAGAATAATAATAACTAGATAGGTACATTTCCTGAAGAAAATGTGAGTGGTGCTTGCTGTGGCAAATTTCAGGGGACAATTTATGATTATACTCCAAGCCAAAAGTAAAACGGTCCAACCCCCGTGTCTCTACAATGTTCTGATGCAGAGATATAAGGCTTTGTTTACTATGTTGCTAGGGTACTGGATTTGGTTGCTAGGGGGAAAAATGGCATCCACTAGTGATTACCCTCCGAGTCATGAGTCAAACGGTCCAACCCCCATGTCTCTACGATGTTCTGATGCGGAGTTATAAGGCTTTGTTTACTCTGTTGCTAGGGTACTGTATTTGGTTGCTAGGGAAAAAAATTGCATCCACTAGTGATTACATGCCGAGTCACAAGTAAAATGGTCCAACCCCTGTGTTTCTACGATGTTCTGAAGCAGAGATATAAGGCTTTGTTTACTCTGTTGCTAGGGTACTGTATTTGGTTGCTAGGGAAAAAATGGCATCCACTAGTGATTACCCTCCGAGTCACGACTCAAACGGTCAAAACCCTGTGTCTCTATGATGTTCTGATGTGGAGATATAAGGCTTTGTTTACTCTGTTGCTAGGGTACTGTATTTGGTTGCTAGGGAAAAAAATGGCACCCACTAGTGATTACATGTCGAGTCACAAGTAAAATGGTCCAACCCCTGTGTTTCTACGATGTTCTGAAGCAGAGATATAAGGCTTTGTTTACTCTGTTGCTAGGGTACTGTATTTGGTTGCTAGGGAAAAAAATGGCATCCACTAGTGATTACCCTCCGAGTCACGAGTCAAACGGTCAAAACCCTGTGTCTCTATGATGTTCTGATGTGGAGATATAAGGCTTTGTTTACTCTGTTGCTAGGGTACTGTATTTGGTTGCTAGGGGAAAAAATGGCACCCACTAGTGATTACATGTCGAGTCACAAGTAAAATGGTCCAACCCCCGTGTCTCTACGATGTTCTGAAGCAGAGATATAAGGCTTTGTTTACTCTGTTGCTAGGGTACTGTATTTGGTTGCTAGGGAA
Organism: Paramisgurnus dabryanus; assembly: GCF_030506205.2. Classification (NCBI taxonomy): domain Eukaryota; kingdom Metazoa; phylum Chordata; class Actinopteri; order Cypriniformes; family Cobitidae; genus Paramisgurnus; species Paramisgurnus dabryanus. The sequence goes on along the minus strand of NC_133357.1, from coordinate 30,487,610 downwards.
AAAAAATGGCATCCACTAGTGATTACCCTCCGAGTCACGAGTCAAACGGTCCAAACCCCGTGTCTCTACGATGTTCTGATGCGGAGATATAAGGCTTTGTTTACTCTGTTGCTAGGGTCCTGCATTTGGTTGCTAGGGAAAAAAATGGCACCCACTAGTGATTACCCTCCGAGTCATGAGTCAAACGGTCCAACCCCTGTGTCTCTACGATGTTCTGATGCGGAGATATAAGGCTTTGTTTACTCTGTTGCTAGGGTCCTGCATTTGGTTGCTAGGGAAAAAATGGCATCCACTAGTGATTACCCTCCGAGTCACGAGTCAAACGGTCCAAACCCCGTGTCTCTACGATGTTCTGATGCGGAGATATAAGGCTTTGTTTACTCTGTTGCTAGGGTCCTGCATTTGGTTGCTAGGGAAAAAAATGGCACCCACTAGTGATTACCCTCCGAGTCATGAGTCAAACGGTCCAACCCCTGTGTCTCTACGATGTTCTGGTGCGGAGATATAAGGCTTTGTTTATTCCGTTGCTAGGGTGCTCAAATTTGGTTGCTAGGGGCGTGGCTTGGGAGTGGCCAATGATGTGCCCAATTGTTAAACCCCTAGTCACAAGTAAAACGGTCCAACCCCCGTGTCTCTACGATGTTCTGATGCCGAGATATAACTGTTTGAATTTTATGTTGCTAGGGTGCTCAAAAGTGGTTGCTAGGGGTGTGGCTTAGTTAGTCTTTAAGGATCCTAAGATACTGATTGGATGCCTGAGTAAAATGAGCCCACCCCCATGTCTCTATGACATTGTGGTGCAAAGATATCCATCTGGGCATTTTATAATGGCAGTCTATGGGATAGGTTGCTAGGGTGCCCAAAATGGTTGCTAGGGTAACATTACACCCCATTGTGGGGGACGTCCTGACAGAGTCTAGCACCCTTTTTAAATTTAGTAACCAACATGTTTCTATGAAATCCTCGGTCGGACCTATGACCCGTCAAAATTTTTGCAATGTTAAGTCTATGGGATTTTGCCCCATTGACTTTTCATTGGGCATTTTTGGGCACCTCTTACACCCCAGGGGTACAACTTACACCCCATTGTGATCCATGTTCTTACAGAGTCTACCACCCTCTTCAAATGTTGTAACCCACATGTTTCTACAAAATCCTCGAGCGGAGCTATGACTCCTCAAAGTTGGGCGCAATGTTAAGTCAATGGGATATTTCGGGTGGTATTTCGCCCCCCTTTCTGAAATTCTGCTCCCGACCGCTTATAAAAGTCATAGCCACCATCTCTTCAAAAAACCGGTCGATTTGAGCCCTCTTTCATGGGACTACGGCAAACCGTGCGGGACGAGTTAGGCGCCGAAAAAGTGTGCAGACATAAGAATAATAATAACTAGATAGGTACATTTCCTGAAGAAAATGTGAGTGGTGCTTGCCGTGGCAAATTTCAGGGGACAATTTATGATTATACTCCAAGCCAAAAGTTAAACGGTCCAACCCCCGTGTCTCTACGATGTTCTGATGCAGAGATGTAAGGCTTTGTTTACTCTGTTGCTAAGGTACTGTATTTGGTTGCTAGGGAAAAAAATGGCATCCACTAGTGATTACCCTCTGAGTCACGAGTCAAACGGTCCAACCCCCGTGTCTCTACAATGTTCTGATGCGGAGATATAAGGCTTTGTTTACTCTGTTGCTAGGGTCCTGCATTTGGTTGCTAGGGAAAAAAATGGCATCCACTAGTGATTACCCTCCGAGTCACAAGTCAAACGGTCCAAACCCCCGTGTCTCTACGATGTTCTGATGAGGAGAAATAAGGCTTTGTTTACTCTGTTGCTAGGGTCCTGCATTTGGTTGCTAGGGGAAAAAATGTCACCCACTAGTGATTACCCTCCGAGTCACGAGTCAAACGGTCCAACCCCCGTGTCTCTACGATGTTCTGATGAAGAGATATAAGGCTTTGTTTACTCTGTTGCTAGGGTCCTGCATTTGGTTGCTAGGGGAAAAAATGTCACCCGCTAGTGATTACCCTCCGAGTCATGAGTCAAACGGTCCAACCCCCATGTCTCTACGATGTTCTGATGCGGAGATATAAGGCTTTGTTTACACTGTTGCTAGGGTGCTGTATTTGGTTGCTAGGGAAAAAATTGGCATCCAATGGTGATTACACTCTAAGTCACAAGTCAAACGGTCCAACCCCCGTGTCTCTACGGTGTTCTGATGCGGAGATATAAGGCTTTGTTTACATTGTTGCTAGGGTACTGTATTTGGTTGCTAGGGAAAAAATTGGCATCCACTAGTGATTACACTCTGATTCACGAGTCAAACGGTCCAACCCCCGTGTCTCTACAATGTTCTGATGCGGAGATATTAGGTTTTGTTTACTCTGTTGCTAGGGTACTGTATTTGGTTGCTAGGGAAAAAATTGGCATCCCATAATGATTACACTCCGTGTCACGAGTCAAACGGTCCAACCCCCGTGTCTCTACGATTTTCTGATGCGGAGATATAAGGCTTTGTTTACTCTGTTGCTAGGGTACTGTATTTGGTTGCTAGGGAAAAAATTGGCATCCCATAATGATTACACTCCGAGTCACTAGTCAAACGGTCCAACCCCCGTGTCTCTACAATGTTCTGATGCGGAGATATAAGGCTTTGTTTACTCTGTTGCTAGGGTACTGTATTTGGTTGCTAGGGAAAAAATTGGCATCCCATAATGATTACACTCCGAGTCACGAGTCAAACGGTCCAACCCCCGTGTCTCTACGATGTTCTGATGCGGAGATATAAGGCTTTGTTTACTCTGTTGCTAGGGTACTGTATTTGGTTGCTAGGGCAACAATTGGCATCCCATAATGATTACACTCTGAGTCACGAGTCAAACGGTCCAACCCCCGTGTCTCTACGATGTTCTGATGCAGAGATATAAGGCTTTGTTTACTCTGTTGCTAGGGTACTGTATTTGGTTGCTAGGGAAAAAATTGGCATCCCATAATGATTACACTCTGAGTCACGAGTCAAACGGTCCAACCCCCGTGTCTCTACGATGTTCTGATGCGGAGATATAAGGCTTTGTTTACTCTGTTGCTAGGGTACTGTATTTGGTTGCTAGGGAAAAAATTGACATCCCATAGTGATTACACTCTGAGTCACGAGTCAAACGGTCCAACCCCGTGTCTCTACGATGTTCTGATGCCGAGATATAACTGTTTGATTTTTAAGTTGCTAGGGTGCTCAAAAGTGGTTTCTAGGGGCGTGGCTTAATACCTATGTAAAGATCCTGAGAGACTGATTGGGTGCCTGAGTAAAATGAGCCCACCCCCATGTCTCTGTGACAGTGTGATGCAAAGATATCCATCTGGGCATTTTATAATGGCAGTCTATGGGAGATGTTGCTAGGGTGCCCAAAATTGTTGCTAGGGGCGTGGCTTAATAGCTCTGGGATGATCCTGAGAGACTGATTGGATGCCCGAGGGAAATGAGCCCACCCACTTATCTCTATGACACTGTAAAGCAAAGATATCCCATCTGGAACTGTTTTATTCCCTTATATGGGCATGTTTCCTGCCCCATTATAAGTCAATGGGAATTTTTGGGTGCCTCTTACACCCCAGGGGTACAACTTACACCCCATTGTGATCCATGTTCTTACAGAGCCTACCACCCTCTTCAAATGTTGTAACCCACATGTTTCTATAAAATCCTCTAGCGGAGCTATGACCTGTCAAAGTTGGGCGCAATGTTAAGTCAATGGGATTTTTCGGGTGGTTTTTTGCCCCCCTTTCAGAAATCCTGCACCCGATCCCTTATAAAAGTCATAGCACACCTCTCCTCAATAATCCGGTCGATTTGAGCCCTCTTTCGTGGGACTACGTTAAACCGTGCGGGACGAGTTTCGCGCCGAAAAAGAATAATAATAATTATAAATAATAAGTATGAGCAATAGTAATAGTGATGCCTTGCATAAATGCAAGCACCACTAATAATAAGTATGCAAGATAGTAATAGTGATGCTTTGCATAAATGCAAGCACCACTAATAATAAGCTTAGATCGAAGAACAGTATGTTGGCTTTGTCAAGCCAACATAATAAGCTTAGATCGAAGAACAGTATGTTGGCTTTGTCAAGCCAACATAATAATAATAATAAAGATAGGTACATTTCCTGAAGAAAATGTGAGTGGTGCTTGCCGTGGCAAGTTTCGTGGGACAATTTATGATTATACTCCAAGCCAAAAGTCAAACGATTCAAACCCCGTGTCTCTACGATGTTCTGATGCGGAGATATAAGGCTTTGTTTACTCTGTTGCTAGGGTACTGTATTTGGTTGCTAGGGAAAAAAATGGCATCCACTAGTGATTACCCTCCGAGTCACGAGTCAAACGGTCCAACCCCCGTGTCTCTACGATGTTCTGATGCGGAGATATAAGGCTTTGTTTACTCTGTTGCTAGGGTACTGTATTTGGTTGCTAGGGAAAAAAATTGCATCCACTAGTGATTACCCTCCGAGTCATGAGTCAAACGGTCCAACCCCGTGTCTCTACGATGTTCTGATGCGGAGATATAAGGCTTTGTTTACTCTGTTGCTAGGGTACTGTATTTGGTTGCTAGGGAAAAAAATGGGATCCACTAGTGATTACCCTCCAAGTCACGAGTCAAACGGTCCAAACCCCATGTCTCTACGATGTTCTGATGCGGAGATATAAGGCTTTGTTTACTCTGTTGCTAGGGTACTGTATTTGGTTGCTAGGGAAAAAAATGGCATCCACTAGTGATTACCCTCCGAGTTATGAGTCAAACGGTCCAACCCCCATGTCTCTACGATGTTCTGATGCGGAGATATAAGGCTTTGTTTACTCTGTTGCTAGGGTACTGTATTTGGTTGCTAGGGGCGTGGCTTGGGAGTGGCCAATGATGAGCCCAGTGATTACACTCCGAGTCACAAGTAAAACGGTCCAACCCCCGTGTCTCTACGATGTTCTGATGCGGAGATATAAGGCTTTGTTTACTCTGTTGCTAGGGTACTGTATTTGGTTGCTAGGGGCGTGGCTTGGGAGTGGCCGATTGTTTGCCCAATGATTACACTCCGAGTCACAAGTAAAACGGTCCAACCCCCGTGTCTCTACGATGTTCTGATGTGGAGATATAAGGCTTTGTTTACTCTGTTGCTAGGGTACTGTATTTGGTTGCTAGGGGCGTGTCTTGGGAGTGGCCAATGATGTGCCCAGTGATTACACTCCGAGTCACAAGTAAAACGGTCCAAACCCCGTGTCTCTACGATGTTCTGATGCGGAGATATAAGGCTTTGTTTATTCGGTTGCTAGGGTGCTCAAATTTGGTTGCTAGGGGCGTGGCTTGGGAGTGGCCAATGATGTGCCCAATTGTTACACCCCTAGTCACAAGTAAAACGGTCCAACCCCCGTGTCTCTAAGATGTTCTGATGCCGAGATATAACTGTTTGTATTTTATGTTGCTAGGGTGCTCAAAAGTGGTTGCTAGGGGCGTGGCTTAGTAAGTCTGTAAGGATCCTGAGAGACTGATTGGATGCCTGAGTAAAATGAGCCCACCCCCATGTCTCTATGACACGGTGGTGCGAAGATATCCATCTAGGCATTTTATAATGGCAGTCAATGGTATAGGTTGCTAGGGTGCCCAAAATGGTTGCTATGGTAACCTTACACCCCATTGTGGGGGACGTCCTGACAGAGTCTAGCACCCTTTTCAAATTTAGTAACCCACATGTTTCTATGAAATCCTGGCTCGGACCTATGACCCGTCAAAATTTTTGCAATAAGTCTATGGGATTTTGCCCCATTGACTTTTCATTGGGACACTTTTGGGCATCTCTTACACCCCAGGGGTACAACTTACACCCCATTGTGATCTATGTTTTTACAGAGCCTACCACCCTCTTCAAATGTTGTAACCCACATGTTTCTACAAAATCCACGAGCGGAGCTATGACCCATCAAAGTTGGGCCCAATGTTAAGTCAATGGGATTTTTGGGGTGGGTTTTCGCCCCCCTTTCGGAAATCCTGCACCCGATCCCTTATAAAAGTCATAGCACACCTCTCCTCAATAATCCGGTCGATTTGAGCCCTCTTTCATGGGTCTACAACAAAGCATGCGGGACGAGTTAATCGCCGAAAAAAGTGTCCGGATGTAAGAATAAAATATAATAATAATAATAATATCCCTGAGCAATAGTAATAGTGATGCTTTGCATAAATGCAAGCACCACTAATAATAATAATAATATCCCTGAGCAATAATAATAGTGATGCTTTGCATAAATGCAAGCACCACTAACTAGATATTAAAGTTTGAAGACAAACTTTATGTTGGCTTGAAAAAGCGTAGCCTGAACGTTTAAAACGGATTGACAGAAGTTTAGTTTAGTAGGCTATCTGGCAGTTAGTATGTTTAAGTATGAAGCTAACATGATTAGCATGAAGCTAGCATGAAGCTAACATGATTAGCATGAAGCTAGCATGATGCTAGCATGATTAGCATGAAGCTAGCATGATGCTAGCATGATTAGCATGAAGTTAGCATGATGCTAGCATGATTAGCATGAAGCTACCATGATGCTAGCATGATTAGCATGAAGCTACCATGATGCTAGCATGAAGCTAGCATGATTAGCATGAAGCTAGCATGATGCTAGCATGATTGGCATGATGCTAGCATGATTAGCATGAAGCTAGCATGATGCTAGCATGATTAGTATGTAGCTAGCATGAAGCTAGCATGATGTTAGCATGATTAGCATGAAGCTAGCATGATGCTAGCATGATTAGCATGAAGCTAGCATGATTAGCATGTAGCTAGCATGATGCTAGCATGATTAGCATGTAGCTAGCATGAAGCTAGCATGATTAGCATGAAGCTAGCATGATGTTAGCATGAAGCTAGCATGATGCTAGCATGATTAGCATGAAGCTAGCATGATGCTAGCATGATTAGCATGAAGCTAGCATGATGCTAGCATGATTAGCATGTAGCTAGCATGAAGCTAGCATGATGCTAGCATGATTAGCATGAAGCTAGCATGATGCTAGCATGATTAGCATGAAGCTAGCATGATTAGCATGAAGCTAGCATGAAGCTAGCATGATGCTAGCATGATTAGCATGAAGCTAGCATGATTAGCATGAAGCTAGCATGATGTTAGCATGATTAGCATGTAGCTAGCATGAAGCTAGCATGAAGCTAGCATGATTAGCATGAAGCTAGCATGATTAGCATGAAGCTAGCATGATGCTAGCATGATTAGCATGAAGCTAGCATGATGCTAGCATGATTAGCATGAAACTAGCATGATTCTAGCATGATTAGCATGAAGCTAGCATGATGTTAGCATGATTAGCATGAAGCTAGCATGAAACTAGCAAGATTAGCATGAAGCTAGCATGAAGCTAGCACGAGGCTTGCATGATTAACATGAAGTTAGCATGAGAATAGCATGATTAGCATGAAGCTAGCATGATTTAACGTGAAGCTAGCATGATTAGCATGATGCTAGCATGATTAGCATTAAGCTAGCACTATTTAGCGTGCAGCTAACAAGATTTAACATGAAGTTAGCATGATTTAGCATGAAGTTAGCAAGATTTATTATGAAATTAGCATAAAGCTAGCATGAAACTAGCATGAAGCTAGTATGACTTAGCATGGAGCTAGCATGAAGCTAACATGACCCAAAGACCCAACCCCCATGTCTCTAAGATGTTCAGATCCAGAGATATAAGGCTTTGTTTATTATGTTGCTAGGGTGCTCAAATTGGTTGCTAGGGGCGTGGTTTAATACCTCAGTAGGAATCCTAAGAGACTGATTGGATGCCTGAGTAAAATGAGCCCACCCCTATGTCTCTATGACACTCTGGTGTAAAGATATCCATCTGGGCTTTTTATAATGGTAGTCTATGGGAGATGTTGCTAGGGTACCCAAAATTGTTGCTAGGGGCGTGGCTAAATAGCTTTGGGGCGATCCTAAGAGACTGATTGGATGACTGAGTAAAATGAGCCCACCCCCATGTCTCTACGACACTCTAAAGTAAAGATATTCCATCTGGGACGCTTTTATTCCCTTATATGGGCATGTTTCCTGCCCCATTATAAGTCAATGGGAAATTTTGGGGGCCTCTTACACCCCAGGGGTATAGCTTACACCCCATTGTGATGTATGTTCTTACAGAGCCTGTCAGCCACCTTAAATGTGGTAAGCCACAAGTTTCTACAAGTTTCTCACTCACAGCTATGACCCGTCAAAGTTTGTCTCAATGTTAAGTCAATGGAAATTTTGGGGTGTTCGAGACCCCCGTTTAGGAATTCGGAAGGTCCCATCAGTTAGAAAAGATATAGCACACTAAGTCAGACCAGTCTGAAGGTCTGTGGAAAATTTGGTGCATGTAGCTTGAAAGCCCTAGGACGAGTTAGTGTTTATAATTTTGGGGGGAGAAAAAGAATAATAATAACTAGATATTAAAGTTTGAAGACAAACTTTATGTTGGCTTGAAAAAGCGTAGCTTGAACGTTTAAAACGGTTTGACAGAAGTTTAGTTTAGTAGGCTATCTGGCTGTTAGAATGTTTAAGTATGAAGGTAGCATGATTTAACATGATGCTAACATGATAAGCATGAAGCTGGCATGTTGCTAGCATGATTAGCATGAAGCTAGCATGATGCTAGCATGATTAGCATGAAGCTAGCATGATGGTAGCATGATTAGCATGATGCTAACATGATTAGCATGAAGCTAGCATGATGTTAGCATGATTAGCATGATGCTAGCATGAAGCTAGCATGATTAGCATGAAGCTAGCATGAAGCTAGCATAATGTTAGCATGATTAGCATGAAGCTAGCATGATGCTAGCATGATTAACATGAAGCTAGCATGATGCTAGCATGATTAGCATGAAGCTAGCATGATGCTAGCATGATTAGCATGAAGCTAGCATGATTAGCAAGAAGCTAGCATGATGCTAGCATGATTAGCATGAAGCTAGCATGATGCTAGCATGATTAGCATGAAGCTAGCATGATGCTACCATGATTAGCATGAAGCTAGCATGATGTTAGCATGATTAACATGAAGCTAGCATGATGCTAGCATGATAAGCATGAAGCTAACATGATTAGCATGAAGCTAACATGATGCTAGCATGATTAGCATGAAGCTAGCATGATGCTAGCATGATTAGCATGAAGCTAGCATGATGCTAGCATAATTAACATGAAGCTAGCATGATTAGCATGAAGCTAGCATGATGCTAACATGATTAGCATAAAGCTAGCATGATGCTAGCATGATTATCATGATGCTAGCATGATTAGCATGAAGCTAGCGTGAAGCTTATATGACTAGCATGAAGCTATCATGATGCTAGCTGGATTAGCATCAAGCTAGCATGATGTTAGCATGATTAGCATGAAGCTTGCATGATGCTAGCATGATTAGCACGAAGCTAGCATGATGTTAGCATGATTAGCACGAAGCTAGCATGAAGCTAGCATGATATTAGCATGTTTAGCATGAAGTTAGCATGATGTTAGCATGATTAACATGAAGCTAGCATGATGTTAGCATGATTTTAGCATGATTAGCATGAAGCTAGCATGAGGCTAGCATGATTAGCATGAAGCTAGCATGAGGCTAACATGATTAACATGAAGCTAGCATGATGTTAACATGATTAGCATGAAGCTAGCATGATTTAACATGAAGCTAGCATGATTAACATGATGCTAACATGATTAGCATGAAGCTAGCACTATTTAGCCTGAAGCTAACAAGATTTAACATGAAGCTAACATGATTTAGCATGAAGTTAGCAAGATATATTGTGAAATTAGCATAAAGCTAGCATGAAACTAGCATGTAGCTAGTATGACTTAGCATTAAGCTAGCATGAAGCCAACATGACCCAAAGACTCAACCCCCATGTCTCTATGATGTTCAGATCCAGAGATATAAGGCTTTGTTTGTTATGTTGCTAGGGTGCTCATATTTGGTTGCTAGGGGCGTGGCTTAATACCTCAATAAGAATCCTATTAAGACTGATTGGATGCCTGAGTAAAATGAGCCCACCCCTATGTCTCTATGACACTCTGGTGCAAAGATATCCATCTGGGCTTTTTATAATGGTAGTCTATGGGAGATGTTGCTAGGGTACCCAAAATTGTTGCTAGGGGCGTGGCTTAATAGCTCTGGGGCGATCCTAAGAGACTGATTGGATGACTGAGTAAGATGAGCCCACCCCCATGTCTCTACGACACTCTAAAGTAAAGATATTCCATCTGGGACGCTTTCATTCCCTTATATGGGCATGTTTCCTGCCCCATTATAAGTCAATGGGAAATTTTGGGGGCCTCTTACACCCCAGGGGTATAGCTTACACCCCATTGTGATGTATGTTCTTACAGAGCCTGTCAGCCTCCTTAAATGTGGTAAGCCACAAGTTTCTACAAGTTTCTCACTCACAGCTATGACTCGTCAAAGTTTGTCTCAATGTTAAGTCAATGGAAATTTTGGGGTGTTCGAGCCCCCCGTTTAGGAATTCGGAAGGTCCCATCAGTTAGAAAAGATATAGCACACTCCGTCAGACCAGTCTGAAGGTCCGTGGAAAATTTGGTGCATGTAGCTTGAAAGCTCTAGGACGAGTTAGTGTTCGTAATTTTGGTCTCAGAAAAAGAATAATAATAACTAGATATTAAAGTTTGAAGACAAACTTTATGTTGGCTTGAAAAAGCGTAGCCTGAACATTTAAAACGGTTTGACAAAAGTTTAGTTTAGTAGGCTGGCTGGCAGTTAGTATGTAAGTTTGAAGGTAGCATGATTTAGCATGATGCTATCATGATTATCATGAAGCTAGCATGATGCTATCATGATTAGCATGAAGCTAGCATGAGTTAGCATGATTAGCATGAAGCTAACATGATGCTAGCATGATTAGCATGATAAGCATGAAGCTAGCATGATGTTAACATGATTAGCATGAAGCTAGCATGATGTTAGCATGATTAGCATGAAGCTAACATGATGTTAGCATGGTTAGCATGAAGCTAGCATGATTAGCATGAAGCTAGCATGATGTTAACGTGATTAGCATGAAGCTAGCATGATGCTAGCATGATTAGCATGATGTTAGCATGATGCTAGCATGATTAGCATGAAGCTAGCATGATGCTAGCATGATTAGCATGAAGCTAGCATGATGCTAACATGATTAGCATGAAGCTAGCATGATTAGCATGATGGTAGCATGATTAGCATGAAGCTAGCATGATGGTAGCATGATTAGCATGAAGCTAGCATGATGCTAGCATTGATTAGCATGAAGCTAGCATGATGCTAGCATGATTAGCATGAAGCTAGCATGATTATTATGAAGCTAGCATGATGTTAGCATGATTAGCATGAAGCTAACATGATGCTAGCATGATTAGCATGAAGCTAACATGATGCTATCATGATTAGCATGAAGCTAACATGATGGTAGCATGATTAGCATGAAGCTAGCATGATGCTAACATGATTAGCATGAAGCTAGCATGATGCTAACATGATTAGCATGAAGCTAGCATGATGCTAGCATGATTAGCATGATGCTAGCATGATTAGCATGAAGCTAGCATGATGCTAGCATTGATTAGCATGAAGCTAGCATGATGCTAACATTGATTAGCATGAAGCTAACATGATGCTAGCATGATTAGCATGAAGCTAGCATGATGTTAACATGATTAGCATGAAGCTAGCATGATGTTAGCATGATTAGCATGATGTTAGCATGTTGTTAGCATGATGTTAGCATGATTAGCATGAAGCTAGCATGATGCTAGCATGATTAGCATGAAGCTAGCATGATGCTAACATGATTAGCATGAAGCTAGCATGATGCTAACATGATTAGCATGAAGCTAGCATGATTAGCATGATGTTAGCATGATTAGCATGAAGCTAGCATGATGGTAGCATGATTAGCATGATGGTAGCATGATGGTAGCATGATTAGCATGAAGCTAACATGATGCTAGCATTGATTAGCATGAAGCTAGCATGATGCTAGCATGATTAGCATGAAGCTAGCATGTTGCTAGCATGATTAGACGGATGCTAGTATGATTAGCATAAAGCTAGCATGTTGCTAGCATGATTAGCATGAAGCTAGCATGATGTTAGCATGATTAGCATGAAGCTAGCATGATGTTAACATGAAACTAGCATGATTATAGCATGATTAGCATGAAGCTAGCATGATTCTAGCATGATTAGCATGAAGCTAGCATGATTCTAGCATGATTAGCATGAAGCTAGCATGATGTTAGCATGATTAGCATGAAGGTAGCATGAGGCTAGCATGATTAGCATGAAGTAAGCATGAGGTTAGCATGATTAGCATGAAGCTAGCATGATTTAACGTGAAGCTAGCATGATTAGCATGATGCTAACATGATTAGCATGACGCTAGCACTATTTAGCGTGCAGCTAACAAGATTTAACATGAAGTTAGCATGATTTAGCATGAAGTTAGCAAGATTTATTATGAAATTAGCATAAAGCTAGCATGAAACTAGCATGAAGCTAGTATGACTTAGCATGGAGCTAGCATGAAGCTAACATGACCCAAAGACCCAACCCCCATGTCTCTATGATGTTCAGATCCAGAGATATAAGGCTTTGTTTATTATGTTGCTAAGGTGCTCATATTTGGTTGCTAGGGGCGTGGCTTAATACCTCAATAAGAATCCTAAGAGACTGATTGGATGCCTGAGTAAAATGAGCCCACCCCTATGTCTCTATGACACTCTGGTGCAAAGATATCCATCTGGGCTTTTTATAATGGTAGTCTATGGGAGATGTTGCTAGGGTACCCAAAATTGTTGCTAGGGGCGTGGCTTAATAGCTTTGGGGTGATCCTAAGAGACTGATTGGATGCCTAAGTATAATGAGCCCACCCCCATGTCTCTACGACACTCTAAAGTGAAGATATTCAATCTGGGACGTTTTTATTCCCTTTTATGGGCATGTTTCCTGCCCCATTATAAGTCAATGGGAAATTTTGGGGGCCTCTTACACCCCAGGGGTACAGCTTACACCCCATTGTGAGGTATGTTCTTACACAGCCTGTCAGCCTCCTTAAATGTGATAAGCCACAAGTTTCTACAAGTTTCTCACTCACAGCTATGACCCGTCAAAGTTTGTCTCAATGTTAAATCAATGGAAATTTTGGGGTGTTCGAGCCCCCCGTTTAGGAATTTGGAAGGTCCCATCAGTTAGAAAAGATATAGCACACTAAAGCCCTATTCGGACGGGATTAGTTTTACAGGGGGACCTCTGAGAAAATCGTGCTTCTCAGAGGTCCTCTGTGTTTTTAATCCCGTCCGAATCGGCCATGTCTGTGTTTTTCTCTGACGACCTCCGTAAAAATTCCAGAGCAATTTACCTACTGTTTTTCGCCGAACTCAGAGGTCCTCTGAGAAATTTAATCCCGTCCGGATGCAAATGTCTGTGTTTGCCCGCAATATCTTTTGAAAACGCGGTTCATTTCGTGTTTTGGCCAACTTGATCTGCCGTAAGGTCTTACTAATGCGCGTATATTGTATTTCCTGAGTCCCATTCATTCAGATATTAATGTTTTTTCGCATTCGGCAAAATAAAGCAATTAAATCAAGACGAGCTGAATATCATACACTGTTAAGACTAAACACTGATATATCATTAACATTATAAGAAACTCCGTTCAAAGTTGTTCAACTCCGGAATGGTAATGTTAATTAATAAAGATATTAAATTGTATTAATCATTATTTCTTCATTATTTTGTGTTTGTTATAAGCAGACAGTTATATAAAACAAGTAGGCTAATGTTACTTTAGTAGGATTTGTATATTTTATTTTGATTTGTTAAAATTAAATTAATAAATTACATGTTCTGTCATGATTTTACATTTAAAGCAAAATATTAAACATTACAAACACGCGTATCCAGAGCACGTGCTACTGCAACGCCCAAATGCATGAAACAGACACTCCCATCTCTGGAATAGCCTGCATCATTTTAATCCCGTCCGAATCGGTACATAAAATCACAGACGTCCTGGGGGACACGCTGAAACTCAAACGTCGTTTGGAAAACTAATCCCGTCCGAATAGTGCTTAAGTCAGACCAGTCTGAAGGTCTGTGGAAAATTTGGTGCATGTAGCTTGAAAGCCCTAGGACGAGTTAGTGTCAGAAATTTTGGGGTAGAATAATAAGATATAAGTTTAATAGCAATAACAATATATTGGCTTTTTCAAAGCCAACATAACTAGATATTAAAGTTTGAAGACAAACTTTATGTTGGCTTGAAAAAGCGTTGCCTGAACGTTTAAAACGGTTTGACAGAAGTTTAGTTTAGTAGGCTATCTGGCTGTTGGTATGTTTAGGTATGAAGGTAGCATGATTTAGCATGATTTATCATGATGCCAACATGATAAACATGAAGCTAGGATGATTAGCATGATGCTAGCATGATTAACATAATGCTAGCATGATGTTAGCATGATTAGCATGAAGCTAGCATGATGCTAACATGATCAGCATGAAGCTAGCATGATTCTAGCATGATTAACATGAAGCTAGCATGAAGTTAGCATGATGGTAGCATGATTAGCATGAAGCTAACATGTTGCTAGCATGATTAGCATGATGCTAGCATGATTAACATGAAGCTAGCATAATGCTAGCATAAAGCTAGCATGTTGCTAGCATGATTAGCATGAAGCTAGCATAATGCTAGCATAAAGCTAGCATGTTGCTAGCATGATTAGCATGAAGTTAGCATGATGCTAGCATGATTAGCATGAAGCTAGCATGATGCTAGCATGATTAGCATGAAGCTAGCATGATGCTAGCATGATTAGCATGAAGCTAACATGATTAGCATGAAGCTAACATGATGTTAGCATGATTAGCATGAAGCTAGCATGATTAGCATGAAGCTAGCATGATGCTAACATGATAAGCATTAAGCTAGCATGAAGTTAGCATGATGTTAACATGATTAGCATGAAGCTAGCATGATGTTAGCATGATTAGCATGAAGCTAGCATGAAGTTAGCATGATGGTAGCATGATTAGCATGAAGCTAGCATGTTGCTAGCATGATTAGCATGATGCTAGCATGATTACCATAAAGCTAGCATGTTGCTAGCATGATTAGCATGAAGCTAACATGATGTTAGCATGATTAGCATGAAGCTAGCATGATTCTAACATGATTAACATGAAGCTAGCATGATTCTAGCATGATTAGCATGAAGCTAGCATGATTCTAGCATGATTAACATGAAGCTAGCATGAAGTTAGCATGATGGTAGCATGATTAGCATGAAGCTAGCATGTTGCTAGCATGATTAGCGTGATGCTAGCATGATGCTAGCATGATTAGCATGAAGCTAGCATAATGCTAGCATAAAGCTAGCATGTTGCTAGCATGATTAGCATGAAGCTAGCATAATGCTAGCATAAAGCTAGCATGTTGCTAGCATGATTAGCATGAAGCTAGCATGATGTTAGCATGATTAGCATGAAGCTTGCATGATGCTAGCATGATTAGCACGAAGCTAGCATGATGTTAGCATGATTAGCACGAAGCTAGCATGAAGCTAGCATGATATTAGCATGTTTAGCATGAAGTTAGCATGATTCTAGCATGATTAGCATGAAGTTAGCATGATGTTAGCATGATTAACATGAAGCTAGCATGATGTTAGCATGATTTTAGCATGATAAGCATGAAGCTAGCATGAGGCTAGCATGATTAGCATGAAGCTAGCATGAGGCTAACATGATTAACATGAAGCTACAATGATGTTAACATGATTAGCATGAAGCTAGCATGATTTAACATGAAGCTAGCATGATTAACCTGATGCTAACATGATTAGCATGAAGCTAGCACTATTTAGCTTGAAGCTAACAAGATTTAACATGAAGCTAACATGATTTAGCATGAAGTTAGCAAGATATATTGTGAAATTAGCATAAAGCTAGCATGAAACTAGCATGAAGCTAGTATGACTTAGCATTAAGCTAGCATGAAGCTAACATGACCCAAAGACCCAACCCCCATGTCTCTATGATGTTCAGATCCAGAGATATAAGGCTTTGTTTGTTATGTTGCTAGGGTGCTCATATTTGGTTGCTAGGGGCGTGGCTTAATACCTCAATAAGAATCCTATTAAGACTGATTGGATGCCTGAGTAAATTAAGCCCACCCCTATGTCTCTATGACACTCTGGTGCAAAGATATCCATCTGGGCTTTTTATAATGGTAGTCTATGGGAGATGTTGCTAAGGTACCCAAAATTGTTGCTAGGGGCGTGGCTTAATAGCTCTGGGGCGATCCTAAGAGACTGATTGGATGACTGAGTAAGATGAGCCCACCCCCATGTCTCTACGACACTCTAAAGTAAAGATATTCCATCTGGGACGCTTTCATTCCCTTATATGGGCATGTTTCCTGCCCCATTATAAGTCAATGGGAAATTTTGGGGGCCTCTTACACCCCAGGGGTATAGCTTAAACCCCATTGTGATGTATGTTCTTACAGAGCCTGTCAGCCTCCTTAAATGTGGTAAGCCACAAGTTTCTACAAGTTTCTCACTCACAGCTATGACTCGTCAAAGTGTGTCTCAATGTTAAGTCAATGGAAATTTTGGGGTGTTCGAGCCCCCCGTTTAGGAATTCGGAAGGTCCCATCAGTTAGAAAAGATATAGCACACTCCGTCAGACCAGTCTGAAGGTCCGTGGAAAATTTGGTGCATGTAGCTTGAAAGCTCTAGGACGAGTTAGTGTTCGTAATTTTGGTCTCAGAAAAAGAATAATAATAACTAGATATTAAAGTTTGAAGACAAACTTTATGTTGGCTTGAAAAAGCGTAGCCTGAACGTTTAAAACGGTTTGATAGAAGTTTAGTTTAGTAGGCTATCTGGCTGTTGGTATGTTTAGGTATGAAGGTAGCATGATTTAGCATGATTTATCATGAAGCCAACATGATTAGCATTAAGTTAGCATGATTAGCATGATGCTAGCATGATTAGCATGAAGCTAGCATGATGTTAGCATGATTAGCATGAAGCTAGCATGATGTTAGCATGATTAGCATGAAGCTAGCATGATGCTAGCATGATTAGCATGAAGCTAGCATGATTAGCATGAAGCTAGCATGATGTTAGCATGATTAACATGAAGCTAACATGATGTTAACATGAAGCTAGCATGATGTTAGCATGATTAGCATGAAGCTAGCATGATGTTAGCATGATTAGCATGAAGCTAGCATGATGTTAGCATGATTAACATGAAGCTAGCATGATGTTAGCATGATTAGCATGAAGCTAGCATGATGCTAGCATGATTAGCATGAAGCTAGCATGATGTTAGCATGATTAGCATGAAGCTAGCATGATGCTAGCACGATTAGCATGAAGCTAGCATGATGCTAGCATGATTAGCATGAAGCTAGCATGATGCTAGCATGATTAACATGATTAGCATGATTAGCTTGAAGCTAGCATGATGCTAGCATGATTAGCATGAAGCTAGCATGAAGTTAGCATGATGGTAGCATGATTAACATGAAGCTAGCATGTTGCTAGCATGATTAGCATGAAGCTAGCATGATGTTAACATGATTAGCATGAAGCTAGCATGATGCTAGCATGATTAGCATGAAGCTAGCATGATGCTAGCATGATTAACATGAAGCTAGCATGATGCTAGCATGATTAGCATGAAGCTAGCATAATGCTAGCATAAAGCTAGCATGTTGCTAGCATGATTAGCATGAAGCTAGCATGATGCTAGCATGATTAGCATGAAGCTAGCATGATGTTAACATGATTAGCATGAAGCTAGCATGATGCTAGCATGATTAGCATGAAGCTAGCATGAGGCTAGCATGATTAGCATGAAGTAAGCATGAGGTTAGCATGATTAGCATGAAGCTAGCATGATTTAACGTGAAGCTAGCATGATTAGCATGATGCTAACATGATTAGCATAACGCTAACACTATTTAGCGTGCAGCTAACAAGATTTAACATGAAGTTAGCAAGATTTATTATGAAATTAGCATAAAGCTAGCATGAAACTAGCATGAAGCTAGTATGACTTAGCATGGAGCTAGCTTGAAGCTAACATGACCCAAAGACCCAACCCCCATGTCTCTATGATGTTCAGACCAAGAGATATAAGGCTTTGTTTATTATGTTGCTAGGGTGCTCAAATTTGGTTGCTAGGGGCGTGGCTTAATGCCTCAATAAGAATCCTATTAAGACTGATTGGATGCCTGAGTAAAATGAGCCCACCCCTATGTCTCTATGACACTCTGGTGTAAAGATATCCATCTGGGCTTTTTATAATGGTAGTCTATGGGAGATGTTGCTAGGGTACCCAAAATTGTTGCTAGGGGCGTGGCTAAATAGCTTTGGGGCAATCCTAAGAGACTGAAAGGATGACTGCGTAAAATGAGCCCACCCCCATGTCTCTACGACACTCTAAAGTAAAGATATTCCATCTGGGACGCTTTTATTCCCTTATATGGGCATGTTTCCTGCCCCATTATAAGTCAATGGGAAATTTTGGGGGCCTCTTACACCCCAGGGGAATAGCTTACACCCCATTGTGATGTATGTTCTTACAGAGCCTGTCAGCCTCCTTAAATGTGGTAAGCCACAAGTTTCTACAAGTTTCTCACTCAGAGCTATGACCCGTCAAAGTTTGTCTCAATGTTAAGTCAATGGAAATTTTGGGGTGTTCGAGCCCCCCGTTTAGGAATTCGGAAGGTCCCATCAGTTAGAAAAGATATAGCACACTAAGTCAGACCAGTCTGAAGGTCCGTGGAAAATTTGGTGCATGTAGCTTGAAAGCCCTAGGACGAGTTAGTGTTTATAATTTTGGGGGGATAAGAAAGAATAATAATAATAACTAGATAGGTACATTTCCTGAAGAAAATGTGAAGTGGTGCTTGCCGTGGCAAATTTCGGGGGACAATATATGATTATACTCCAAGCCAAAAGTAAAACAATTCAACCCACATGTGATTACACTCCGAGTCACAAATCAAACGGTCCAAACCCCGTGTCTCTACGATGTTCTGATGCGGAGATATAAGGGTTTGTTTACTCTGTTGCTAGGGTACTGTATTTGGTTGCTAGGGAAAAAATGGCATCCACTAGTGATTACCCTCAGAGTCACGAGTCAAACGGTCCAAACCCCGTGTCTCTACGATGTTCTGATGCGGAGATATAAGGCTTTGTTTACTCTGTTGCTAGGGTACTGTATTTGGTTGCTAGGGAAAAAAATGGCATCCACTAGTGATTACCCTCCGAGTCACGAGTCAAACGATCCAACCCCCGTGTCTCTACGATGTTCTGATGCGGAGATATAAGGCTTTGTTTACTCTGTTGCTAGGGTACTGTATTTGGTTGCTAAGGAAAAAAATGGCATCCACTAGTGATTACCCTCCGAGTCACGAGTCAAACGATCCAACCCCCGTGTCTCTACGATGTTCTGATGCGGAGATATAAGGCTTTGTTTACTCTGTTGCTAGGGTACTGTATTTGGTTGCTAGGGAAAAAATTGGCATCCCATAATGATTACACTCCGAGTCACGAGTCAAACGGTCCAACCCCCGTGTCTCTACGATGTTCTGATGCGGAGATAATGAAGCTAGCATGATTAGCATGAAGCGAGCATGATTAGCATGAAGTTAGCATGAAGTTAGCATGATTACCATGAAGCTAACATGAAGCTAGCATGATTAACATTAAGCATGATTAACATTAGCATGATTACCATGAAGTTAGCATGAAGCTAGCATGATTACCATGAAGTTAACATGAAGCTAGCATGATTAGCATGAAGCTAGCAGGAAGCTAGCATGATGCTAACATGATTAGCATGAAGTTAGCATGAAGCTAGCATGATGCTAGCATGATTTGCATGATGCTACCACGATTAGCATGAAGCTAGCATGAAGCTACCATGATTAGCATGAAGCTAGCATGAAGCTAGCATGATTAGCATGAAGCTAGCATGATGCTAACATGATTAGCATGAAGCTAGCATGATGCTAGCATGAAGCTAGCATGATTAGCATGAAGCTAGCATGAAGCTAGCATGAAGCTAGCATGATTAGCATGAAGTTAGCATGATGCTAGCATGATGCTAACATGAAGTTAGCATTATTAGCATGAAGCTAACATGATTAGCATGAAGTTAGCATGATGCTAGCATGATGCTAACATGAAGTTAGCATTATTAGCATGATGCTAGTATGATTAGCATGAAGCTAGCATGATGTTAGCATGATTAGCATGAAGCTAGCATGATTAGCATGATGCTACATGAAGCTAGCATGATTAGCATGAAGCTAACATGATTAGCATGAAGCTAGCATGATGCTAGCATGATTAGCATGAAGCTAGCATGATGGTAGCATGATTAGCATGAAGCTAGCATGAAGCTAGCATGATTTGCATGAAGCTAGCATGATGCTAGCATGATTAGCATGAAGCTAGCATGATGCTAGCATGATTAGCATGAAGCTAGCATGATGCTAGCATGATTAGCATGAAGCTAGCATGATGCTAGCATGATTAGCATGAAGCTAGCATGAAGCTAGAATGATTAGCATGAAGCTAACATGATTAGCATGAAGCTAGCATGATGTTAGCATGATTAACATGAAGCTAGCATGATTAACATGATGCTAACATGAAGCTAGCATGATTAACATGAAGCTAACATGATTAGCATGAAGCTAGCATGATGCTAACATGAATTAGCATGAAGCTAGCATGATGGTAACATGAATTAGCATGAAGCTAGCATGAATTAGCATAAAGCTACCATTATGCTAACATGAATTAGCATGAAGCTAACATGAATTAGCATGAAGTTAGCATGATGCTAACATGAATTAACATAAAGCTAGCATGAAGCTAACATGAATTAGCATAAAGCTAGCATGATGTTAACATGAATTAGCATGAAGCTAGCACGATGCTAACATGAATTAGCATGAAGCTAGCACGATGCTAACATGAATTAGCATGAAGCTAGCACGATGTTAACATGAATTAGCATGAAGCTAGCACAATGTTAAAATGAAGAAGCATGAAGCTAGCATTATGTTAACATGAATTAGCATGAAGCTAGCATGATGCTAACATAAATTAGCATGAAGCTAGCATGATGCTAACATAAATAAGCATCAAGCTAGCATGATGCTAACATTATTTAGCATGAAGTTAGCAAGATATATTATGAAATTAGCATAAAGCTAGCATGAAACTAGCATGAAGCTAGTATGACCTAGCATGAAGCTAGCATGAAGCTAACATGACCCAAACACCCAACCCCCATGTCTCTATGATGTTCGGATCCAGAGATATAAGGCTTTGTTTATTCCGTTGCTAGGGTGTTCATATTTGGTTGCTAGGGGCGTGGCTTAACACCTCTTGGCATTAACTAGTGATTACCCTTCGAGTCACGAATAAAACGGTCCAACCCCCGTGTCTCTACGATGTTCTGATGCGGAGATATAAGGCTTTGTTTATTCAGTTGCTAGGGTGCTCAAATTTGGTTGCTAGGGGCGTGGCTTGGGAGTGGCCAATGATGTGCCCAATTGTTACACGCCTAGTCACAAGTAAAACGGTCCAACCCCCGTGTCTCTACGATGTTCTGATGCCGAGATATAACTGTTTGAATTTTATGTTGCTAGGGTGCTCAAAAGTGGTTGCTAGGGGCGTGGCTTAGTAAGTCTTTAAGGATCCTGAGAGACTGATTGGATGCTTGAGTAAAATGAGCCCACCCCCATGTCTCTATGACACTGTGGTGCAAAGATATCCATCTGGGCATTTTATAATGGCACTCTATGGGAGATGTTGCTAGGGTGCCCAAAATTGTTGCTAGGGGCGTGGCTTAATAACTCTGGGATGATCCTGAGAGACTGCTTGGATGCCCGAGTAAAATGAGCCCACCCACTTATCTCTACGACACTGTAAAGCAAAGATATCCCATCTGGAACGGTTTTATTCCCTTATATGGGCGTGTTCCCTGCCCCATTATAAGTCAATGGGAAATTTTGGGGGCCTCTTACACCCCAGGGGTACAACTTACACCCCATTGTGATCCATGTTCTTACAGAGTCTACCACCCTCTTCAAATTTAGTAACCCACATGTTTCTAAGGAATCCTCACTCGTACCTATAACCCGTCAAAATTTTTGCAATGGTAAGTCTATGGGATTTTGCCCCATTGACTTTTCATTGGGCATTTTTGGGCACCTCTTACACCCCAGGGGTACAACTTACACCCCATTGTAATCCATGTTTTTACAGAGCCTACCACCCTCTTCAAAAGTTGTAACCCACATGTTTCAACAAAATCCTTGAGAGGAGCTATGACTCGTCAAAGTTGGGCGCAATGTTAAGTCAATGGGATTTTTCGGGTGGTTTTTCGCCCCCCTTTCAGAAATCCTGCACCCGATCGCTTATAAAAGTCATAGCACACCTCTCCTCAATAATCCGGTCGATTTGAGCCCTCTTTCATGGGACTACGTTAAACCGTGCGGGACGAGTTACGCGCCGAAAAAGTGTCCAGAAAAAGAATAATAATAATAATAATAATAATAAGTATGCAAGATAGTAATAGTGATGCTTTGCATAAATGCAAGCACCACTAACTAGATATTAAAGTTTGAAGACAAACTTTATGTTGGCTTGAAAAAGCGTAGCCTGAACGTTTAAAACGGATTGACAGAAGTTTAGTTTAGTAGGCTATCTGGCAGTTAGTATGTTTAAGTATAAAGCTAACATGATTAGCATGAAGCTAGCATGAAGCTACCATGATTAGCATGAAGCTAGCATGATGCTAGCATGATTAGCATGAAGCTAGCATGATGCTAGCATGATTAGCATGAAGCTACCATGATGCTAGCATGAAGCTAGCATGATTAGCATGAAGCTAGCATGATGTTACCATGATTAGCATGAAGCTAGCATGATGCTAGCATGATTAGCATGAAGCTAGCATGATGCTAGCATGATTAGCATGAAGCTAACATGAAGCTAGCATGATTAGCATGTAGCTAGCATGATGTTAGCATGATAAGCATGTAGCTAGCATGAAGCTAGCATGATGCTAGCATGATTAGCATGAAGCTAGCATGATGTTAGCATGATTAGCATGAAGCTAGCATGATGCTAGCATGATTAGCATGAAGCTAGCATGATGCTAGCATGATTAGCATGAAGCTAGCATGATGTTAGCATGATGTTAGCATGATTAGCATGAAGCTAGCATGATGCTAGCATGATTAGCATGAAGCTAGCATGATTAGCATGAAGCTAGCATGATGCTAGCATGATTAGCATGTAGCTAGCATGAAGCTAGCATGAAGCTAGCATGATGCTAGCATGATTAGCATGAAGCTAGCATGATGCTAGCATGATTAGCATGATGCTAGCATGATTAGCATGAAGCTAGCATGATTAGCATGAAGCTAGCATGATGCTAGCATGATTAGCATGTAGCTAGCATGATGCTAGCATGATTAGCATGAAGCTAGCATGATGCTAGCATGATTAGCATGATGCTAGCATGATTAGCATGAAGCTAGCATGATTAGCATGAAGCTAGCATGATGCTAGCATGATTAGCATGTAGCTAGCATGATGCTAGCATGATTAGCATGAAGCTAGCATGATGCTAGCATGATTAGCATGAAGCTAGCATGATGCTAGCATGATTAGCATGAAGCTAGCATGATGCTAGCATGATTAGCATGAAGCTAGCATGAAGCTAGCATGATGCTAGCATGATTAGCATGAAGCTAGCATGATGCTAGCATGATTAGCATGAAGCTAGCATGATTAGCATGAAGCTAGCATGATGCTAGCATGATTAGCATGTAGCTAGCATGATGTTAGCATGATTAGCATGAAGCTAGCATGATGCTAGCATGATTAGCATGAAGCTAGTATGATGCTAGCATGATTAGCATGAAGCTAGCATGATTAGCATGAAGCTAGCATGATGCTAGCATGATTAGCATGTAGCTAGCATGAATCTAGCATGAAGCTAGCATGATGCTAGCATTGATTAGCATGAAGCTAGCATGATGCTAGCATGATTAGCATGAAGCTAGCATGATTAGCATGAAGCTAGCATGATGCTAACATGATTAGCATGTAGCTAGCATGAAGCTAGCACGATTAGCATGAAGCTAGCATGATGCTAGCACGATTAGCATGAAGCTAGCATAAAGCTAGCATGATTAGCATGAAACTAGCATGATTCTAGCATGATTAGCATGAATCTAGCATAATGCTAGCATGATTAGCATGAAGTTAGCATGATGCTAGCATGATTAGCATGAAGCTAGCATGAAACTAGCAAGATTAGCATGAAGCTAGCATGAAGCTAGCATGAGAATAGCATGATTAGCATGAAGCTAGCATGATTTAACGTGAAGCTAGCATGATTAGCATGATGCTAACATGATTAGCATAACGCTAACAATATTTAGCGTGCAGCTAACAAGATTTAACATGAAGTTAGCATGATTTAGCATGAAGTTAGCAAGATTTATTATGAAATTAGCATAAAGCTAGCATTAAACTAGCATGAAGCTAGTATGACTTAGCATGGAGCTAGCTTGAAGCTAACATGACCCAAAGACCCAACCCCCATGTCTCTATGATGTTCAGACCAAGAGATATAAGGCTTTGTTTATTATGTTGCTAGGGTGCTCAAATTTGGTTGCTAGGGGCGTGGCTTAATGCCTCAATAAGAATCCTATTAAGACTGATTGGATGCCTGAGTAAAATGAGCCCACCCCTATGTCTCTATGACACTCTGGTGTAAAGATATCCATCTGGGCTTTTTATAATGGTAGTCTATGGGAGATGTTGCTAGGGTACCCAAAATTGTTGCTAGGGGCGTGGCTAAATAGCTTTGGGGCGATCCTAAGAGACTGATTGGATGACTGAGTAAAATGAGCCCACCCCCATGTCTCTACGACACTCTAAAGTAAAGATATTCCATCTGGGACGCTTTTATTCCCTTATATGGGCATGTTCCCTGCCCCATTATAAGTCAATGGGAAATTTTGGGGGCCTCTTACACCCCAGGGGTATAGCTTACACCCCATTGTGATGTATGTTCTTACAGAGCCTGTCAGCCACCTTAAATGTGGTATGCCACAAGTTTCTACAAGTTTCTCACTCACAGCTATGACCCGTCAAAGTTTGTCTCAATGTTAAGTCAATGGAAATTTTGGGGTGTTCGAGACCCCCGTTTAGGAATTCGGAAGGTCCCATCAGTTAGAAAAGATATAGCACACTAAGTCAGACCAGTCTGAAGGTCTGTGGAAAATTTGGTGCATGTAGCTTGAAAGCCCTAGGACGAGTTAGTGTTTATAATTTTGGGGGGAGAAAAAGAATAATAATAACTAGATATTAAAGTTTGAAGACAAACTTTATGTTGGCTTGAAAAAGCGTAGCTTGAACGTTTAAAACGGTTTGACAGAAGTTTAGTTTAGTAGGCTATCTGGCTGTTAGAATGTTTAAGTATGAAGGTAACATGATTTAATATGATGCTAACATGATAAGCATGAAGCTGGCATGATGCTAGCATGATTAGCATGATGCTAGCATGATGCTAGCATGACTAGCATGAAGCTAACATGATGCTAGCATGATTAGCATGAAGCTAGCATGATGCTAGCATGATTAGCATGAAGCTAGCATGATGCTAGCATGATTAGCATGAAGCTAGCATGATGCTAGCATGATTAGCATGAAGCTAGCAAGATGTTAGCATGATTAGCATGAAGCTAGCATGATGCTAGCATGATTAGCATGAAGCTAGCATGATGCTAGCATGATTAGCATGAAGCTAGCATGATGGTAGCATGATTAGCATGATGTTAACATGATTAGCATGAAGCTAGCATGATGCTAGCATGATTAACATGAAGCTAGCATGATGCTAGCATGATTAGCATGAAGCAAGCATGATACTAGTATGATTAGCATGAAGCTAGCATGATTAGCAAGAAGCTAGCATGATGCTAGCATGATTAGCATGAAGCTAGCATGATGCTTGCATGATTAGCATGAAGCTAGCATGATGTTAGCATGATTAACATGAAGCTAGCATGATGTTAGCATGATTAGCATGAAGCTAACATGATTAGCATGAAGCTAACATGATGCCAGCATGATAAGCATGAAGCTAACATGATGCTAACATGATAAGCATGAAGCTGGCATGATGCTAGCATGATTAGCATGATGCTAGCATGATGCTAGCATGACTAGCATGAAGCTAACATGATGCTAGCATGATTAGCATGAAGCTAGCATGATGCTAGCATGATTAGCATGAAGCTAGCATGATGCTAGCATGATTAGCATGAAGCTAGCATGATGCTAGCATGATTAGCATGAAGCTATCAAGATGTTAGCATGATTAGCATGAAGCTAGCATGATGCTAGCATGATTAGCATGAAGCTAGCATGATGCTAGCATGATTAGCATGAAGCTAGCATGATGGTAGCATGATTAGCATGATGTTAACATGATTAGCATGAAGCTAGCATGATGCTAGCATGATTAACATGAAGCTAGCATGATGCTAGCATGATTAGCATGAAGCAAGCATGATACTAGTATGATTAGCATGAAGCTAGCATGATTAGCAAGAAGCTAGCATGATGCTAGCATGATTAGCATGAAGCTAGCATGATGCTTGCATGATTAGCATGAAGCTAGCATGATGTTAGCATGATTAACATGAAGCTAGCATGATGTTAGCATGATTAGCATGAAGCTAACATGATTAGCATGAAGCTAACATGATGCCAGCATGATAAGCATGAAGCTAACATGATGCTAGCATGATTAGCATGAAGCTAGCATGATGCTAGCATGATTAACATGAAGCTAGCATGATGGTAGCATGATTAGCATGAAGCTAGCATGATGCTAACATGATTAGCATGAAGCTAGAATGATGCTAGCATGGTTAGCATGAAGCTTGCATGATGCTAGCATGATTAGCACGAAGCTAGCATGATGTTAGCATGATTAGCACGAAGCTAGCATGAAGCTAGCATGATATTAGCATGTTTAGCATGAAGTTAGCATGATGTTAGCATGATTAACATGAAGCTAGCATGATGTTAGCATGATTTTAGCATGAAGCTAGCATGAGGCTAGCATGATTAGCATGAAGCTAGCATGAGGCTAACATGATTAACATGAAGCTAACATGATGTTAACATGATTAGCATGAAGCTAGCATGATTTAACATGAAGCTAGCATGATTAACATGATGCTAACATGATTAGCATGAAGCTAACACTATTTAGCCTGAAGCTAACAAGATTTAACATGAAGCTAACATGATTTAGCATGAAGTTAGCAAGATATATTGTGAAATTAGCATAAAGCTAGCATGAAACTAGCATGAAGCTAGTATGACTTAGCATTAAGCTAGCATGAAGCTAACATGACCCAAAGACCCAACCCCCATGTCTCTATGATGTTCAGATCCAGAGATATAAGGCTTTGTTTGTTATGTTGCTAGGGTGCTCATAATTGGTTGCTAGGGGCGTGGTTTAATACCTCAATAAGAATCCTATTAAGACTGATTGGATGCCTGAGTAAAATGAGCCCACCCCTATGTCTCTATGACACTCTGGTGCAAAGATATCCATCTGGGCTTTTTATAATGGTAGTCTATGGGAGATGTTGCTAGGGTACCCAAAATTGTTGCTAGGGGCGTGGCTTAATAGCTCTGGGGCGATCCTAAGAGACTGATTGGATGACTGAGTAAGATGAGCCCACCCCCACGTCTCTACGACACTCTAAAGTAAAGATATTCCATCTGGGACGCTTTCATTCCCTTATATGGGCATGTTTCCTGCCCCATTATAAGTCAATGGGAAATTTTGGGGGCCTCTTACACCCCAGGGGTATAGCTTACACCCCATTGTGATGTATGTTCTTACAGAGCCTGTCAGCCTCCTTAAATGTGGTAAGCCACAAGTTTCTACAAGTTTCTCACTCACAGCTATGACTCGTCAAAGTTTGTCTCAATGTTAAGTCAATGGAAATTTTGGGGTGTTCGAGCCCCCCGTTTAGGAATTCGGAAGGTCCCATCTGTTAGAAAAGATATAGCACACTCCGTCAGACCAGTCTGAAGGTCCGTGGAAAATTTGGTGCATGTAGCTTGAAAGCTCTAGGACGAGTTAGTGTTCGTAATTTTGGTCTCAGAAAAAGAATAATAATAACTAGATATTAAAGTTTGAAGACAAACTTTATGTTGGCTTGAAAAAGCGTAGCCTGAACGTTTAAAACAGATTGACAGAAGTTTAGTTTAGTAGGCTATCTGGCAGTTAGTATGTTTAAGTATGAAGTTAACATGATTAGCATGAAGCTAGCATGAAGCTAACATGATTAGCATGAAGCTAGCATGATGCTAGCATGATTAGCATGAAGCTAGCATGATGCTAGCATGATTAGCATGAAGCTAACATGATGCTAGCATGATTAGCATGAAGCTAGCATGATGCTAGCATGAAGCTAGCATGATTAGCATGAAGCTAGCATGAAGCTAGCATGATGCTAGCATGATTAGCATGAAGCTAGCATGATGCTAGCATGATTAGCATGTAGCTAGCATGATGTTAACATGATTAGCATGTAGCTAAGCATGATGCTAGCATGATTAGCATGAAGCTAGCATGATTAGCATGTAGCTAGCATGATGCTAGCATGATTAGCATGTAGCTAGCATGATGCTAGCATGATTAGCATGAAGCTAGCATGATGCTAGCATGATTAGCATGAAGCTAGCATGATGCTAGCATGATTAGCATGAAGCTAGCATGAAGCTAACATGATGCTAGCATGATTAGCATGAAGCTAGCATGATGCTAGCATGATTAGCATGAAGCTAGCATGATGCTAGCATGATTAGCATGAAGCTAGCATGAAGCTAGCATGATGCTTGCATGATTAGCATGAATCTAGCATGATGCTAGCATGATTAGCATGAAGCTAGCATGATGCTAGCATGATTAGCATGTAGCTAGCATGAAGCTATCATGAAGCTAGCATGATGCTAGCATGATTAGCATGAAGCTAGCATGATGCTAGCATGATTAGCATGAAGCTAGCATGATTAGCATGAAGCTAGCATGATGCTAGCATGATTAGCATGAAGCTAGCATGATGTTAGCATGATTAGCATGTAGCTACCATGAAGCTAGCATGATGCTAGCATGATTAGCATGAAGCTAGCATGATTAGCATGAAGCTAGCATGATGCTAGCATGATTAGCATGTAGCTAGCATGATGCTAGCATGATTAGCATGAAGCTAGCATGATGCTAGCATGATTACCATGTAGCTAGCATGATTAGCATGAAGCTAGCATGATGCTAGCATGATTAGCATGTAGCTAGCATGATGCTAGCATGATTAGCATGTAGCTAGCATGATGCTAGCATGATTAGCATGAAGCTAGCATGATGCTAGCATGATTAGCATGAAGCTAGCATGATGCTAGCATGATTAGCATGTAGCTAGCATGATTAGCATGAAGCTAGCATGATGCTAGCATGATTAGCATGAAGCTAGCATGATGCTAGCATGAATAGCATGAAGCTAGCATAAAGCTAGCATGATTAGCATGAAACTAGCATGATTCTAGCATGATTAGCATGAAACTAGCATGATTCTAGCATGATTAGCATGAAGCTAGCATGATGCTAGCATGATTAGCATGAAGCTAGCATGAAACTAGCAAGATTAACATGAAGCTAGCATGAAGCTAGCACGAGGCTTGCATGATTAACATGAAGTTAGCATGAGAATAGCATGATTAGCATGAAGCTAGCATGATTTAACGTGAAGCTGGCATGATTAGCATGATGCTAGCATGATTAGCATTAAGCTAGCACTATTTAGCGTGCAGCTAACAAGATTTAACATGAAGTTAGCATGATTTAGCATGAAGTTAGCAAGATTTATTATGAAATTAGCATAAAGCTAGCATGAAACTAGCATGAAGCTAGTATGACTTAGCATGGAGCTAGCATGAAGCTAACATGACCCAAAGACCCAACCCCCATGTCTCTATGATGTTCAGATCCAGAGATATAAGGCTTTGTTTATTATGTTGCTAGGGTGCTCAAATTGGTTGCTAGGGGCGTGGTTTAATACCTCAGTAGGAATCCTTAGAGACTGATTGGATGCCTGAGTAAAATGAGCCCACCCCTATGTCTCTATGACACTCTGGTGTAAAGATATCCATCTGGGCTTTTTATAATGGTAGTCTATGGGAGATGTTGCTAGGGTACCCAAAATTGTTGCTAGGGGCGTGGCTAAATAGCTTTGGGGCGATCCTAAGAGACTGATTGGATGACTGAGTAAAATGAGCCCACCCCCATGTCTCTACGACACTCTAAAGTAAAGATATTCCATCTGGGACGCTTTTATTCCCTTATATGGGCATGTTTCCTGCCCCATTATAAGTCAATGGGAAATTTTGGGGGCCTCTTACACCCCAGTGGTATAGCTTACACCCCATTGTGATGTATGTTCTTACAGAGCCTGTCAGCCACCTTAAATGTGGTAAGCCACAAGTTTCTACAAGTTTCTCACTCACAGCTATGACCCGTCAAAGTTTGTCTCAATGTTAAGTCAATGGAAATTTTGGGGTGTTCGAGACCCCCGTTTAGGAATTCGGATGGTCCCATCAGTTAGAAAAGATATAGCACACTAAGTCAGACCAGTCTGAAGGTCTGTGGAAAATTTGGTGCATGTAGCTTGAAAGCCCTAGGACGAGTTAGTTGCCGAAATTTTGGGGGGAGAAAAAGAATAATAATAATAACTAGATATTAAAGTTTGAAGACAAACTTTATGTTGGCTTGAAAAAGCGTAGCCTGAACGTTTAAAACAGATTGACAGAAGTTTAGTTTAGTAGGCTATCTGGCAGTTAGTATGTTTAAGTATGAAGTTAACATGATTAGCATGAAGCTAGCATGAAGCTAACATGATTAGCATGAAGCTAGCATGATGCTAGCATGATTAGCATGAAGCTAGCATGATGCTAGCATGATTAGCATGAAGCTAACATGATGCTAGCATGATTAGCATGAAGCTAGCATGATGCTAGCATGAAGCTAGCATGATTAGCATGAAGCTAGCATGAAGCTAGCATGATGCTAGCATGATTAGCATGAAGCTAGCATGATGCTAGCATGATTAGCATGTAGCTAGCATGATGTTAACATGATTAGCATGTAGCTAAGCATGATGCTAGCATGATTAGCATGAAGCTAGCATGATTAGCATGTAGCTAGCATGATGCTAGCATGATTAGCATGTAGCTAGCATGATGCTAGCATGATTAGCATGAAGCTAGCATGATGCTAGCATGATTAGCATGAAGCTAGCATGATGCTAGCATGATTAGCATGAAGCTAGCATGAAGCTAACATGATGCTAGCATGATTAGCATGAAGCTAGCATGATGCTAGCATGATTAGCATGAAGCTAGCATGATGCTAGCATGATTAGCATGAAGCTAGCATGAAGCTAGCATGATGCTTGCATGATTAGCATGAATCTAGCATGATGCTAGCATGATTAGCATGAAGCTAGCATGATGCTAGCATGATTAGCATGTAGCTAGCATGAAGCTATCATGAAGCTAGCATGATGCTAGCATGATTAGCATGAAGCTAGCATGATGCTAGCATGATTAGCATGAAGCTAGCATGATTAGCATGAAGCTAGCATGATGCTAGCATGATTAGCATGAAGCTAGCATGATGTTAGCATGATTAGCATGTAGCTACCATGAAGCTAGCATGATGCTAGCATGATTAGCATGAAGCTAGCATGATTAGCATGAAGCTAGCATGATGCTAGCATGATTAGCATGTAGCTAGCATGATGCTAGCATGATTAGCATGAAGCTAGCATGATGCTAGCATGATTACCATGTAGCTAGCATGATTAGCATGAAGCTAGCATGATGCTAGCATGATTAGCATGTAGCTAGCATGATGCTAGCATGATTAGCATGTAGCTAGCATGATGCTAGCATGATTAGCATGAAGCTAGCATGATGCTAGCATGATTAGCATGAAGCTAGCATGATGCTAGCATGATTAGCATGTAGCTAGCATGATTAGCATGAAGCTAGCATGATGCTAGCATGATTAGCATGAAGCTAGCATGATGCTAGCATGAATAGCATGAAGCTAGCATAAAGCTAGCATGATTAGCATGAAACTAGCATGATTCTAGCATGATTAGCATGAAACTAGCATGATTCTAGCATGATTAGCATGAAGCTAGCATGATGCTAGCATGATTAGCATGAAGCTAGCATGAAACTAGCAAGATTAACATGAAGCTAGCATGAAGCTAGCACGAGGCTTGCATGATTAACATGAAGTTAGCATGAGAATAGCATGATTAGCATGAAGCTAGCATGATTTAACGTGAAGCTGGCATGATTAGCATGATGCTAGCATGATTAGCATTAAGCTAGCACTATTTAGCGTGCAGCTAACAAGATTTAACATGAAGTTAGCATGATTTAGCATGAAGTTAGCAAGATTTATTATGAAATTAGCATAAAGCTAGCATGAAACTAGCATGAAGCTAGTATGACTTAGCATGGAGCTAGCATGAAGCTAACATGACCCAAAGACCCAACCCCCATGTCTCTATGATGTTCAGATCCAGAGATATAAGGCTTTGTTTATTATGTTGCTAGGGTGCTCAAATTGGTTGCTAGGGGCGTGGTTTAATACCTCAGTAGGAATCCTTAGAGACTGATTGGATGCCTGAGTAAAATGAGCCCACCCCTATGTCTCTATGACACTCTGGTGTAAAGATATCCATCTGGGCTTTTTATAATGGTAGTCTATGGGAGATGTTGCTAGGGTACCCAAAATTGTTGCTAGGGGCGTGGCTAAATAGCTTTGGGGCGATCCTAAGAGACTGATTGGATGACTGAGTAAAATGAGCCCACCCCCATGTCTCTACGACACTCTAAAGTAAAGATATTCCATCTGGGACGCTTTTATTCCCTTATATGGGCATGTTTCCTGCCCCATTATAAGTCAATGGGAAATTTTGGGGGCCTCTTACACCCCAGTGGTATAGCTTACACCCCATTGTGATGTATGTTCTTACAGAGCCTGTCAGCCACCTTAAATGTGGTAAGCCACAAGTTTCTACAAGTTTCTCACTCACAGCTATGACCCGTCAAAGTTTGTCTCAATGTTAAGTCAATGGAAATTTTGGGGTGTTCGAGACCCCCGTTTAGGAATTCGGATGGTCCCATCAGTTAGAAAAGATATAGCACACTAAGTCAGACCAGTCTGAAGGTCTGTGGAAAATTTGGTGCATGTAGCTTGAAAGCCCTAGGACGAGTTAGTTGCCGAAATTTTGGGGGGAGAAAAAGAATAATAATAATAATAAGTTTAATAGCAATAACAATATATTGGCTTTTTCAAAGCCAACATAATAAGTTTAATAGCAATAACAATATATTGGCTTTTTCAAAGCCAACATAATAAGTTTAAAAGCAATAACAATATGTTGGCTTTTTCAAGCCAACATAACTAGATATTAAAGTTTGAAGACAAACTTTATGTTGGCTTGAAAAAGCGTAGCCTGAACGTTTAAAACGGTTTGACAGACATTTAGTTTAGTAGGCTATCTGGCTGTTGGTATGTTTAGGTATGAAGGTAGCATGATTTAGCATGATTTATCATGATGCCAACATGGTAAACATGAAGCTAACATGATGTTAGCATGATTAACATGAAGCTAGCATGATGTTAGCATGATTAGCATGAAGCTACCATGATGCTAGCATGATTAACATGAAACTAGCATGATTAGCATGAAGCTAGCATGATTAGCATGATGCTAGCATGATTAGCATGAAGCTAGCATGATGTTAGCATGATTAACATGAAGCTAACATGATGTTAGCATGAAGCTAGCATGATGCTAGCATGATGCTAGCATGATTAGCATGAAGCTAGCATGATGCTAGCATGATTAGCATGAAGCTAGCATGATGCTAGCATGATTAGCATGAAGCTAGCATGATGCTAGCATGATGCTAGCATGATTAACATGAAGCTAGCATGATGGTAGCATGATTAGCATGATTAGCATGAAGCTAGCATGATGCTAGCATGATTAGCATGAAGCTAGCATGAAGTTAGCATGATGGTAGCATGATTAGCATGAAGCTAGCATGTTGCTAGCATGATTATCATGATGGTAGCATAATTAGCATAAAGCTAGCATGTTGCAAGCATGATTAGCATGAAGCTAGCATGATGTTAACATGATTAGCATGAAGCTAGCATGATGCTAGCATGATTAGCATGAAGCTAGCATGATGCTAGCATGATTAGCATGAAGCTAGCATGATGCTAGCATGATTAGCATGAAGCTAGCATGATGCTAGCATGATTAGCATGAAGCTAGCATGATGCTAGCATGATTAACATGAAGCTAGCATGATGCTAACATGATTAGCATGAAGCTAACATGATGCTAGCATGATGGTAGCATGATTAGCATGAAGCTAGCATGATGCTAGCATGATTAGCATGAAGCTAGCATGATGCTAGCATGATTAGCATGAAGCTAGCATGATGCTAGCATGATTAGCATGAAGCTAACATGATGCTAGCATGATGCTAGCATGATTAGCATGAAGCTAGCATGTTGCTAGCATGATTAGCATGATGTTAGCATGATTAGCATAAAGCTAGCATGTTGCTAGCATGATTAGCATGAAGCTAGCATGATGTTAGCATTATTAGCATGAAGCTAGCATGGTGCTAGCATGAAACTAGCATGATTCTAGCATGATTAGCATGAAGCTAGCATGATTCTAGCATAATTAGCATGAAGCTAGCATGATGTTAGCATGATTAGCATGAAGGTAGCATGAGGCTAGCATGAAGTAAGCATGAGGTTAGCATGATTAGCATGAAGCTAGCATGATTTAACGTGAAGTTAGCATGATTAGCATTATGCTAACATGATTAGCATGACGTTAGCACTATTTAGCGTGCAGCTAACAAGATTTAACATGAAGTTAGCATGATTTAGCATGAAGTTAGCAAGATTTATTATGAAATTAGCATAAAGCTAGCATGAAACTAGCATGAAGCTAGTATGACTTAGCATGGAGCTAGCATGAAGCTAACATGACCCAAAGACCCAACCCCCATGTCTCTATGATGTTCAGACCAAGAGATATAAGGCTTTGTTTATTATGTTGCTAGGGTGCTCAAATTTGGTTGCTAGGGGCGTGGCTTAATGCCTCAATAAGAATCCTATTAAGACTGATTGGATGCCTGAGTAAAATGAGCCCACCCCTATGTCTCTATGACACTCTGGTGTAAAGATATCCATCTGGGCTTTTTATAATGGTAGTCTATGGGAGATGTTGCTAGGGTACCCAAAATTGTTGCTAGGGGCGTGGCTAAATAGCTTTGGGGCGATCCTAAGAGACTGATTGGATGACTGAGTAAAATGAGCCCACCCCCATGTCTCTACGACACTCTAAAGTAAAGATATTCCATCTGGGACGCTTTTATTCCCTTTTATGGGCATGTTTCCTGCCCCATTATAAGTCAATGGGAAATTTTGGGGGCCTCTTACACCCCAGGGGTATAGCTTACACCCCATTGTGAGGTATGTTCTTACAGAGCCTGTCAGCCTTCTTAAATGTGGTAAGCCACAAGTTTCTACAAGTTTCTCACTCACAGCTATGACCCTTCAAAGTTTGTCTCAATGTTAAGTCAATGGAAATTTTGGGGTGTTCGAGCCCCCCGTTTAGGAATTCGGAAGGTCCCATCAGTTAGAAAAGATATAGCACACTAAGTCAGACCAGTCTGAAGGTCTGTGGAAAATTTGGTGCATGTAGCTTGAAAGCCCTAGGACGAGTTAGTGTTTATAATTTTGGGGGGAGAAAAAGAATAATAATAACTAGATATTAAAGTTTGAAGACAAACTTTATGTTGGCTTGAAAAAGCGTAGCCTGAACGTTTAAAACGGATTGACAGAAGTTTAGGTTAGTAGGCTATCTGGCAGTTAGTATGTTTAAGTATGAAGTTAACATGATTAGCATGAAGCTAGCATGAAGCTAACATGATTAGCATGAAGCTAGCATGATGCTAGCATGATTAGCATGAAGCTAGCATGATGCTAGCATGATTAGCATGAAGTTAGCATGATGCTAGCATGATTAGCATTAAGCTAGCATGATGCTAGCATGATTAGCATGAAGCTACCATGATGCTAGCATGAAGCTAGCATGATTAGCATGAAGCTAGCATGAAGCTAGCATTATGCTAGCATGATTAGCATGAAGCTACCATGATGTTAGCATGATTAGCATGAAGCTAGCATGATGCTAGCATGATTAGCATGTAGCTAGCATGATGTTAGCATGATTAGCATGTAGCTAGCATGAAGCTAGCATGATGCTAGCATGATTAGCATGAAGCCAGCATGATGTTAGCATGATTAGCATGAAGCTAGCATGATTAGCATGTAGCTAGCATGATGCTAGCATGATAAGCATGTAGCTAGCATGAAGCTAGCATGAAGCTAGCATGATGCTAGCATGATTAGCATGAAGCTAACATGATGTTAGCATGATTAGCATGAAGCCAGCATGAAGCTAGCATGATGTTAGCATGATTAGCATGAAGCTAGCATGATGCTAGCATGATTAGCATTAAGCTAGCATGATTAGCATGAAGCTAACCTGATGGTAGCATGATTAGCATGTAGCTAGCATGAAGCTAGCATGAAGCTAGCATGATGCTAGCATGATTAGCATGAAGCTAGCATGATGCTAGCATGATTAGCATGAAGCTAGCATGATGCTAGCATGATTAGCATGAAGCTAGCATGATGCTAGCATGATTAGCATGAAGCTAGCATAAAGCTAGCATGATTAGCATGAAACTAGCATGATTCTAGCATGATTAGCATGAAGCTAGCATGATGCTAGCATGATTAGCATGAAACTAGCATGATTCTAGCATGATTAGCATGAAGCTAGCATGATGCTAGCATGATTAGCATGAAGCTAGCATGATGCTAGCATGATTAGCATGAAGCTAGCATGAAACTAGCAAGATTAGCATGAAGCTAGCATGAAGCTAGCACGAGGCTTGCATGATTAACATGAAGTTAGCATGAGAATAGCATGATTAGCATGAAGCTAGCATGATTTAACGTGAAGCTAGCATGATTAGCATGATGCTAGCATGATTAGCATTAAGCTAGCACTATTTAGCGTGCAGCTAACAAGATTTAACATGAAGTTAGCATGATTTAGCATGAAGTTAGCAAGATTTATTATGAAATTAGCATAAAGCTAGCATGAAACTAGCATGAAGCTAGTATGACTTAGCATGGAGCTAGCTTGAAGCTAACATGACCCAAAGACCCAACCCCCATGTCTCTATGATGTTCAGACCAAGAGATATAAGGCTTTGTTTATTATGTTGCTAGGGTGCTCAAATTTGGTTGCTAGGGGCGTGGCTTAATGCCTCAATAAGAATCCTATTAAGACTGATTGGATGCCTGAGTAAAATGAGCCCACCCCTATGTCTCTATGACACTCTGGTGTAAAGATATCCATCTGGGCTTTTTATAATGGTAGTCTATGGGAGATGTTGCTAGGGTACCCAAAATTGTTGCTAGGGGCGTGGCTAAATAGCTTTGGGGCGATCCTAAGAGACTGATTGGATGACTGAGTAAAATGAGCCCACCCCCATGTCTCTACGACACTCTAAAGTAAAGATATTCCATCTGGGACGCTTTTATTCCCTTATATGGGCATGTTCCCTGCCCCATTATAAGTCAATGGGAAATTTTGGGGGCCTCTTACACCCCAGGGGTATAGCTTACACCCCATTGTGATGTATGTTCTTACAGAGCCTGTCAGCCACCTTAAATGTGGTATGCCACAAGTTTCTACAAGTTTCTCACTCACAGCTATGACCCGTCAAAGTTTGTCTCAATGTTAAGTCAATGGAAATTTTGGGGTGTTCGAGACCCCCGTTTAGGAATTCGGAAGGTCCCATCAGTTAGAAAAGATATAGCACACTAAGTCAGACCAGTCTGAAGGTCTGTGGAAAATTTGGTGCATGTAGCTTGAAAGCCCTAGGACGAGTTAGTGTTTATAATTTTGGGGGGAGAAAAAGAATAATAATAATAATAACTAGATAGGTACATTTCCTGAAGAAAATGTGAAGTGGTGCTTGCCGTGGCAAATTTCGGGGGACAATATATGATTATACTCCAAGCCAAAAGTAAAACAATTCAACCCACATGTCTCTACGATATTCTAATGCGAAGATATAAGGCTTTGTTTATTCGGTTGCTAGGGTACTGTATTTGGTTGCTAGGGAGAAAATTGGCATCCACTAGTGATTACACTCCGAGTCACAAGTCAAACGGTCCAAACCCTGTGTCTCTACGATGTTCTGATGCGGAGATATAAGGGTTTGTTTACTCTGTTGCTAGGGTACTGTATTTGGTTGCTAGGGAAAAAATGGCATCCACTAGTGATTACCCTCCGAGTCATGAGTCAAACGGTCCAACCCCCGTGTCTCTACGATGTTCTGATGCGGAGATATAAGGCTTTGTTTACTCTGTTGCTAGGGTACTGTATTTGGTTGCTAAGGAAAAAAATGGCATCCACTAGTGATTACCCTCCGAGTCACGAGTCAAACTATCCAACCCCCGTGTCTCTACGATGTTCTGATGCGGAGATATAAGGCTTTGTTTACTCTGTTGCTAGGGTACTGTATTTGGTTGCTAGGGAAAAAATAGGCATCCCATAATGATTACACTCCGAGTCACGAGTCAAACGGTCCAACCCCCGTGTCTCTACGATGTTCTGATGCGGAGATAATGAAGCTAGCATGATTAGCATGAAGCGAGCATAATTAGCATGAAGCTAGCATGATTAGCATGAAGTTAGTATGAAGTTAGCATGATTACCATGAAGCTAACATGAAGCTAGCATGATTAACATTAAGCATGATTAACATTAGCATGATTACCATGAAGTTAGCATGAAGCTAGCATGATTACCATGAAGTTAACATGAAGCTAGCATGATTAGCATGAAGCTAGCATGAAGCTAGCATGATGCTAACATGATTAGCATGAAGTTAGCATGAAGCTAGCATGATGCTAGCATGATTTGCATGATGTTACCACGATTAGCATGAAGCTAGCATGAAGCTACCATGATTAGCATGAAGCTAGCATGAAGCTAGCATGATTAGCATGAAGCTAGCATGATGCTAACATGATTAGCATGAAGCTAGCATGAAGCTAGCATGATTAGCATGAAGCTAGCATGAAGCTAGCATGATTAGCATGAAGTTAGCATGATGCTAGCATGATGCTAACATGAAGTTAGCATTATTAGCATGAAGCTAACATGATTAGCATGAAGCTAGCATGATGCTAGTATGATTAGCATGAAGCTAGCATGATGTTAGCATGATTAGCATGAAGCTAGCATGATTAGCATGATGCTAACATGAGGCTAGCATGATTAGCATCAAGCTAACATGATTAGCATGAAGCTAGCATGATGCTAGCATGATTAGCATGAAGCTAACATGATTAGCATGAAGCTAGCATGATGCTAGCATGATTAGCATGAAGCTAGCATGATGCTAGCATGATTAGCATGAAGCTAGCATGATGCTAGCATGATTAGCATGAAGCTAACATGATTAGCATGAAGCTAGCATGATGCTAGCATGATTAGCATGAAGCTAGCATGATGGTAGCATGATTAGCATGAAGCTAGCATGAAGCTAGCATGATTTGCATGAAGCTAGCATGATGCTAGCATGATTAGCATGAAGCTAGCATGATGCTAGCATGATTAGCATGAAGCTAGCATGAAGCTAGAATGATTAGCATGAAGCTAACATGATTAGCATGAAGCTAGCATGATGTTAGCATGATTAACATGAAGCTAGCATGATTAGCATGATGCTAACATGAAGCTAGCATGATTAACATGAAGCTAACATGATTAGCATGAAGCTAGCATGATGCTAACATGAATTAGCATGAA